>NW_022196196.1:0-474749 GCF_008641045.1 Pistacia vera
ACAAATCAAGAAAAATTAAAATAGTTCAACACACGATTAACAAGTTCTCCAAAACTCAACAGTACAAACAAATCAAGAAAAATTAAAATAGTTCAGTAACAAAATTCTAAATTCTAAAACAATGACTAGCTCAATTTACCATGGAAGCTCCGTTGACAGTTTTTCCATTAACCGTTTTTAACGGAGGCGATCTTGAATTTCCATTGACAGTTCTGGACGTTGGCGGCTGCGAGGACTTCGCCGGTCCGTTTTGTGTAGGTTTCGGTTCAGTCGCGACGGCCAGAACAGGTCTCGTCCGCCTCCGAACCGGAATTCTGTTACTAAAGGATCGGTTACCGCGCGCCGAAAATCGGCCGGTCTCGACTCCGCAGTAGACGAGCTGAGGTGCCGCGTCCATTGGCGGAACCGCAGGCTTTGGAACCGGAGGAGATGGATTGAAGAGAGGGTAGGTGTGCGTGTGAGTTTGTAAATGAGAATTAGTGGAGTGAAGTAATAGTGGGAGTAATAGATTGAATTTGAGTTGAATATTTTTGTTGTTTTGTGAAGAGAACTTGCTGTTGGTTTGAGAGTGGAAGAAACAAAGTATCCGGCCGTTGTGGGAACACGTGGCAAATGGAGGGGCGGTTGAATTGGTAAATTATTTTGTTTTCTTCTAGTGGCTGATTCCCGCCACTACTTCATCATATGCTTTAGACGTCGTTCATGAGAAATGGTGGGAGCCGGGGTACAAGAATTGCCTACCCTGATTAACTTACGGTTACGGAAGTATAAGCGGTCATGAATTAAATGGGTTCTATTACATGTATAGATAAAATAAAGGGTGAGAATATTGTAATATAAAATTTTGACACAAATCCATCTTTTTTTATTCAATGTAAAAGTTAGAATTAGTTATTTTTAATATCAATTAAGTAATCTTTAATCCATTGATATTATTATAGATCAACGACCATGAATAAACCACAATTTAGAAAATACAAGTTTTTTGTGACAAAAATCTATAGGATAAAAATTGGTTCACGATTGAATCTTACAAATTTCTGCTCACAATTGCGACATAGTAGTTCGTAAATGGACAAATATGATCCATAGTGAACAGGCAAAACGTATTTACAAACTGACTAATTGTGAACTGTTACGTCAGCGTTGTGAGAGAAAGTTTGTGAGATATGATTGTAAGTATAGTATTATCCAAATTTATATTAAATTATAAGTAACAAACAAAATCTTGATTATATTAATGCATTTTATTATTATTATTATATATAGTAAAACCTCTCTATAGTGATACTTTATATATAAATAAACTCTACATAGTTATAAAAAATTATATTCTCAATTTGGGATAGTTATAAATAAGAATAAACTCTATATTGTAATAAGTTAAAATTTTTCTAATTCCCGTCTTAAGGAAAGTTGCCTCCACATAGTAATAATTATCTGTATATTGCAAAAAAAAAAAAAAAAATATATATATATATATATGATATGTAACATTTAAGGTTTAAGATGAAATAAAATATTTATCTGAAATTGTTTGAGACAATAATTTATATTTCAGAGCTGTTATCACGTCTTTTAACTTGCGGGTACATTACTCGCTAGCATGAACATTTTCTTATTAAAGCTAAAACATTTCTAACTTCTCAAGTATGTTTAGAGCTTCTTGACATGAAATTTTTTGTATTTCTCTACTATCATTCTCATAATTATTTTCTTTTTCTTCTTGTTTAATTGTAGAATTTTTTTTTTTTTTTTAAAGCATACATGACTTGTTACTCATTTGGATGATTAAGAAAAACACTAATATTTATTCGATTAATGTAGTGAAATTGTCGAATCTGATCATTCAATTATATAATGACTTTTTGATTCTCCTCATTCACTTCATTTGTAACTTGCAATTCATTAACATTGGAGGTTCTAATTTTCTAATGCTTAAAACAATTGGCAATTGTCTATGGCTTCACATCGGTTGTCATGCAGCAACTACATTTACAATTCCGTCAATGACAGTTATCTTTGTTGGTTTCAAAACACGATATTCCATCCGTTTTAAAAATAGGTAATTAAAGTGTTGAATTGAAACTCTTATATTATTAAAACATGAATTAAAATATTAATATTGTACTACTAAAACATGAATTATGAAATAAGAAATTTTTTTAACTACAACTCTATTAAGTTATAATCTCCTCATAATAATAAAATTAGTTAGTTCTACTCTTATAACTACGGAGAGCTTTTACTCTATATGTTAAAATCATTACAAAATTCGCTAATATTATTTCAATATGTGCGTAACTGTGAGAGAAATTGAACGAGATTCTAACGTCTGTTCATGGTAGGGGTGGAAAAATCTGGTTAACCGGACCGGTTAACCTGTTGTTTGAACCGAACTGGTTTTCGGTTTTAAAAATAAATTGAACCGAAACCGGTTATAAACCGAACCGAATTTTCGGTTCGGTTAACCGGTTTTTAAACCGGTTAAT
This sequence comes from Pistacia vera, assembly GCF_008641045.1. Classification (NCBI taxonomy): domain Eukaryota; kingdom Viridiplantae; phylum Streptophyta; class Magnoliopsida; order Sapindales; family Anacardiaceae; genus Pistacia; species Pistacia vera. Next base: position 2,493 of record NW_022196196.1, read on the forward strand.
TAAAATTTATGATGGGCTGCCTTTTTCGGCCCAATTCGGTCACCATTATGGGCTGCATTTTTTGGCCCAATTCAGTCCTTTTTAATTTTTTTTTCCAGGTTTAATGACGTTGAAACACCAAGATCCAAAATCAAACAACTGAGTCATTTCTAACCAAATAACAATTGATTCTCAACTCCAAAATCATTATTCATTGATTGATGAAGTAACACAAAAAACTTGTAGTTCTAAATCATTCATTCTAAGTTCTAACTAACAAATACACAGCCATCAGTACATATACAAGAATTAAAACCAAAATCTTCAATGTCAAACCCCAGATCTGAAAACGTGACAACACAGATCTGAAAACCCATCGGCAACAGACGACGACGGCGACTGCGACAACGGCGACTGCAGCTGAGCGACGACGACGTGAGAACGCAGATCTGAAAAAAGAAGAGACAATGAGAGTCTGACAGAGAGTGAGAGGCAGAGAGTGAGAGTGAGAGACAGAGACTAAGAGAGAATGAGACTGAGAAAACTGAAGGAGAAGAGATGGAGAAGAAGACGAAAAAAAAAGGTGAAAAGTGAAAAGAATAAAGGGAGAAGAAGAAGATGAAAACGAAAGAGAAAAGTAAAGGAGAAGATGATGATGAAAAAGGAAGTTGAAAGAGAGAAGTGACGGAGAAAGATGAAAGAGAAAAGTGAGGAGATGATTGAAAATGATGGAAAAGATAGATGAAAGAGAAAGTGGCGGTGGGTTTAATTATAATAATATGTATTATTTATTTTTGAGACCGGTTTTATATTTCGGTTTCGGTTAACCGGTTTAAAAATACATGTAAATCGAAAACTGAACCGATTAATCGGTTTATGAATTTTTTAAACCGAAAACCGAATCAGATTTTAGAAAAACCGAATTTTCGATTCGATTTTCGATCCAGTTTTCGATTCGATTCGATTTTCGGTCTTTTTTTTTCACCCCTAGTTCATGGTCTTATTTGTAGACTATGAAGAGCTACGATTGGACAGATATATTTCAATAATCACTTGGAAGTTAATTAACGGTTAAGTTGTCTTGTCTTCAGACTAAGGGCATGTTTGTTTATTTATCTTTAAGACTTAATGTAACTAATTTTAATAGATTAAAATATTTTAAATTTGTTATATATATATATATCTGATTATTAGATAAAGTAAAAAGCTAATATATTTGGCTTTCATCTTAATACTAAAATATCTTAATCAATAATAATTTTTTTTTTGTTAATAATACCCTTATTAATTTTGCATAATTCCAGTTTTGACAAACCTTTGTACGTTATGTATTTTGTTTTAATTTTCATAAATTTGACAATTTATAATTTTTTAAAACGTATAAAATTTATATATAAATGCATTTAATTAAAAAATAATAATAATAATAATAAGATGTAAAAGATTTATCAACTTCGTCACACGCCTTTCACACCCTATCATTTAGATTACATGTACCCATGCATTATTTAATCATATTAGCATAAATATATTTTGTCAGAAAAAGTTAACTTTTGTAACTACTTGTGACAGCTCTCATCAATGTTTCGTAAACAGTTACAAAATTTATTGCAAAATGTTAAAAAAAGAAATCATTCCAAAAACTTTCTAGGACGATATTTCTTTGACAAACTCATGAGTCCATGACCAACTTAAGTTAGCCATAAGTTGGTCATAGAAATATCTTCATGGAAAGTTCTCTGGAATGAATTTCTATGTTTTCCATCGTGATGACTTTCACAACTATATAAAACAAATCTATGAAGATTTAGATCGACACAAAAAATCTAAAAATTTCCTGATGAAAAATCTATTTTGTTGAGTGAGCTTCTTCCCCCTTCTAAGCTTCGTAAGAAATTGCCCAGGACAACCAAATTTGAGTTGTCACGAATTGGCCAAGCTAGTTATTGTATAGCCCTTAAGTGAGGGCTAGAATTGGCCACTGTGAGGATCTCACAACAAAATTAAGAAGGATGATCTAGCTGGGTCTGGCCAAATCACAACGTTCAACCACCATTTTATTGTTTATTTTACTTATTATTATTTTTTTTTTCAGCTTCAATTTAATAAATTTTAGGATTCACAAATTGAGAATTTATTTTAATTAAGTTGTATTAATTTTAGGTTAACATTTGATGATAAAACTTTGTTTAGTGGGAGAGAAAATAGGTATGTTTGGTTTTTTGGGAGATATTTAATGAATGGGTGCATGATTATAAGGTTGTTATCGAGCTGAGCTGAGCCGGCTCGCATAAGGCTCGAACCCTGTCTTAGTGTGTGCTGGCTTTTGTCCTCTCCGCTTTGCTTTCCTTTCTTTTTTGGCATCTCTGGTCTTCTCCGCTCCCATTTTTGTTGTCTTTAGTCTTCTTCCCTTTGGACTAAGTGGTTCTCTTTTACCATTCTCCCTTTCACCCTTAGGTATTAAGTCTCCCCTTGGTATGGGTCTTGGCTTCTCTTTGTTGTGCATCCTCTTTCCTCTCTACTTTACTAAGCTTTCAGTGTAGGAGGTCCTACTAATTGGCAGAACTAAGAGAGATTTATTAAAGACAAAGGCGCAATCAACACATTCATGCAGATGAGACCTGCTATGCGCAAAAGCACTACCTACTTACTTTCTCTAGGGACTTGCTTGCTCTCATCGATAAGAATAACGATAGCTTTTGAGATTAGGGGATATGTTGTTTGCAGCAACACGACGGCGAGAAAATTGGGGATTTACTGATTTTTGCGTCTACACGACGGCGGGAATAAATCGGAGGCGTCTGAAAACTTGGGTGATTTTTGCGTTTTAGCTTTAAGGGATTTATTGATTTAGGGGAGGATTGCGTTTTCTTTAATTTTTACAATGGGGGGAGATATTTCATTTTTTTTCAAATATTAGGTAATGAATTTTTTTTTAAACCCCCATAGTTTCAAAAACCCTCTAAAACAACCCTTTGTGTGCAAGCTAGCTTCGGCTCGCAAGGATTTCTAGCCAAGCCGAGCACTAATCAAACTCGGTTCGATTACATTCACAAGCAGACTCATCATTAACCGAGTCAAGCTCTGGACGAGCTTTATTCGAGTCGAGCCAAGCTGGCTCGAGAGCCGCTCAATTCTGCTAACAACCCTATGGATGAAGTTTTGGTTGGTGATGAGACTTTGATAGGTAAGAAAATGAACAAGAAAATGGTGATAGAAAAGTGGGAAATTATATTATTTAACCCTTTTTCAGGTTTTGAAATGAAATCTAACCCATTTCAAGAACTTTTGCAAGCAATAACCCTCTTACGACTTTATGGACACAACTGCCCTTTTATATAAAAGCAAAGTCAACTTGATAATAAACCCCATTTCATTCATATTGAATCGAAACCTTCAACTTCATCCTATTCAAGCAAATCTATTAAAAAAAAAACAAACATAAACAAAAATGATTATGGGGTTTTCTTCATCATCGTTCACCAAAAATTGAAGCTTTTTGTATTGAAAGATGTGGCTTGCAATTTAAGAGTAGACTGATGTTGGGTTTCATAAAGAATGATAAGTTTCATTTGGTATTTGCCTTTGGAATGGACGGTGGTTGTTTGGATTTAATTTTGAATGGATTTGTTGGATAACAAGTGGTTGATTAACAGTGATGATTGTAGTGGATGGTTGATCGGTTTCTAGAGTAACATTTTGTCGTTGTCCAATGGGTATATTGTGAAGAAACCAAAAATTTTGTGATTGTTTGTGATGAAGTTGAGTGAATAAATTTGGTAGAAATAATAAATTTGTTGAATTGATAAATTTCATTTCGTTTTCTTCTTGATATGATATCTAATGGAAAAGGGAAAAATACAAAAAATCGATTTTCACTAAAGAAATACACTAATAGTGATCAAAAGCCTTCTATCTGTCAACCAAAGCTCAAGCTCGAGCCTCTCAAGTGCTTAGTCGAGCCGAGCTCGAGCTCCTCGATCCTCGGCTCAAGTTCCTTGATCCTCGGCTCGAGTGACTCACGAGCTTACCAAGCTTAACAAAGGGGTATATGCAAGTTTTGAAATTACTATGAGTATATGTACTTTACCATTTTGCATATAAAATTGAAAATTTTCCAGTAAACCTAGCTTCTTCTTCTTCAAACGCCAACTCTTTTCATCTTCTCTTTCCTTCTTCTTCTTCATCCTGATTGAGCACAAATCAACAACAAGTTTTAATATTCTTCTTCTTTTCTTTTCTTTTCTCTTTTCTTCTTCTACTTCATCTCGATTGAGCACAAATCATAACCATGTGGAAGATATGAGATGAACACATGAAGTTGAAGTTAAAAGGTGAAGTTATGAGATGAAGCCAACACCGCTGAGCTATTGTTACAAAAAGGAGTAAAAGAGCAAATGCAGTCCATTAAAGAAGTGAGTCATGAGTGTTTCTGGGTTGGCTTCAGACAAAACATAAGAACTCCACTTGTAAGTGAGTCGAGCTCAAATACAGCTCGAGCTCGAGCTCGGTACATTTTTCACAAGTCGAGCTCAAGCACCGTGGTGTTCGGCTTGGCTCGGCTCGTATATAGCCCTAGTCACAAATTGATAAGCACTTGTTTTTGGGTAATTTGGTTCAAAGGGGTAATTTGGTCCCAAATGTGTCAAAAATAGGATGACGGTTATTTTCTGAGACAATTTTCAATCTTGGTTATATTTCAATTCAAACCTTAAAATTGGACTATTTAATATAACATTGAAAGAAAGTTTATTTAGATTTAAAGAAAATTAATATATATGAAAAAAATTATAAGAGTTTTCATCAATGAGAATGAGAGTACATGGAAAAAGTTGGTAAGTTTTATTTGGAAAAAAAATCAAAATTGATAAAATATTATTTAGATATGAGGGTAAATTAGAGATGGGAATTTTGGCCCGGGCTCAAAAAACCAGACCCAAGACCGGTCTTATAAGGCTCGAGCTAAAACCCGGACCAGGCCCAAGGAGGAGGGATCGATCCTAAGGCTCTCCTCCAAGGCCCAAGCCTGGGATCAATCCTAGGCCCGAGCCTAAACCCCGTCCCTGATTTCATTTAAACCCTTAGAAAATATCCATAACCCCCTATTTTATATGAAGTTGACAATAAATAAAGGGGTTAAGATGAAATTTTACCAAAAAAAAAAAAGGAATTGGACCGTTGCCTCAACAGTCAACTAACTGTTGAACCAGCGGTCAAAATGGGGGGAAAGTTTACTTTCTTTCACTTCCCCCCCAAACCTAAACTATAAATACTCCTTATTTCCACCCATTTTCCTCACAACTTTCAACTTTCAACTCTCAATCTCTCATTCTCTTTGCTCCAGTCCTCAAACTCTCTTCAATTTATATTTATATTTATTTATCTATTATTTATATTATTCAATTTCTTCCATTTTAGTTATTTATCATTTTATCATAAATTCATAATGGATTCCCCAAATTATGCATTCGGAGAATCATCATCCCCAAATGAGTATTATGTTCCAGTTCCTTCATCCACCGAAGAAATGAAAGGGTTCGATCCATTTTAACCATTTCCAGAGGCAGTAATTCCACAACTGGAAACGATTGGGACTACATCTAGCCAAACACAAACGAGCTACGATGGCAATTCTTCACCAAATCAAAATGGCAAAGCCAAATGGCTAGGGGGAAGAGACGTGCGGGGGGTATGTAATTTTTCTCCAACCATTATCGGTGCTGAGCAAGGGACTTTGATGATGTGGTGGCACTTGGAGAAGAAGCTCCCCCAATATATGCAATCTAGTTCAAGTTCAACTGGACCCAGTTAACAAATTCAAACTCAAATTAATTTTAATTCACAATCCTCAACTCTCTCAACCTGGCAATACAATGCACTTTATGCACGAGAGGAAATAGCAAAATACATAGTTGGTACGGACTCTTCCCTTTTTTTATCTGAAAATCCTTTTTTTATTGATATGATTAAAACTGTTTTTTGTTCACAATATAGCTCTATTAGTATAGGTACAAGTAGAAGGGACATACAAAAACTTTATACTAAAATAAGAGATCAACTTAAAATTGAAATTTTTTACGAATATATACAAAAACTTTATATCTATTGCACTTACTTCAGACATATGGGCTGCTAGATCAAAAACAGATTTTTTGAGTGTCATAATATATTACCTAGATCATAGTTGGCGTTCACAACAAAAATTGATAGGTTTTAAACCATTATATGCCAAACATAGTGCTGAGACTATTTATTTTACAATTATTGAAGTTTTGCAAGATTATTTCTTAACTGAGAGAGTGTGGTGCTAACGCTTGATAATGCAGCTACTAAAATCGCAACAATTTCTTTATTTGAAAAGAGATTGGATCTGTTTAGTGAAGGCAAATTTTTTCATTAAAGATGTACTTGCCACATCATCAATTTGATTATTAAAGCAGGTTTAGAAGCTATCCATATGAGGATTGAAAGGGTACGAGCGGCTATTGGATTCATCGCCAATAGCAATACAAGGTGGATCAAATCTAGCTTCTCCCCCACCCCCCCCCCCCCCCCCCCTCCTTCTTCCACCGTCAACTGAATTTCCAACCTCACTTCCTCTCCCCAATTCCCACACCCATTTCTTTCTCCCCCAATTCCGACCATGTCCTCCCTTCCTTAATTTCCTTGCCCCTATCCCCACATCCACTTTAAATCAAGCTTCTCTCCCTCTCTCTTCCATCGCCGACTCCATCTCTAACCTTACTTCCTCTCCCTAACCCCCACACTCGCTTCCTCCACTTTTGCTCTCCCACTAATCGAAGTCGTCGATGGCCTTGCAAGGCCAACACTATGGCTAAGCAAGGTTGCGATTGTGACCTTGCAAGGCCACAGTTGTGGCCATGGTGATAACCTTATGAGGCCACTGTTGCAACCACGATAGTTGCTAAACATGGCCACCATTACTAATCCCTAGAGCCCAACCCACCACTAGCCAGGGGCAGACCCAGACCTACCCTCAAATTAAAAAAATTTGTAAGAAAGAGAAGAAAAAAAAAGAGAGAATAAAATCGAAGAAGAGAAAGAAAAGAGAGAAGAGAGAAAAGAAGAAAAAAAAAAGAGTGAAGAAAGGGAAGAGAAACTGGAGAGGAAAAGGTGTTGCAACACAAGTAAAAATCTTGTCTTATGGAAATTTTATTTATTTTTATGTTGAATGCTGTAAGGTATTGCTTTGTTTTTAGTTTGTGTTGTAAAGTTGTTGGCTTTAGTTGTTTCTTGCTAGGTTTCTATATCAGTTTATTGAAGAATGGGTGAGTTTTTTTTTTTTTTTCGAAATTATGATTTTGCGGGTGAAATTGTTTTGATTAGAAGCTTCAGTGAAGTTGGATGTGTGTTTTTTAAGGGAAGTTGATTGAATGATATGGTTGATTTTAAATTGAAAGAATTTTTTGGGTGATTTTGATGCCCTTTGTATGGTTTCTAAGAAAACGTAAAAGGAATTAGAAATTTTAGATCTCAATATTATTGTCTTTTTGGTTATGTATAATTTCTTTTTATCATTAAGGTGAAAAATAAATAAATTAATAAGAACAAAATTAAAGTTGCAATCTGATGCTTCTTCCGGTTACAATATGATATTTAGAGTTATCCAACTCGCTGAGCTTCCCACATTTCTTCTCGTAACTTTCCAAGAGCTCCATCCTGAAATGCAAATGCAAATTTAATTAATAGTATTTTTTATCAACTTTTAATTATCAAATAAAATTAAAATTACCAAAAGGCTAGACACACTGGAATGGTGCATATTTATCATAAATTTCTTGTACATGTTTATCAACTGTTTTTGAATTACAATTCTCTCATTAATGTACATGTAAGAACAAAAAAATACAAATTAAATTAAATTAATTAAAGATATGATTAATTTATGTTCTTAATTAAATAAATAATTGAATTCAACTCTTGCAAATGTCTTATAGTTTCAGAATCTGTTGAACCTTCTCATAAAATCCAGTACAAAACAATATATTGGCACATACAAAAGGACCAAACCCTCTATTAACCTTCAATGTTTTGTAAAGTAGATGGCAAGAAACTTCTTCTTCATATTTGTGAAGGTTGATTTTCCCATTCTCGACTTTTCTAGCAAATTGAAGAATATTTTTGGCTCTATATCCAAGCTTGCAACGCTTTTCCAAAAAATCTTGTTTCAAGTTCGTTATTTCTTTTCACTAGTTGATTAGCAAACAATGATAGAGTCGTCGAGGCCCCCCTCGACAAAAATCCTGGGTCCGCCACTGCCACCAACCTCTATATTACTACCAAATGAACAAAACATAGATCCTAACACTCTTTCCAAACCTCAATCTAGCAATGGCGGTGGTGGTGATGGTCAAGTTGCTAGGCGAGGTGCGATTTGGCCTAGATTGTGCCCAACTAAGCCGTCGTTGTTAGCCAGCTAGCAAGCTGCGACCTCCATATGCAGTACTGATAAGACTTATAGAGGTGACACAATTGGCACTCACATAGTGGAGTGGTGGTGTTGCAGTTTAAGCATGAGGAGAAATTTAGTTTTTTTTTTTTTTTTTGTTTTTTTTTTTGGGCTTTCTATTGTTGTGAGTGGCTAAATTATAGAGACGCTTGGGTGGTTGTTCGCAATGGGTGAGGGTGAGTGAAAGGTAAGAAAGGGTTGAATGGGTTTTGGAGGGGTATTGTGTTGGCAACTAAAAAAATTCCAAACAAAAACAATTTTGGGACAGGGTTTCGAAAAGAAGTTATAGGATGAGGGGTTTTTTTACAATAGCCATGTATGAAAGAAAATTGGGGGTAGAGGATTTTGGGGCGGTGGGGTGGGAAAGAAAGATAAAAGGGTTAGACAATATTTCCTTTTTCTTTTTTTAATAAAATTAAAAATAAAGTGAATTTACCATCCTGTACTTCTTCAGTTAAAGTTAACAAATGGATCTTAACAATAGGTGGAAAATTGTGTTTTTCAAACTTTTTGGGTGAGAAATTAATTATGCCAAACCTTGGGTGGCAACTTGTCATTCTCCCTAAAACTTATAGTGACATTTATGATTTACCCTAGAGGTGGGTAAGGCCCAGGCCCAGGTTTGGGCCCATTGGGATCGGTCCTTTTGGATTGCTCATGGGACCGGTCCTATGGGCTTGGGAACTTACATTTAGCCTTCTAATTTTTTATATCTTTGGAGCTAAATGGAAAATTATGTAGGGGGGTTTATGTAATTTTTTAGGGGGTGATTTGTAAATTTTTTAATTAACTAGTAAATAAATATAAATGAATGGTTAATTAGTAAATAAATATAAATGAATGGTTAATTGGTTATAAATTTATATGGTTTTAATTTAAAGAGATAATTTAATTTTAACATAAATATAATATTCACACTTCACAATGTGCAAATTTATTTTAAACTTAAACAAATAAACCATTAAATAAATTTGCTTTTATTAAATTATTAATTTACATCGTTTAAATCTGTGTTTTTAAAGAGATCGAGTAGTTCAGGATCTTTAGGGTATTGTTGTCGTCTTCTGTCTACATGAGTCTAATCTTGTAAACATGTTATGACTTCAACCATCTCATTGGTTAAAGAGCATCTTCTGTCTTCAGTAATGCGGGCATTGATTGAGAATGTTGACTCGGATACAATTGTCGAAACTGGCACAGATAAAATGTCATGTGCCATTTAGGCCACAATGGGGAATCGACTTGCATTTTGGTTCCACCATTGAGGCAGATCCATCTCATGTTTCACCTTCTTGGTCATGTAGGACATATCAATTTGTAGGTATCGCTACAGCTCATTTGGTCCATGTCTGTACGAGCAGGAGTTGATACTTCAACCACCACTGCTACCAAGTTCCATATATATCCACATGCTCGATCCTTGTACCTAGTCTGATATAAAGAAAAAAAGCTTTCCAATTTTCTGTTAAATTCTATCAGATAAGACCTATAGTCATGTCCTAAATATTGGCCTATCTCAACAACCATACAATTAAATACGTTTAATTTAAACCTAGGATTTGCAATAAGACCTAATCCATATAAGAATGGAATATCTAACCATTATTTCCGATATTTTGTTTCCATGTCTGAAACAGTATCCATTAAGTTTAGATTATATCTATGTTTAGCAAAAATTTTAGAAATTTGAAGTAAAATATCTAACGCTAAACTAGTAGTAGGATAATAAATACCACTTAATGAATTAGTGGACTTGTAAAAAGCTTTAAGAAATGAATGAAAAATACTGCAAACCGTCCAATCATCATCGTTGACGACTTCGTTTGGATAGTTTTTCCGGTTGACGAACTCTGTAATTTATGTTGTTGTTGGCATAACTCTTTGCAACATCAAGTACGTGGAGTTCCAACGAACAGGCATGTCGCAACATAACTTCTTTGGTCGAACCGATGGCTCCTTTTAGTGACAATATTTCTCATCATGATGGAGTAGGGTTTGGGTATGGATTTAGATTTGGATTCAAATAGTAAATGGTATTTTTGTCTTTATAGTAACTATACTTTTCAGTTAACAGATTTCACTAACAGATCTTAACGATAGGTGCGAAATTGTTTTTCTTTTTTCTTTTTTTTTTTTCTAACTTTTTAGGTGGGCAATAATTATGCATAACCTTGGGTGGGAAATTGTCATTCTCCCTTAGTTTTATTACCAATGTTTTGAAACCCAGACCGAACCGACCAGTCGAACCGATCTGACCAGGTTTCGGACTTGACTTCGGTTCATTGAGGCAAGAAACCTGGTTTTATTAGCTAAATCGCTTTGGACCATTGTGGGACCAACATAATAGTGTCAGACCACTAGTCCAATCGGACCAAAGGGAAAACCGGCTCATTAAAACAAAATCCCTAAAACAAAATCTAATTCTCATCTTTGATAATCTTCGTTCATATTCAACCTTCATTCATCTTTTTTTCGATCTTCTTTCTTCTCCATCATACTAGAAAATTGTCGACTGATACAATCATATTCGCTCATCTTCGACCAGCACCTTTATTGGTGCAACTAGCGGTGGCAGTGCCAGCACATTCACTTATGTGTGTCTTCACCCACTCAATACAATCAAAACCAAGTTGCAAACAAAGGGTGCTTCATAGATTTACAAGAGCACATTTGATACCATTGCTAAGACATTTCAAACCAAGGGTGTTCTTGCCTTCTTGGGTTTTATAATGATGTTCCTAATGTTATTGTGGGTTCTATGGCTTCTTCTGCTGTGTATTTTTGACTTGTGAGTTTGGGAAGTCGATTTTGTCTAAATTTGAGATGTTCCTTTCTGTGCTTGTTCCTCCCATGACTAGTGCAATGGGGAATATTGTGTCATCAGTTACAAGGGTGCCTAAGGAATTGATTAATCAAAGAATGCAAGCAGGTGCAAAGGGGCAATCTTGGGAGGTTTTATTGAGAATTATAGAGAAAGATAGGGTTTGGGGGCTTTATTATTCTACTACATTGTTGAGGAATTTGCCTTCTGGTGTGCTGAGTTATTCGTCTTTTGAGTACTTAAAAGTTGTGGTTTTGAGTAGGACTAAGAAGGGTCATTTGGAGCCAATTTAGAGTGTGTGTTGTGGGGCATTGGATTGAGTAATTGGTTTGTATATGTCAACGAGCTTCTCCAAATTTCTATCACATGGTAATCAAATACATGCCTTAGTAAATTCTATAATTTTTTTCATGCTAAATTGAATTTGTAAATTTTTGGGATTTTTTTTCATGCTGATGTCAATATGATGTCACTAGTCCGACCAGCCGATTGGACTGGTTCGATCACCTAACCCGGAACCCGACTACCTGGCTAGATCATTGGACGGGTCGGGTTTCAAAACATTGTTTATTACCCAGCTAAATAAGGGTTAAGATCTTATTTTTATGGAACTTATTCAAAATTGTCAATCACAGGGAAATATCCAAATATCCCTAAACTATAGGGATTAAGAATATTTTATTAAGATTAAACGCTAAACCATTGGTTTTGACGTTCAAGAAGCATGATCTGCAATTATGCATTTAAGCTACTTTGAGGGTACCATTAATGTTCTAATTGTATTAATGATGTTCAACAAGCATGATATCTTATATCATATTATAAACATATATTCTAGATTATATATATTTTTAATATATACCTTTTTAAAATTCTATAATTTATTTAAAAGTTGGTAAATAAGAATATCAAATACCATACAATACAATATCTATATATTTATATAATGCTGAAGCATACTGTTTCTTTTGATGCCACGTAGGATTGATATATGATCGCCATGTAAGATGTCGTTAATTGGTCCACATGTTTGCTGTTTATTGGGCTTACTATAATATGGATTATTCACATGCATTCAATTAATGTATTCAATACAAATCTTTCACATTCCTCTTCTAATTTGATAAAATAATGCTGAAGCATATTGCTTCTTCTGACGCCACGTAGGATTGATATATGATCGCCATGTAGGATGTCGTTAATTGGTCCACGTGTTTGCTGCTTATTGGGCTTGCTATAATAGGGATTATTCACATGCATTCAATTAATGTATTCAATACAAATCTTTCACATTTCTCTTTTAATTTGATAAATTATTAATGATTTGCTTGTGTGTTAGTGATTTTCATGAATATTAAGAGATTGCTATAATAGAAATTATTCACATGCATTCAATTAATGTATTCGATACAAATTTTTCACATTCCTCTTTTAATATGAGATCTTTCACATTCCTCTTTTAATTTGATAAAGATACAACATATCTTTTCATATTCGTGAAATTCAATAATACACTTTATTAATCCATTAATATTCAACGTTCATTCATGCATATTAATAATTATTATTAATTAATATTAATATTTTTGTACCCCTTCACATTCAATTAATTATTATTAATATTAATATATCTTTACCCCTTCACATTCAATTAAATGTTTTTTATAAAACGTATTATCATTTAACATTTAATATAAATCTGAAAATTTTAAACACATCCAATAACAATAAAACATTTAAATCAAAATAACCATAACCAATAACATGCAAACACTTACTAAAAAATATTAAAAGTCATATTAATTAGCAATAATCCAATTACATTGAACATAGCACGAACAGTTGTTGTAATCATTAATTATTATATAATATTACTTAATGACATCTAAAGCTATATAAGAGTAAGAGAATTCAACAATCCATACACCTTCAAATATTTCTTTCATTTCATACAGATACCATTAACAAATGGAAGACAAAAGACCAACTATTGTCAATCCAAAATCCAAACAAACAGAAGCGTGCGGTAAATAACATCAACTGATTACTCTTATATTCCTTCTACATATTTACATTTACATGTCCATTTTTTTATTTTTAGCAGGTCAAGCTGCAACGTCAGATGGTTCGCCTGAACTGGAAGGTATTCTACAAAACCTTAAAGTCATGCTGGACAAACTCAACACTGCCAAAGTGATGAACAGAGATATAATGAATGCTTTGTTAGAAATAACAGGCTCAACCATACATGTAATATTCGATTTACGGAAACGTGAATCCCTGATTATTTTCCAAAGAAAAGGAACTTGGTATTCCTCAAGGAAAAAAATAGAACTATATATATAAACAGTTCTATTATCAATAAAATCAATAAAAGATTCACAGTTTATTGTTTCCACTGAATGATTATACCAGAAGCTAATATAAATATTGTTTATTCTACAGTTAACGCATAATTCTACATTACTATTTTACACCTTTTAATCCATTTCTTAATTCCATTTCATTGTATAACTTAATGGGTTGGATTTAGATTTTAAAAGTTTTTAATTAAGTAGTGAATAAGTTTCTTAACAATTGAACTTAAACTTATTCTATATGTGTTGAATGATTCATTTCTTTGTATAATTCAATGACTTAGATTTAAATATTGATTTTTTTTATATGTTCCTAAAAATGACATAAGAACTAAATGTCTACAGTTGTTTTTGTTCTCAGAATGATCCAAAATTGTCTTTTTGCAGATTGGCTATATGGCGATATGTGGGATTGGTTCCAGTCCGGGTTTGGAGGGTGTTGAGAGATGGAGTTTAAGTGGGAATTTGTCAACAAGGCTTATTAGTAGGCAGTTTGTGGGAAGTCAAAGTCATGTGTGATATTTCAGAGGAGAAGTTTTGGAGTTCAGTGTTCATCTTCGAGGAAGGTTGTTTCTCGAGTTGAATCTGAGGTTGTTTCTGTGGAGGAAGAAGAGTCAGGGTATGTTATGAGGTTCAAAATGTCTGATTTCAAGATTTTTGATTGTGTTAGCCTTGGCCTTGCTAGGCGAGTATGTTTGTGTGAAGAATTCAAATGTTTATTGGAAATTTGATGGCGGTGCTTGATTGTTTTTGTGATTTAATTGAATTGGGATTTCCTGTAGGTTGATGAGGTTGTTTTTGAAGCCATTGTGAATGATTCTAACTGGTTTCATTTTTGTTTCCTTCTCATTATTTTCTTATGATATGTTAGACTAAGGCGTGAACTTATGATGTTTGTATTGTGAGATTGCAGCCCTTTGTATAACACAAGAGTTGTGCTAGAAAACCAGATGAAACGTAAGATCAATTGAGGAGTGAGTAACTTCTATTGCTATTGGTAGTGCTTTTGGGAACCAGCATGGTTATTGGTGATGACATTCTAACTCCGTCAATGTCTGGTATTATTTCTTTCATACATTACATATATTTTCCATGTGAAGTTATAGATTGATTATGGTACATAGCATAATGGTATGGTTTTGTCCATAGATCTCCATCAAATTGGATATGATATGGTTTAGCTATTGCACAATGTATTAGCTTCCAAGAATTGCACAACTTTCTCTTACTTTGTCACATTTAATGCATATACAGTATGTGTTTATATGTGTGCATGTGCATGGGCGTGTGATGGGATAAATGAGTAACATCCTTTTAATTTTTTTTTTTTTTTTAATCATAAATGAACTTGATTAGTTCTCAAACCCAGCAGCTAACATGATGGAAAGCAGAGACCATATTCGAAAGGTAATCTTTTCTTTTATAGAGTCAAAATTTGATGATTTATGTACCAACTTAGTGCAATCTTAAAAGCACTTACTTTTTAAGTTTTCTTAATGTCTAAATGCAGTTGAAATTTTTTTTCTTTGGTGCTTTTATGCAACCAGACTAAATTTAGTAGCCCATTATTTTCTTTGAGTATAAACTCAAACTTCTTGCAGAAAGAGTTTTTCAAATAGAAATTTTTAAGTTTTTAGTTAACTTTTGCGTAGAACTTAAGTTTGGATTAAAACATATGCGGATGTTTGACAAATTCTTGGATATTCATATTCATATTTGGCTAATTTGACTAACCTCTTGACTTGAGGACGAACTAAGCTCCAGCATCAAGGTCTTTGGAGAATCAATGATGCCTGTTTCATTGTCAGTTTTTGATATATTCATGGAGCTTGGAACTACAGTTCCCATCTTTCTCTCTGTGCTTGACTAAGAGTTGTTCCACCTACAACAACAACCTATACACAACCTATTGAGCAACCGGAAGTGGTCATTCCAAGTATAGCCAACCATTGCCCCACTCACAGATGCTTACTTTAAACCATTGTTTGTTTATGAAATTTCATATTATTATTGATTTATTTTTGAACGTAAATTGATTCAGTTTTGATTCATTTATTATGCAGCCAACCTTTGACAATGATGGTCACAGTGAGCATTGATGGGGGTGACATTCGGAATAATTTAGTGAACACTTTTTTTTGGCATAGACACAGTATGAACCATTTAAAAAAAAAAAAATATTGTCTATTTATTTTGTTTTTCTGTGTCTTATAAACAATGTTATATTGCAAAGTGTTTATCAATGAAGCATATTTTATTATCAAAAAGTTGCAAACTTACATTCCTAGATAGGTTATACATGTTTTTGTTGTGGACTCTGTAGCCAGTAATAGTTTGTGTTTTGCGGCGAATAGAGTTTGTGTTAGATGATGAAGGATGACAATTTTTATTTTATTTTATTTTTGCTCATTTCATGGTGTTGGGCAGCCTTTTAAAATGGTAAAAGATTAACTATTGGACCTCAAAGCAATGATTATATTCCATGCAGGAACTACTAATTTTAAGAAGGGCAAAATTGTTATTTCAATTATATTATTATGTACCAAATTGTTGTAAGAAAAGTGTTGCAACTCTTCTTTTGCTTTGAAAATGGAATATATTCCTATCACTAAAATATTTCTATCACTAAAATATTCTAGTATTATTTCGTTCTTCAATTAATTAATTTATTTGTGTCAAAACCACTTTCATAAGTTGCGGGACTTTCAACTTCTATCTATTGAATTCAATTAATTCAATTCCTACTGAATTACAAATTGACAATTTCAATCTTCCATCACTTGCATTTTATCAAATTAAAAGAGGAATGTGAAAGATCTATACTGCTTACATTAATTGAATGCATGTGAATCATCCCTATTTTATCAACACCAATAAGCAGCGCATACGAGGACCAATTAATGACATCATAAATCGCAATCATATAACGATTCTCAGTAATCTTTAAACATAAAAACCCAATTAAAAATAAAAAAAAGAACAATAACAAAATATTCTATTATAATCAATATTTGACATATTTTTTTATGAAGCAATAGTCTTTTACAATTTCTTGAAATAAAAAAATTTGATAATAAAATAAAAACAATATAATAAATAAACCCGTGCAACGCGCAGGCATCCCATCTAGTATATATATATTCTTAAAGCACTTGTTATTTGAACGCTACATAAGACTCTATAATTGTGACAAATGTCAACATGTTATTAGTTTAAACTATAATTGTTACAAGTGTCCGCATGTTACTGATTTAGGCTATTTTATATTATTAATAACAGATATATTCAATATTTTATAAATATTAAATGTGTTATTATTATTATATAGATCAAAAGAAACTCTTCACATTCATGATAAATGATTTATGATTATACATAGCTTTCGTTGTTTTTGTCTAATTAAATGTGGAGGGGTTTAGAACGTGAAAAGGCACAGAACTGAAAGGAATTGAAGATCATTTATTCGCAAAGGTTAGTTAATTAACGCACGAAACGCTCACTAACGACAAATTTTCAAAGCATAATCTCACTGAATCATCATCTACAGATTTATAATTGGATTTCTAATTTTTAATCCACTCATCTCAATCTTAATTTGTGTCATGCATTTTTGATGATTTTCTAGGGTTAGGGTTATATTTTTGCTGATTTAGACTGATTTATATGTTGATGTTTGAAATAGTTTGATTAAACAAGTTTTTTTTTTTTTTTTTTTTTGGATTTTCAGATTGGAATTGTTATTTGAGCATAACAAAATGGAGGACGAGAAGAAGAAGAAGAGAAACAAGAAGAAGAAGAACAAACAAACGAAACAGGCAGAGGACATTGCGTGTGGTGCTAATGAGAATCACGTGAGCAATGGGGATGATAATCATAGCGAAGTTTCGGAGACGGCCGAGCTTCAAAATGGTGGTGTGGATCTGAGTAGACACCAACACCATTCCAATGGTACAGAAGCCGTAAGTTTGGCTTTAATCAATTTGGAGTTACTGCAATTATTTTTATCATGTTGTATGGATTTATGAATTAGGGTTGATGAATGGGCCTACATGATATGTTTTGTATAATCTGCTTTGTATGGCGTGATTAGTTCAGGTTAACATGTAAGTACTGATTAATATTAAAGGAGAATGAAACAGTTTATACGGTTCATTTATTTTGTGAGAACTCTATAAAGATTTTTAGAGATTCCTATGTGTTCTGGTATCTTTTTTTTTTTTTTTTTTTTTTTTTTTCCGGGTGTTCTACTAAACTTGGACACTACTTTTTTGAAAAATTTGTTATACAGGCCATTTTAGCCCAAGCTAAGAAACAAGAGTTGCTGCCAAGAAAGGAGAGAGGAGACTTGTGAACTCTTAGCTGCTTTTTTTTTTTTTTTTTGGGCGGGGGGTGTGAAGTGAGGAAGTGAATATTGATGTTTTTACAGGGGAAACATTGAAGACGCCACTATCGACATCTGCGTCTCTGTTGAAAACCCATCTGCCATCACTATCAACGATTTCTTTGTATATTGAAAACACAGAGAGAGAGTTAAAAGTTGAGTTTGTGGTGTCTTAATTCGTTTATTCTTCTGTGATTAACATCAATATGATGATCAAACGAGAGGTAATTTCATTCTTCTTTTCGTATATTTACTGTTTCTTTATCCATCTCAATTGGGAAGTGGTTTTAAGTTAGTTTTATTTATGAGGGTGCTTCTGATGCAGGGGTCTAACGTTTCTTTGCTTTCAATGAATAGACAGCTTGAGATGCATTCAGATATTGCTGTATAGTTTTTGTTCCTCCTACTGTATTGTTTTTATTTATGGTGCGATCATCTTGTCCATTCGTGTACCTCCTTTTTCTTCTTTAATATATATCTTTATGTTTCCTATAAAGACATAACCAGTCAGTTTGTGCTCGGTTACTTTGTTGGGTGAAAGAAAAAAGAAATTGAAAAAAACTTAGTGTGGCTTCCATGGCACCATGCTTTTCTTTGCTTTGTATTTCGATCTCTTTCCTTTTGTTTTCGTGTCGAGTGTTGTTCAAGAAGAACCAGACATGGAAGTCTCCAAATTTCCTTGATCTGGCTAATATTCCCATGTTGTTCACCACTTCCATTAATGTCTCAATTAAATTAATGTTAATTTGAAATAGTTATTCTTACGGATGGAATATGCTTTTAGTTTAGTTTAGTATTTGTTGAGAGAGACTTTGCAGAGAACATGGGCTGAACTCTGTTGTTGTTTGGCTCCTCCACCCTCTTCTCCTCCTCTGCCTCTCTCAAACGTCCCTCCTTTAAACCCAACACTCTCCAACCCAGTTCCAAGAAAACCCAGACAAAACAAAACATAAGAAAGGAGAAAGACAAACACTGCAGGCATCTTCAAGAAAATGTTCAGCGACACCACAAGCCAGACCTAACCCAATCTTCGCAGAAAGAACAAAAAAGTGAAAGCAAACGAGGGGAAAATGAAAAAATAAAACCCTAGGAACTTTTACAAGCAAATAAACCGGTTTAAAATGCATTTAAAAAACTGGACTGCCATGCAATTCAAAAAACAGAAAACCGGAAAAAATTGCCTCTTTTATATACAATATTTCCATTAGTTTTTGCATATAAATCAATAATAATGAAAATAAATCTTTACACCTACATTAAATATATACTATTTATTTGATATATAATAATTTTATTATTGATTTCTTTAATTATCAATTCAATATCCAATGAAATTCAATAATACATTTAACACCACAAGGAAAATAATGTAAAAGAAAAAAAAATACCCGCGCAACTAGTATATTATTAATCTTTAATCTCTTTAAGTTTTGTATATGTTTCTATAAATTTTGATCAAGATTCATAATGGATTTAATAAATTATATGAAAACTTTGATAAGTTTTAATGAGAAATTAGTGCTTCTTGACTTGGTAACGCTAATCCTTACCCAAAAGCCAAAATCAATTATATTTTATTTTATATTAAGCTTGCAGCAATTATCAAATGCAAAGGCACGTCTGCATAATAAAAAATAGCCACGTGTATAGAACTCATACGTGGCAAAAATTTTGTAAAAGAAATCCATCAAACAATGAAGCTGGACTTCCGTTGCGTCCAGGTTCATTCCTTTAAAAAATTTCTCTCTTAAAGTCTCAGTTGCAAATCGAAAGTTTTTTTTTTTCTCAAGAAACAAACATCTTGAATTCACAGAAAAACAGAAAAGTTTCTGAAAATGAGCCAGAAGAAAGACCAGCCTTATCATGTCTTTCACAAACTTCCTCCCGGTGACAGCCCGTACGTTCGCGCCAAGCATCTCCAGGTACGTACATACATACATACATCAGAGGCATACATGTATGCATGCATTTGTGTTGCATCATGTTACTGAGTCAACTCATTCTTCTTCTTCTTCGTTTTCTCCTTTACTTGTTAGGAACTGAGTTTTATATCTGTGGACCGTTGATTTTATGGTGTAAGATTAACGCGGTGATCTGGACCGTTAGATACATTCTTGTGTATCTGAACTCTGAAGTTACCTTCTTTTACTTTTTGACTGGGAGTGAAGAGATATATTTTTTTTTTATCGTGAAATGACTAGAATACCCTTGTGTTGAAGTCGTATTTACCTTTCTAGTCATTAACTGTTGAAGTAGTTAGGTGTTGTGGTTGTCGAGGCAATGGTAGTTCACAGAAAATGGAAAAGGGTGATTGAGTAAATTTAGTGTGACGGTTAGTTTCAGGTGTCTCTCAGTATCTCTGGAAATGTTTGATACAGACAGAGTGAAGGTAGAACTAAAGACTTCATAAATTCTAATTATAATAACATATAAAATTAGAGTATAAGTTTCATGATTAAATTAAACACTCAATATTATCCATATTATTTTAGTTGACTCAAATTTTTAGATGATAGGTATAAATAATAATTTTTATTTTTACATCCAAAAAAATGGATGGGATTACTTGCAATTGCATCCCTACTCTTATTCTTGCATCCAACCTTCAATTATTTAAAAAATTATTTTCTCACTCTACATATTTCCATAAGCTGTGTAAATCTAATGTAAAGAAATTGACCATAACCTCTGTATTTCTTTTTATATACTAGTGTTTCCTATCAGAAAAAAAATATGACTTGCAAATGGAAATACTAATAGAAATCACCATTGTCGTCAATTTTCAATAGTAATTTTTTTTAGTTTTATTAGTATTGTTCTTTTAATTAACTTATATTAAAAAAGTTAACAATTTAGTGTAATTAATTAGAACAAGGAATGGAAAGTAGTTTTAGGGGTGCCATAAAAAAATTTCAGCTTGGTCTAGAAAAAATACTTGATTAATATTGTATGTTAAAAGATTTTTTTACACAAATGTGTTATCTCAAATAATACTTATTTTTACTCCCTGTCTATGCCAATTCAGTTAGTTGAGAAGGACCCAGAAGCTGCTATCGCTTTGTTTTGGAAGGCGATAAATGTAGGAGATAGAGTAGATAGTGCACTTAAAGACATGGCAGTGGTTCTTAAACAGCAAGATAGAGCTGAAGAAGCCATTGAAGCTATAAAGTCTTTCAGGGATCGCTGCTCCAAGCAAGCCCAAGAATCACTAGACAACGTCCTCATTGATTTGTACAAGGTACCCACCACTACACTAAAGTAAATGGCATGCCAAGTTTATCCGGACTTTGTGTCATCACAATTGAAATTATTAAATGTATAACAAAACAGTGTCTCTTCTTTTAAATAAGAGAGTGTTTAGTAAATAACTTAATGCGATGAATGACTAATGAGTTCTGCATGTTTCAACCTCTAGATTTTTCTTTAATAACAACACGAATCTTTTATTGGATTTGTTTCAGGAGAAATATACAACAATCTGTTTAGTAAGAAACGCTATCATCCAGATAACTTAATTTCAAAGAGTAGTTTATTAGATCATGAGGTTTAACTTTTGTCATTTTTTTTATAATGCTTTGTTTAATTGTTGAGAAACTTGTTAAAGTAGAAATCTATCTAGCTGTTATGATTCCCAAGTGTTCCTCTACTCTCTAACCTATTTGGGAATGAATTTAGGATTTATAGACCCCTTTCACCTCCTTTTCGCTTCAAATGAAAAGGCCTGATCCAATTTGTTATGAACCAAAATTCAATATTATTTTTCAATCATATGTTAATTTCAGAACATGTATATGGGTAAGACTTTATTGCCTTGGTTTTCTTCTGCTGCTTTATTGTTTAGGTAGTGACCCTATTAAATTTGGCAGAAACGTGGGAGAATCAACGAACAGATAGAACTATTAAAGCAGAAGCTTCGAATGATTTATCAAGGAGAGGCCTTCAATGGAAAGCCTACTAAGACAGCACGTTCTCATGGAAAGAAGTTCCAAGTCACCGTCAAGCAAGAGACCTCCAGGATACTGGTACTAAAGTTATTCTACTCAGCTTTCTGACTACAATATTTTCTACAAGTTAATTTACGTGAGCTTTTCAGAACTGAAAAAATTAAGTTTGGTCCCCCATTGGTGAAATGAGGTGTCATATTTCACTTACCGCAGCATTTTACTAGTAGCACTGACTCATACTGATCTTTTTTTTTTTTTTTTTTAGGGTTTTTTTTTTTTTCTCCTGCTTACTATTGACATGTTATGCAAGAGCCTCATACTTCTTCGTAGTACTTTGCTCTCTCGCCACCTTTTAAAATTCCCTTTGTTTACTTATTCAACATTCTTTGCTCTCCCCGCCGTTGTTCCCTTTCTGCCACATCTGATGATACAACTTTGTAACTTTCTTTCTGAAGGAGAAATTTTGTGCATACATGAACTCCACTTAGTATTGATCCCTCAGTAGCCCCATGGTTTACATTGTCTTTACAATTACCTGACTTTACAAACATGTAATTCAGGGAAACTTGGGTTGGGCATACATGCAACAAGGAAATTACATGGCGGCAGAAGTCGTATATCGTAAAGCTCAGCTTATTGACCCTGATGCCAACAAAGCCTGCAACTTATGCCATTGCCTGATCAAGCAAACACGATATACTGATGCACAGTCAGTTCTCGAAGATGTATTGCAGGGTAGATTATCAGGGTCTGCTGATCCCAAGTCTACTAACCGTGTCAAGGAGCTCTTGCTAGAGATAGAGCAGTTGCAATCCGGGCCCTCATCTTTAACTACAATAATACCGAACTTAGAAGGTGCATTTTTGGAGGGCCTTGATGATCTGGTGAACCTTCAGACCAAATATAGATCACGAAGACTTCCCATCTTTGAAGAGATCTCTCCTTTTAGAGATCAATTAGCTTGTTGATTATGTGTTAGCTTACCAACTTATAGTTTAGGCTGTTGAGCCTGAAAAGAAATTATAAGTTAGGACTAGAGTCTGTATACAAACAAAAACACTTAAAAAAGTAACTCTGTAAATCTTCCTCATTGTTCTTTGAAATAAAACTGCATCTGTCAATTGGATGTAGCTGTGGCTGAGGCCATGCTATATAAGCGAAATTTCTTGTCCAATAATCACAACTTCATAAATATACCACGTGTGCCAATGTGTCTAAGTCTTGGAAGCATGCTTTGAGAAAGATTTAATTTAATTTTCTAATTTAAAAGGCAAAAAAAAAAAAAAAAGATAGTTATTATGCAAAGAAATTCAATTCACTGGTATAATAAGTTTAATAACAGTGTACATATCTTCTGCTAAACCAATCTGGGAGAACACATGAAATATTATCTATGCTTCTAGGCCTTTTATTTGTAACTTATCACTCTGCAAATTCTTGAAATATAATATTTGTATGTCTCGTTATCTTGCTTCCTATACAGCTAATACTTGTTTACTCAGTTCCCACCGAAGCTCTGGAGCTGGTACAATCTTGAATAACTCCCTGTGAAGCTGCAACAAGAGTTGAGTGTGAACCCATCTCCACAATTTCACCTTTGTCCATCACAACTATTGTATCAGAATTCATCACTGTCGAAAGCCTGTGTGCAACAGTGATCTGAGTGATCCTGGATGGCAATTCTTCACAGCTGCCTTTCTGATTTAGTGATTCCGGGCACTCACGATGACTCTTTCAGACTCGCCACCAGGGCGCTGTTGCTTCGTCTAGAGTAATATTGCCGGCTTCTTTAGTAGAGTTCTGGCAATGCTATCCTTTGCTTTTGGCCTCCGGAAGTTGGCAGCCTTTCTCGCCTACAACTGTGTCGTAACCATCAGGCAAACTACTTATGAATTCATGAATGTTTGCTTTTTTTGATGCTTCCACAATTTCGGATTCAGAAGCTTTATCATTCCCATAGTAAATGTTGCTCTGATTGAAGAACTGAAAAGAAGTGGTTCTTGTTGTACCAAGCCTATTTGCGACCTCAACCTTCTCAAATTGTATTCCTTATGTCCTTCCCATGAATCAGAATTCTTCCTTCCCGGGATCATAAATCTCAGCAAAAGGGCTATACAGATGATTTTCCAGCTCCACTTGCCCCACTAGAGCTACCTTTAATCCAGGTTCAATTTGTACTGAAATTGTTCAGAACTGTCACCTCAGGTCTTAAGGGGTAGTTGAATTTTACATTCTGAAACTCAATTTCACCTTCAATAGCCGGAAGTCTGAAGTCTCTGGTGTGTCAGGTTCAATTTCAGTTTTCTCTATCAAGGATCTCAAACACTGGATTTAGGACATTTATGGCAGGATGACAAGAGGGCAGTGTCCATAATTCTGTGATTGAAGGTACTGTGAGGAGAAAATCTGATATGCTCTTATGCCATTTTTAACTGGCCTGGTTCCTTTCAATCAAAATTGTTGTGTACCACAAAGCAACAGCGTGTGCTATATTCCACAAGCAGAGGGAGACGCCTTGAATGAGCCCGTACTTGATACTTCGTTTCCTGCTATTTCTCTTGGAATTTCTGAGAAATTTGGCTTTCCTGAGTATATTTTTCTTCGTGCAAAAAGATGCAATGGTTCTTATGTGGGCTGCAGACTCAGAAGTTAGGGCAACAAATTCAGAATGTGCAGCAGCAGCATTACCTGAAATCCTTAGCAGAAATGGCTTGAATATATCCCCCTATGAAATGGCAAGGCATCACTGCCCAAGCTACCAGTGCCATTCTCCAATTAACAACTGCACTTACTATTGTCGCAATAATAGGAAAGATGCATTGGACAATAACAGACATACGATCAGAGATAATGGTCTTGCCCATGGCGGTGTCAGTTATAATCCTTGAGGTAAGTGACACAGCATTGTTCTCAGTTTTTCAAACCAAGCTAGCTCATTCCGCAGTACACCTACAGCATCATTGAAGTGAAAGTTATAGTGTGCTTTTGTAGTTTGAACCTTTGAGAAAAGCTCATAAACATGACTAATTATTATCTGTTTAAATCTAATGACGCATGTACACCCAAAAACGTTAATTTTCGATCACTTCCCCTTACAGGTAAACCTTCATATTCTGGAAACAACATGAACTTTCTAGAAGAGAAATGAAACTTCAATGGAGGTTCATGTTGATTTTCAAAATTTGGAGGAAAGTTTAGTCTATTAGAATGACATAAGAGGGAAATGATTTTTCCTGAAAAAAAAAACGTTATGCAGATAATGCACATAGATGAAAGCAGTAGAAACCTGTATTAGAGCTCTTTTGAGGTTTTCATGGCCTTCTCTCCTACCACTACCATCCAAAGAAGTAGTGCTGCAAGAGTGTAGTGAACAATGAAAACAGTCCAACCAAGAGAAGAACAATGAACCGTCCAACTTTCTGCTTGGCACCTTTCTCTATATGCCACTCCTATTGTCATGATGAAGAACCCAAATAAAGGCTTTGAGATTCCAGAGAAACCTGCTGCAACGGAACCAATGACAGTCTCTCAGAATGTCTCCCTCTTTCAAGCCAAACCAAATTCTGAAGAATATAGTCCTTCTATTCATTGTCCCTTCTTGTTGTTTGGTAGATTCACTAAGCTCCCTGTTGGCCTCTCCAGATTTCTCTTGTTGCTCAATATTTAAAAGTTGTTCATGAGTACTTTCAGGCTCTTCAGTGGAATCTTTAACTCTGCTATGCATTCAACAAAAGCAAGATATAAATTGCTATGTGCTCATCATGATTATATATGAGAGCAAGATGAATTCTTTGTCTACCAACCTTGAATCGCTAACTTGGTCAAGGTTCTGCATGTGAAATAATCTGCTGTAGAATTTGCTGGTGTCTAGCAAGCTGTGGTGAGTGCCTGTTTCAGCGACTTGTCCATTTTCCACTATGGAAATTATATCTGCATTAATGATAGTTGACATCCTGTGCGCGATCAAGATGACTGTCCTCCCTTTCATAGCATTCTCAAGGGCCTCTTGAACCAGCTTCTCCGACTCTGAATCAAGTGCACTTGTGGCCTCATCAAGTAAAAGGATTGGTGGATTCTTTAGAATGGCTCTTGCTATAGCAATTCTCTGCTTTTGTCCCCCTGATAACTGGACTCCCCTTTGTCCCAACTGGAAATTTATCATGGAGGCAAAAACTTACTACGTATAATGCACAAGAAAATTAGGCTGGGATTATCATATTGTAAGACAATATGTGGTTTGTGTTTTCTCCTGTGATTTAAGTCCTAATAAAGGTAACTGATATGCAATCTGCAATTCGAACTTACACTTTGTTTCCTTCCTCTTTTCTGTTGAAACTTTATGTATGTCGGTTTTATACAATGCATATTGATGCCGCTATAACAACTTTTTATCAGAGAAAGGTGCTAGAATTGGAGACTTATCAATATACATATTGAATTGGTGTTTAGGTTTTGTTCATGTACTGTATATCAAAAACTGACCACACATTTGTTTCAACTACCTATGATTCAATTAGTGAATTTGTGTATCATTTTCCAAAAATATTGATGAGGCAAGTAAATAGAGGAAACGAAATACCTCAGTTAAGTACTGATCTGGAAGGTCTGATATGAAAGTGTGTGCGTTTGCCATCACCGCTGCTTTTTGGATATCCTCATCAGTGGCATGCATGTTCCCAACTCTAATGTTATCCTTGAGGGTGCCAGCAAAGAGTGATGGTTCTTGGGAAACTGCTCCTATGTTCTCTCTCAGGAACTTCAGATCAAGATCCTTGATGTTATTGTTGTCAATCAAAATCTCTCCTGGAGGATATTTATTACATTAGACTTAGAAAACCTCCAATTCAATATGTTTAACTTGATGCTTGAAAATTAAGATGTTGCATGTATACCTCGAGTGGGATCATAGAATCTTGCAACTAAGGAAATGACAGTGCTCTTTCCACACCCACTACTACCCACTAAGGCCACCATCTTTCCTGCTGGAATTGACAATGAAAATCCATCAAGGATCAATTGGTCTGGCCGCGATGGATACGCGAATGTTACATCTCTTATGTCAATGTAGCCATTAACCTTCTCAAGTGTCCTTCCCTTTGAATCATAACATATAATCGGCTTTCTTTCGATCACCTGGAAGATCTCAAACCCTGCGGCTTTCGCCTGATTGAAGATTTGTATGTCTGGTGCTGCATAAGTCAGTGCTCTGCAATTCAAAAGAAGCCAGATTCAATAATTAGATGCTTGTTTATGTTGTGTCATTATATTTATATTTATTGGAGACGTTTCTTACACAGCTCCAAAAAGAATGCTCATCACAGCGGCTAAAACATCTCCTCCCGTTGCCCTTCCTGCAAGGACAACAACAGCACCAATCCAGATAACGAGAGCCCAACAACAGAAAGTGACAGACTGAATCATCCCAACTCCAACTCCTTTTATAAGTGCCTCTCCTTTGCTTATAAAAATCTGCCTGTCCATGCCCTCCGAGAATGATTTGATTGCACTATTCTCCCCAACAAATGCAAACACTGTTTTGATTTGAGAAATAACCTGTAACATATATTCAAACCATTAATACTTAAAACACAACTTCTATGCACGGCGAACATAATACTTTGATTGTAACACCTCAGCTCACTGATAAGATATTATCATTGGATTTGTCTCGTACTCACCTCAAATAGTTGGTTCAAAGGTATCGATTGAATTTGAATCAAGGGGAACACACTTTAAGCCCACCATTTGAGATGAGTGACAGACAAATCCAAGAACAAATCATTGACAGTGGGCTATAATTAATTACCTGTTCTACCATGGATGCAGCTTCTGAAAGGTATTGCATTTTGGTAGATGAAATAGTGTTCATTTTATTGGTGTAAGTGGCTCCAATCACAAGAATCATTGGAACAACTAAAAAGTTAAGTAGTGATAGTTCCCAACAGCAGATTGCAGCAATCAAGATTCCAGAAAAGAAAGTTGCAAGGCTTGAGAGAAGATGGCCCAACTGTAAGGAAGAAAGATAAATACATATATGATTATGTTAAGCTAAATGAGGTTGGAAAATAATTAAACTGGTTAATCATATATATACCTTCTCTCCTATGGCATCTTGTATAACACTCATGTGGTTACTGACTCCAGTAATAATCTTGCCACTAGTTAAATCTGTATCAAAAGCTCCGATCTCTTGATTAAGGACTGCTTTCAAGTAGGCTAATCTCATTCTTGTTAATTGCCTTTCACTTGCATACATCCAGCATCCGATTTCTGTTGTGAATAACAATACACATGTAAATGCCATCCATGCAGCCTAAAATATCTTAATATATAAAAGTCGAATCCTGGCCTCAACCAAGTAAAATTTGTCAGTTCAAGCATCTTTTACCCAAAACACGTTCACTTAGTGAAGAAGATCAAAAACTTATAAACTGAATCAAAGCTCATTAGCTAGACAATATATTTAACGTAGTAATATATTCATATATAAAAGACATTTGTTACGTACCAACTATTCCAGCAGGAAATGTGGCGAATGCCATGTACCAAACAAATGGAATAACCTGGACAAATCAACAAATTGATCAAAATCCATAATTATATCAGTAAAAAACAGGGAAAGCTAGCTGTAAGTACCTTTTTGAGGGCTTTAACTGTCTCGCCTTTATCACCTAAGTTGTTTCCAAAAGCATCAAGCGCTTTGCCAAGAAGCAAGTAGCCAATGGGTAGAGCCATGCCATGCACAACTGAACCAAAAGTCCCAAGCACCATGAGCAACCAATCCACCCCATCTGCATAACTCAAGAGCTTTCGAAATGGCAAAGCTTTGACAACAATCTTCTTCTTGATAGCTTCCTCATCCTTATCCATTACATCAACGCTACTCTTTCTCGGTTCCTCGTCTTGCATGATGAAATCATGTAGGTGAGTAGGCGTAGCCCTTTGCATAATATTCACACACACAGACACACGTACTACTGATACTGATAATAGAGTTAAGTTAAAAATAAACATGCAAAGATCCTCTTGTCCCTGTTAAGAACGTTTAATATACAATTATTTTACATTAACAATGCCCATCAAATGAATATTTGTTGGATATACTCAGTATATGATGATATAAATTCTTCCGTTCTCCTTGGCTTCATCTCACTGTTTCTTTTTCAGGGTCTATATTAAAATGCTGGCGTATATAAAACACGCAGAAGATACATAAATGATGAGCGTTTTGCATTATTTTATTTGGTTAAATACTGAGGAAGATTAGTTCAACATGTTTTGGACATTATTCTCAACTTTGTTGCAATAAGCCAATATCAGTCGCTTTGACAAGAGTTTGTGAGAAACTTGCTGCCATTTTTCTCAACATTTTCAAGTTTCAACATCTGCAGGAGACATTCAATCTTAATCAGAAAAAATAGTGAAAACTTAGATAAAAACTGGAGGGTATCATTTCATATGTGTTTTATTATATTGCTATTTGTTTATTTGTAGCTTAGAGATTATTAATGCTATCGATTTCTTATAGAAAATTAGAATCATATTTTAGCAATATGTGGCAGGCTTCTGATATCTAATCCGTGTGTAGTTTAGATGAGTAGCGTGAGTTAGGGATAGTATAAATAAGCATACAATCTCAGGTTCAATCTCTATCTGTGCATCCGTAATTTAAATGGAGAGCCATGATACTGGGTTGCAAGATCTAATTGTGACAATAAATTTGAAATATATAATTTTATGTTAGATATCCCATACTATTATTTAGTAATTAATGAAATTATTGATTAACTTGGCTTTAATTGGAGCGTTCCTAAGGCCGAAGGGTGTATTAATAATATATTTTATGAGCTATATATGATGATAATAATACTAATAATGAGGGAAATTACCCCAAATATATAAAAGTATTTGAGATTGAATGAAATATTATGTTGTGTTGAATGTCTACGATGCCCAAAGAATCAAATTAAAAAAAGAGTTGGGGAGGAATATTTGTTTCTCTATTCTCAAAATTCAATTCAATTCCATTCAAAAAAAATTTAAATCCCTAGGTTTATTAATTTAACTAAACACCCCCAACAAAAAAGTTTATAAATTGACAAAAACATCCCCACCCATCCACATTTGCCAGATTCTAGCCACTATCACCAAAAGGTGGCCTGAATCTGCCGTAATGACACACTACCGGCTCAACAGCCATATCTGACCTTTTTTTGCCAGATCCATGATAGATCTAGCCAAAAAATGTCATATCGACGCACGACGAATCAGATCCAGTCGGTCGTGCGTCATTACGGCGATTCCGTCCACCTTCTGGTGGTGGTGGCCGAAATCTGGCAAATGTGAATGAGTGGAGATGTTTTTGTCAATTTATAAACTTTTTATTGTAGGGAGTGTTTAGCTAAATTAACAAACCTATGAAGTGTTTTTGTTAATTTTTAAATCATACCTTATAATACCAATCAAATTCAATGTTTTTAAAAATACTACTCAAAATAAAACAAACACAGCCGATGTTGTTTTCTTTTATCCCTAGAGACGCGGAGACTTAGAAAATTCATGTAATAAAACTACTTCTTCACTCTTTATTTGAATATTGCACTTCGATTTTTTCAAAGGCCAGGTTCTATTTGATATAACTTAAAATTACTACAAAGACGGCAACAGGTTGAATGATCTTATATACTATATACAGCTGGACAGCGAAGAATGTGAGTACCCTATTGGCTATGTTTGGTGATATGTAATTATGTATTGGACTTAGAGACGGCAAAAGCCCCCATCTCATTCGAACAGGGACTTAAACGGAAAAAGTCGGAGACGGGGATGATTTTTCATCTCTGCATTAATTTCGATTGAGGACAGGGATTGCTTCTAATCTCCCGCACTGCCCCAAATTCCTCGCAAGTTTTAAAAATTAAATAAATAATATATTTTGTAAAAACAATCCCAAAGCAAAATAAATAATGTTCGGAAAACATATTTTATGTAGTCTGAATAAATATTTTGGATGCATTTGGTCAAGAAATATTGTATTATTAGAAATGTTATAATGAAACTTCTCTGTAGTCATAATGGTAAAATAATATAATTTTATTACTATGAGAAAGTTATAAATTAATAGAAGTGTAGTTACAAAAATTATTGTTTTAACTTAATTATTTTATAATTTTTGTTTTAGTAGTATATATTAGGGTTTCAATTCATTGTTTTAGTAGTCAATTTTGTAATTAGATAAGAAGATAAATAAAATAATCTTGAGGGTAATAATACGGAAATACAAAAAGTTTCATGCCAAGAAGCTCTAAACATGTTTAAAAACTTAAAAATATTTTGGTTTCAATAAGAAGTTGTTCATGCTAGTGAGTTATTATGTACCCGCAAGTTAAAAGATAAATATATATATTATTATTTTTTGGTAACCGTGGTGTCTGGCCAGCTTGCACGTATTTCAACTAATCTCCGAAATCTATTGAACAAGTTAAAAGATATTATAAGTAGAGATGGACACTTGGGACCGGGCCCAAAAGCCTAGCTCTAAAATCCGGTTCTAGGACCAGTCTTTGAGAGGACCGGACCTAGGAGGCCTGGTCCCAAAACGGGACCAGGCCTAAGGAGGAGGGCCCGGGCCCTCCATTGGGCCCTCCTCCTTGGTCTCAGTCTGGGCCCAAAGATATTTATATTTTTTTAATATAGTATCCTATTAAATTACATAAAACCCCATGTTAATTTGAGAATAATTTGAAAATAAATATAAATTAAGAGGGTTAAAAATTTAACCCATAACACTTTTAATTAAGCTTAAAAAGAGATGAACAGCTTTTTTGCAGAGCCGCCTTAAATTAGTCGTGTAGTGCAGGTGCTCTAGTCACTAACTGATACCAAAAACTCCACACACACACACACACACACACACACAGACACACACACACACACACACACACACACACAACTAAAAATTTCTATAAAGAAGTCACAATGTGCCATAAAACTTTTTTGAATCCTCCATATGCTGCTCCGTAAACCAATCAATAATAGAAGAAATTAAATTATATTAATTAATTAATAATAATAATAATTAGGTTGGCAAAGGAAATAAGAAAACAAACACTATAAATTAATTATTTGTAATTTCAGAAATAATTTTTAGAAATAACCCATAGCGTAATTAATTTAAATAATATTTATAGATTATTAAGAGGAAGAAAACAGTAACGTCCGTGTCATGATATTGGGAATATTAATCATTTCATATGAAAACAATAAGTAAATAATTTGACAACTATTTGTCATGATGAAAAATAAAATCAAAGAGACAACGAAGCTCACTTGAGACTTGAGAGAGGACAACCAGAGTGGGGTAGAGAATTATTCACTTTACGAACAATTAATTAAATTCAAAAAATATAATATTTACTTATTCATTTTAGCCCCTGAAAAATACTAAAAACTCCCTATAAAATTTCATTTTGCCCCTCAAATACAAAAAAAAAAAAAAAAATCAGGGAGGAAAAAAAATTATCTAAGCCCATAGGAACCGATCCTGGGCCCATGGGACCGGTCCCTACCAAGCCTTGGGCCTGGTCCAAGTCTTGATTTTTCTCAGGAGTGACTGGTCCCATTTGGGACTAGTCCCAAACGGGCCCAGGCCCAGGCCTGCTTGGGATCGATTGATAATCCGTGGATTATACTGTTTTCATTAGACGTTTTAGTCAGATTTCATGTACTTTCTAGTTCATCTTAACCTAAATTGTTGCTTAATTCTTTACATTTAGTGTTTCAGGTTAAAATTGACATTTTGAGCAAATAAGGACAAAATTGAAAATTCTGAACTCAAAAGTAAGCGGATCTCAGAAGGTGGGAGAGTTCTGAAGCAGAATAAAGCACTATGAAGCTTGCTTCCAAGGGAGAGCACCGAAGATCGAAGAATCAAGCGAAGATGCAAACAGAGTGGCAGTTCTGTAATTGCAGAACTTTTCAAGAAGCTTCGCCGCGGCGAAGACTTGTCCTTCGCCTCGGCGAAGTACGCCAGACACGAACAAGTCTGCTTCTTTCTTCGCCGCGGCAACAGTCGTAATTTCTAGTTTTGTAAAACGCACAGTTTTACTTTGTGCGTGTTTTGCTGAGAAATTTGGAACGAGATATAAAAGAAACACTTGGCCTTTTTGGTGGGGGGTCGAATAGGGTTTTTAGCAACTATTTACATTTCTTTGGATTTACTTTTGTGCGATTTTGAGCTGTAACAAGGGTGAAGATTCGATTTCTAACCAGGGGATTCATCATTTGGGGAGATTTCTTGTCTTTTCTCTCATTTTCATTATGCTGAACTTTAATATTCTCGTTTTTCTTGTTTGTAGTGTTGATTTAGCTATGAACTAACCCATTTTGGGTTAGGGTTTTGATTGTAATTCGGATTTGTAAATGGGTTAAGTGATTGATTGTTTTAATTTCATATGATTATGCTTTGATTGTGTGTTTACTCTGAATTTTAAGGCTTATATGTGATGAACATGGTGAGATTGAGAAATGAATCATGTTAGGCTTCTTGGGTAATCACCATTGTAGTATTGGATGCTAGAGATAGATTCAAAAATCAATGAAATCATTGTAGGATTCTTATGCTTAATGAGCTTGGATTTGTTAACTTTCAATTTGTTGGGTGCGGAAAGTTGATAAGGAAGAGTAGGAAAACATAGCCTGAGAAGGTATGTTTAACACCTTAGAGAGTTCGATTTATAACCAATACATATGAATATGAATTTAGTTTAATTCTTAGGTTTAACCCATAAAATCCGAATGAAGTCAAAACCCTACCCGTTTTACTTGAATTGATTTTTTATCCGTGTTTAACATCTTGCATTCTTAGTTAATTCGCATTTTAGAAATTTTGTTTTAGTAATAGATTAAATTGCTCCCATTAATCCAAAAGTTTTCGGTTGCTCCAACTTGAAAACGGTAGAAAACTTAGTGCTTAGCTAACAATCCTCGTGGGAACGATACTCACTCATCATTATATTACTTGAGTGATTAGTATACTTGCTACATATTGCATGTTGTCGGAAACACGCATCATCGGTCCCTGCCCACCTCTAATTATAACAACTCTAAAGCATAAATTATTATTCCAAACAACTTTAGATAAATATTTTATTTAATCTTAAACTTTTAATGTAATATAGCATATATTTTTTTGTAATATATAGATAAATATTACTATGTGGACGCAGTTTTCTTTAAGACGGGAATTAGAAAATTTATAACATATTAAAATGTAAAGTTTATTCTTATTTATAACTATCCCAAGTTAGGACTTGAATTTTTTATGACCATATAGAGGCTATTCTTATATATAATATCACTATAGAGAGATTTTATTATATATTAATGGGAAGATAGATTAATTACCTTGAAAATTACTATGAATGTTATATTAGATGTGTTTAGTTGGATTTGAATATGTTATATTGATATGTTTGATTGGTGGGAATAAATTAGTAGGTATGCTATATAGATTATTGAATTGCCCTTCTTTTTTAATATTCTTATTATTATTATTTAAACCATTTTTTTAACCCCTTACATTTAAGATTTTGCTAAAATACCCCATCCACAATAAAAGTTTAAATTTTAATAAAATCACCCCCACCCACCCAAGCCACTATTGGTAGCCGACCACCACTGCCATCGACAATCACCAAAACGGTGCATGACCAATTGGATTTGGCCGTGGATCTAGTCGAAAATGGTCGGATCTATTATGGTCGTGGATCTGACTAGATCCATGGTCGTTAACGGCCAAATCTATTCCAACGTTAATGGCCATGGATCTGGTCATTTCCAGCCAGATCTACAACCATCTGGCCATTTCCAATCACTAATCTAACCAAAAACGGCCAAATTGGCACACGATCGGCCAAATCCGACCGATCGTGCTGTGTTTCGACGACTGCCAATGGCGATTAATAGTGGTGGCCAATGATTAGTGATGGTGGCCAAATCTAGCTATGGTCTTGGGTAATTTGGTTGAAATACAAGGGCAATAATGTCTTAAAAGTCTTGTTTATAAGGTTAAAATTGTCCATGAAAGTTCTTGTAAATTGTTTAGATAACAAGAGCATTACTATTTTAAAAATTTATTAATAAGGGATAAAATTATAACAAAAATAAGATTACCAAGTAATCTCATAATACCTAAAAAAATGATGGTAATCAGATTACCACGTATATAACCAACAATAATTACTATTAGTATTGGAGGATCACAGGAATCACATATTACTTGACAACCAAACATGGTAATGTAACTAATATAAGATGACATTACCCCCGACCAAACACACCCTTTATGTTAACTATAATAACTAAGATAAAATCATATTAAGTTTTAAGCATATACCTTATTAGATGTAAGGAGTTTTGAAAAGTAAATATAATAAGATACTTCCTTAAAACCTAATATGATTCTATCTTAATTATTATATTTAACATCCAAAATATTAATTCCTCAACTATAATATGTAGATTATATAAAATATATTTTCCATAAATGATATTAAGAGTGAAATTTATATTTTGTTTTTACAAAAAAAAAAAAAAAATCATTTAAAGCTTGTAGGGATTTTGGGCCAAGCTGGGGTTAGCACGAAATCAATGTGGGGCTAAAAAATCGTCCTCGACTCATCCTTGATTTTTTGCCATCCCTATCTATAATCAAGCTGAACAAAGTTTAAATTACAAATTATACTGCGCATAAGAGTAATTTAGTCCAATACTGCAAAGTAACCGTCGTAAGGCCATATTGTATCAACAAGTTTAAACGAGCACTATTTTTCAGTTTTTGGCAAGTTCTTTTTACACTATCAAATCAAAAGAGTAGGCCTAACTCAACAACTGTTTTAAGACCCGGATCGAACCGATCGGTCAAACCAGTCCAACTGGGACCCGAAAGCCTCTCTAGTTAGATTCAAGGTTTAAGGGGGGTTTTCTATATTTCAAATTTATAGGGATTAATTTATAGTTTTATAGGGGTATTTTTTAATATATCAAAACTTTAGGGATTAATTGGTAATTTTTTGGACTTTTTTGAAATAATAAAAATTTGAGGGACTACTTTAAAATTTTTAAGGGTATTTTATAATATACTAAGATTTAAGGGACTAATTTAATTCTTTTAAAATATATTTGTTACTAACATGACCGGTCCAATTGGTTGGTTGGACCGTGACCCGGTCACCTTACCGAGTCTTACAACAAGTCGGGTTTTAAAACAATGAATTCAACTACAATCTTAAGCTTGATGAATGAAAGACTCCAACCTTCTTATCACTATCACTGTTTTAAAACCCAGACCGAAGGGTAACCCGTCCTGCTGCCTAGGTCACGGGTCAATCGGTCCAACATGTTGGACCGCCGTTGGACTAGTGATGTCATCACATCAGCATGATGATGTCAGCACATACAAAAGAACCTGTTTTTTATTTTATTTTAAGATTTCCATTTTTAATAAGACAATAACAACTTAATTTTTGCCCAACATGATTCAAAGTTCAAATTCAATAACAATCCCAACATAATTTAAGTATTTAACAACAATCCAAAGTCTAAATCCAAACATGATGTTGTGTTCATCCATTACATATTAAATGACAATACATAATAATTAATAACAAAACATTTGGTATAAGTGTTTATTCTTTGATCTATCTCCATGTTGATTGAGCTTCACATACTAGCATCAAAATTCATCATCATCATCTTCATCATCATCATCATCACCATCATCACCATCATCATAACCATCACCATCATCTACATAAATTTTAGTAAAAAATAGAAATCATAAATTAAAACTTGTAATTTAATTTAAAATAGATACTAAGTTGCTTAAATATTTGAAACCAACCTTCTGAACCATCAGTTGAATCATAATAAGAAGGGTGATCGGCAACTCCAGCAGGAATAGATCCTTCTCCATATAACATTTGTTCCAACTCCTCATAATTAAGTTCACTAACGTCTTCTTCATCGTCAACTATCCAACCTTCAGTTTTGTCGATACTTTCATAATTAATAGGATCGAAACTTATTTTCTTGTAACACCTCCTAAAATACCATAATGAAATATTAAAAGCATGACAAGTAAAATATCAAGGAAAATAATAGATAATAACAATAAGAGTGATGCATAATTGAGTAATTGACAATGTTTTATACCTGTTTTGTAAACGCAAGTTATAGTAAACAAAAACAAGATCATTCAACCTTTAATGCTCCAATCTATTCCTCTTTTTAGTATGTATGCACTCAAAAACACTCTAATTTCATTCACATCCCAAAGAGCTTGAAGTTTGGCTAAGAATTTTTATTGCAAACTTTTGCAAATTTGGAGTACTATACCCAAATGATCTCCACCATTCATCTAATTGAAAATTAAACAAAATAAATAAATTAGACTTACAAAACAAAAGAACTCATAAATTTTATAACTATTATGTACCAGGACATGTGGTTTTGGCGGTTTCAAGAGCAAGCCCAGGAGAAAAGCTTTCCTCCCGGTTTGAATATAATCTACTCTCTTCCATTAACCTTGTCTTGTTCAAATTGAACGCACTTGCTTTACTATCAATAGTATAAAAGAAACCACTCGTGACTTCTGGCTTGGCGCAAAAAGATGCTTTGTCATATTTAAAGGTAGGATTCAAATAATAAGCCGTAGCATGGATATCATGGTGCAACGTCCTATCCCAGCGTAGCTTAATGATTCATGTATAAGGCTTGTACAATCTCTTTTTATTCTTAAACAACTTCTTAATTGCATTTTTCGCTCTGTACATGCTGAGTCAACAATCAGCAACAAGCGCATCAATGGACTCACAACTTTGGATATCTTACCCATATCATCCCAAAAATCGTTATCTAGAATTATGTCAATAACATGTTTGCCTTTATTACTTTTTGCATATCAGAATCGACAAATGACTTATCTGTCACCATGGCTTGCAAGTCATGTTTGTGCTCATGAAGGCTTCTCATTGCAATGAAAGTTGTAGCAAAATGGGTTGCGCCTGGACGAACAATTTCTTTCCAACTCTGTTCAATTGATAAATAATAGATGTTAGTCAATTATAAAAAATGCATATTATGTTATGACTTGACAAGAACATGAGCTAAAGGTATATTACCTGTCTTTTCCTCAACCAAGCTATCAAGAATGTATGATTATATACAAACTTCGTCACCTCAGAAGCACGTCTCGCAAGATAAACTTTGTGATTCATCTCAGCTATGTCTTTTAACACCAAATTTATGCTATGTGCTGCACAGGGTGACCAAGTAATACTCGGATATTTCTCAGACAACATTTTTCCAGCAGCTTTATAATTGGATCCATTGTTTAAGACAAAATGGACAATACTATTTGGTCCAATCCATAAAGCTACCTCCTCAAACATCTTCAACAATATCCTAGCATCCTTCACAACATCTGAAGCATTAACTGATTTCACAAAACAAACTCCTTTAGGACAATACACCATAAAATTGATCAATGACCTATGTAAATTATCAATCCAACCGTCAGCCATTAAGGTACATCGAAAATTTTCCCAAATTTTTCTGTAACTATCAACAAGAAGCTGTACTTCCTTCTTAACATCTCTTAACAAATTGATACACAAACCATGATAATTTTGGTGTTTATACCCGGGCCCAATTGCAGCTATAGCATCCACCAAAAGCTAAAGATAAATTGAATTTACAACATTAATTGGGATGCAAGCATCATAAAAGAATCTTACAAAAGTCATGTCTGCTCTCCACGTCCCATCTTTTCCAGCTAAACAACTCCTAATTGATGGTTAAGATCCACCAATTGTCCTTGGAGCAAAATAGTCACCAACCCCAATAGATTTTTTTTTTCTTTTTGATCTGTCTAGCATTGTACTTTGTTTTTTACTGCCAAACCTACTTTCATTTATGTGAAAGATGGACGAAACTCTTCACTATCTTCATTTAACATATCTGTCTCAATCCATGTACAGGAGCACCGTAGGGAGTATTATACTTACTAGAATCAGCCTTCTCTTTATTTTTTATCCCAATGTCTTTTAGTGATTCTCTCATCAAGTATTAAACATCAAAAGGAACTTTTAAACAAGCACCAACATCTCCCTTTATTCCAGCTAGATGTTGTTTCATTCTAAAAATACCTCTTCCTCTAATTACTTTCCCATAGTGAAGACATTTTAATGTCTTCCTTCCATTTGAATCTACACCTTCAATAACATGTGCCCATGTTATATCAGTCCTACCTCTACTAGATTGTGAAGAAGACCTAGAGCCAGAATGTTGACATTGTCTATTTTTAATCTTTATCTACCTGTCACACAAGAAATAACAACAATTTAGTATGCCTTTTTTAAGCCTATTAATATATATCTAATATTATTACACTTGGTAACTTGTAGGTGAGAGATGAACTTGAACATTTGCTGGATGATGACAATGACATGGCTAATTTCAAAGCTATAATACAATGAGAAAAACAAAGAAAACAAAACAATTTACTGAAGACAGTTCTGAAAAGTATGGCTGAGTTTGTTTATAGTTGAAGTTCAGTTTTTACTTTTTATACAATTTGTTCTGTGATTTAAGGAATGTAAGAACTGAATTGTCACTGACTAATCCAAATATATTGAGAAATAAAAATGCATAAAACAAATCCAAACAGTAAAGTAACAAGATGAATGTGCAATCAGGAGGCGCTCCATACAACCAAATTTCAAGACATCTTGAGGAAAATGGAGTCGCAGATGTGGCTCTGATACTTGAACACATAAGATATATGTCGTCCAATGAAATCATACACGAACTCTGTAACTTTTGATGGAATGCCAGATACAACACTGCCTCCTACTATTTCTACAGCCATTGCATATTTCTTTTTAGATATTCATTTTTTTTGTTTTTTTAACAAAGTAGAGCCAACTGACAAACAATGGTTAAAAGGATAAGTAAAAATAAAAACATCGATGACAAACTAGACAGTATGTTCTGAAAAAATTAACAATTCATCAAATCATTGCTGAAAATATGAAAAACAATATCAAACAATATTTTTAAAAGTTGATAATAATGCTGGAATTTTTAGAATGAAACTGCAATGTTGAAAATAGTAAAACAGCCAAGAAAAATAAACTAGAACGAAACTGCAATGTTGAATTTATCAACGAAAAATGATCAAGTGCACCTTGATCAGTATATCTCACAGAGCTAGCTAATCAAAGACCCAGAGAGTTTGCTCTTCTTGTTTGTGAGGATGAACCAACAAAGATCGAAAAGATTCAACGCACAAGTCTACTTTAATATATTATGATAAATGCATTAATAAAATTGAAACCTGCATATGAAAAACGAAATCATTATTGAACCCGTGAATGATGTGTTTTTTACCTGGATCGTTGACGAGAGGAGGAATGGAGCTGTCATTGTCCGGTCGTCGTCGTCATCTAGGAATGAAGTTGTTGTCGTCGTCGTCGATTTCCGACGAGGGAGGAAGGCGTCGTCGTCGATTTCAGAGAGTTGAGTTGCGATCGATTTCAACAAGGAATGGTTGCGATTTCAGACTTCAGAGAGTGGAGTTCATTGAGATTGAGTGGCGATTTGTGTGGGATTTCAGATTTTCAGCATGGTTTTTAAAAAAAATTCAGAGGATTTTGCGTAGAGAAAGGAGAAA
Organism: Pistacia vera; assembly: GCF_008641045.1. Taxonomy (NCBI): domain Eukaryota; kingdom Viridiplantae; phylum Streptophyta; class Magnoliopsida; order Sapindales; family Anacardiaceae; genus Pistacia; species Pistacia vera. The sequence continues at coordinate 43,178 of NW_022196196.1, forward strand.
CTGAGAAATAAGAGAAAGTGAGAAATTAGGGATTTTTTCCCCTTTTTAGACGTTGGACCGACGGTTCACACTGTTCGTGCGGTTCATTGGTGGTTCATAGCAATTCATTGAGTAATACCGGGTTTTATATTGACTCGAACCAGACATGTGACCAGGTCCCGGTCCAACCGGTTGGACCGACTGGTCTAGTCTGGTTTTTAAAACCATGATCATTATCATTGTTTTAAAACTCGACTCGGCCTGGCCTATTTAGCCAGCTTAACCGGGACTCTGAAGCTTCACAGGGTCGAGTTTACATTACCCCTATTCACCCAAAACCCTAGAATTTGGGATGATGATAGACGAACAATTGAAGGCCAAGACGTTGGGGCTCTTGAAGAGAAATTGTCGATGAGTGTAATGGTGGCGATGGATTTGATTTCCGATGAGTAAATCGATCGAAAATAAAAAAACACTAGTGACAGCAACAATTAGCTTTTGCTGACGATTGGCGAGGCTAACAAGGGTGGAGTGAGGTGGGTTTTGGTCGGGAGGAAGAGGGGAGTATTTTCAGGGTGTGGGGAGGGTTGTCAACGCCAAAGTCAGTGAGATCTGGCCTAGAATGCCAATGCCAACGTCGGTGAGACTTGGCTGAAATCAAACCGATATCGGCTAGATCTTGGATAGATTTTCAAGGGAATTGGCTCAAGGGACAATTGGGGTTACATTTGGGTGTCGCTACTGCCAACCGATCGTTGATCGATTTGTATTTAGGGTATGTTTGCTAAATTTCAAACCTATAAGGATGTAATAAGGGTGTATTTGCTAAATTTTAAAAAAATTTGTTAACCGATTTGACCAACGGTCAAACCAGTTAAACCGGTCAACCTAAGACCCGACAACTTTGCCTGGTTTCATCCCGGGTTGGGTTTTGAAACATTGATCATTATCATAAATTCACCATCTGGGCAAATGGCCAGTTTATCACGATTAGATGATTGAGAATTGATATCAAAGTATAGAAATCGACCTATTCTCTTTTAGCTATTTGGGAATTAATTTGCAGAAAAAGATGGTAGAAGCAAAGACCTGGAAGCCACTACGTATCTAGCCAATTCTTCTGAGTAATCTTAGGCTCCGTTTGTTTTGTTATTCCTATCCATATTCTCAATCTTATTCCCAAAATACTTGTTTGTTTTATTATTTGAGAAATATTATTCTATTTTTTTAATTACTTTTAAACCCCTTAAGTTTATTAATTTAATTAAACACCCCCTAGAAAAAAAGTTTAAAAATTAACAAAAACACCCCCACCCACCCATAGTTGCCAGATTCCGACAATCACCGTCAGTGGTTGCTCGAATCTGTCACAACGGCATAGAAACGATCAAAAATGGCCTGTAATTCATCGATCTGGCCTTTTCCGGTCAAATGCACACTGGATCTAGCCGGAAAAGGCTAGATCTGGCCGTTGCAAAGAAAACGACGACCAAATCTGGCCTTTTACGACCGTTGAAGGCCAGATCTAGTCGTAGATCTGACCTGGTGGATCTGGTCGAAAAATACCATATCGACACACGACCGACCAGATCCGACTAGTCTGCATCATAACGCCATTTTCCGACCAGATTCCAACTATAGTGACCAAAATATGGCGCTATAAGTGGACAGGGGTGTTTTTGTCACTTTATAAATTTTTTATATATTAAGATGTTTAGTTAAATTAGTAAACCTAAAAGATTTTTTTTGTGAATTTTTAAATTTTACCTCGTAATACTCACCCTATTCAACTACCCAATATTATTTCTAAAATTCTATCCAAAATAACAAAACAAAAGAACCCTTGATTTTCTGGATTCAATAATATCAACAATCCCAAGCAACCAACATATTACTCATGATATTACTAATTAAAAAAAAAAAAAAAAAAGACAATCAATAACATTGTTAAGGAATAATTTGTTCTGCAAACATCCAATTAAGTACTCCTCCATTACATCAATATAAAGCAACATACGAAATTTATCTACTTCAAAAGAGTTCAACCATATAGCCTATACAATCAATCCAAAATACAAACTCCTCCCCTTCCCTTACGACTAGAAGGGGAAAGACAACCTAAAAGATCAAAGATCCCAAGTGAGAAATATGCAACGAGGATGGTCAGAACAAAAAGATGGAGAACCAGTTTACCAAGACGACCAAGTCAGCGTAGCGGCAAGGGCAGTATCCAGGGAAATCCTAGAGAGATCAACAATTGAAACCATGGCAAACCGAAAGGATAATGATAAGAATCAATGCGATGATGATTCCCAAAACAATCAATTTAATCTTCATATTCTGGAGCCACATCTTCCTTCTCATCTTAGTTCCTTGTTGCCTGAAATCTTGCGCCTGCACCATGACAAATATGCCAAACCATGAGACCAAGATTTCAGAGAAGGTAACAGTGAAGTAAAAGAAAGAAAAATGGAAAACATAGGATATCATTGCAGAATCCGATCTAATTATACATCACTAACTGAATACTGCTACCCAAAATCATCTATGGAGATGTTCTGTCAATTTCCAGTGATGACACAAACAAGTTGCTTCAATGAATGCAAACAGTGTGTCCATTCCAACCAGATGCAAAACAAACAGACAACTACAAGCTGAACTAACCTGTGATCGAAGGTTCTCAGTTTTATCCACTAGCAGCTCAATCTTCTCACCACGGTCAAGAACCTGCAGAAAAAATGAATCTCCTCAGCTATAACAGCCATCATACTCTATATATAAAAGGATGGGGCACCCTTTATAGCCAAATGCCTCAGTGTTACCCCATTTAGCAATCGCATAACTAATTGGTGAAAAATCATGAAAAAATTTCAAAGAAAGTTAAAACAGTTGCAAGATAAGCCAGAAGCTACTCCTCACCTTCTCAATGTTTTCCATCATAACACCCTTGACTTCAGAAACCTGAGCTTTTACTTTTGCAAGTTTGCTGATCTCTTCAGGATGATCCACACAATACTGCATGTGCTCTTTCAATTTAGGCCTACAGAAAAGACAAAAGTGTAAAGAATAGCTATCAAAGGAAAAAATACAAAATGCGTCTTAATCAATTATAAGAATATAAATACCCAAACTCTCTGTTAAGGCTATTTGCAACAGCTGTGGCAGCTTTCCCTCCACCATATCTCTTGTTGAAATCTTCCTTAACTCGCTCCAAAAAGGCAATTGGAAGTTGTCTGCCAGCAGATTCAACAGCCACAACACAGTATGCTGCAGCATCAAGTGGCAGAGTTCAGCAAAGCAATAATGCATTTGTGTAACATATATCAACAAATGAATAGCCATAAATTACTAAAATAACTTTGACTCTTGACAATCCTCTGATAACTGTTTCAGTCAATTTCTTGTCAGTTAACAAGGTGCAAATGAATTAATCACCAAGAAGCCAACAACAACAAGATGGGGGTTCCATGGAAATGTTAAGTACTTGAATGATGGAAATGATTGCAAAATTTGTTTGTAGTTCCGAATCTTGGTGACAAGGACTATCATTTTGTGTCTGCTTCTCAACTTAATACAGAACCATTTACATGAATGGAAATAATGCAGCCAAAAACGGTTACAGAATGAGCAATACCAAGCCACATCTAAATTGATACCTTCTTTATGATCTATGATATACACTAAAACATTATACACAGAACAGAATATTATAAGAACACCAACACTATGTGTTGAAGAAAATATAAAATATCTATGCATTTCATAAGCAGTAGAATTGTGTAGCAGAGACTTGTAAGCAACGGCAAATATCTACACAATGTATCTTCCATGTTGAGATAAACAACCAGATTCCTGATCCAAGAATCTTTAGAGAAATATCCAAAATCAATGACAAGTTAATAGATAGATTTTCTCTTTTTCATAATAACTGATTGTTGAAAACCCACTTTGGGATTGTAAACCCAAATAACTAGTAAAAGTTTCGAAAAATTTAGTTAGCATGGAATACAGTAAAGGAGTGAAGAAGCAACAACTGCATAAAGTATCTTAGTACCCTCACAAACAACTAAACCCAAATAACTAATAAAGTTATTTCCCTAAATAAATGAAATAGATATATAACTAAATCACCTGCCATCTACATTTTATTAAAAAATCACATGACAAAGATGGCTAACTTCATGTAATCACACGTGACTTGAAAATTATAAGACTTGCCCCATCAGTTTTCATCTGTCAAACCCATCATCACCATTCCACACAGACTCCAATGACATGGGAAGAAAGAAAAAGGACATTTTCTTTATCACTAAACGAAAAGGAACCTTACCTCTGACATTAGTGAAAAACATATTAACTGAGCATATTAGATGATTTAAACCATCACACCAACTGTTAATCAAATATTAACATCCAAAGCAACAAACTAATCAAACACTTCAGCAGAAATATTTCATAATTTACTAAATAAATTATACTTCACGATTCTAATTCGTTTACACCCCAGAAATGGAACGGAGTCACCCTCGAGCAATTATCATTTTGCAATCTATTACTTCTTTGTGTTGCACAATAAATACAACCTTTCCAGATAATCCAAGGCCATTCCCAATATGCCGAACAACATTCAACACATTGACATCAACTCGTAACTTAATCTTACACAAAAATAATATAAAACTCAAAAATCTCCATTCCTCCGTTACCCTGTTTCACGATCCATACAAGATCCACCGAAATTAAATCTTAAAACACATCTCACAACAACCAACTCAATAATCGAAACACGAATCAAACGGTCAAACTCATAGATCCACGAAAACAATAAAAAGTAAAACGAATTAAAGACCTCAAAAAGATTAAAAGATTTAAAAAAAAAAAAAAAAAAAATTAGACCCTGATCCAGATCAGACATCACCATTTCGTCCAAATAAAACCACAAACACGAATATTTCAACAAAATAAAATAGAAATGAAACTTACTGAAGCCATTCTCAACGAGGTAATTAAAAGTATGGCCATCGCAGTTATAGGTAAACTTGTTATTGGTAGCAGGAAGTTTCTGGAGGCATTGCGAGGCGATGCTGGTGAAATTTCCGGTGAACTCGGTGTACTCGGAAAGAATCACCGTACCACGAGCCACAAAGCTGTAGATCAGAGACTGTTGGCCCATGTCCAAACCCTAGCCCTAACTCCGAATCGAAACAAAAAAAGATTTTCTAAGGAATGTGTAGAAAGAGAAAAAGGAAGAAGGTTTGGGAAAAAGAGAGAAAGACGGTGAGATGCGAAGAACAAACTAAATAATAGTAAATAAAAGCTAGATTTACGCTGGGGAGAGTTTTATTGACGCTCTTTTTCTTTTTATCGTGTGTGTCTGTTTGTTTGTTGGTTTTGGTTTTAAATTAAGAAATTGTAAAAATAAAGTAAAATAAAAAAGAGAGTCACGCGGTTCTTTTCGAAACTTTGTGGGGTGATGTACGGAAAGGTTGAAAAATAAAATGGGAAGTTTCTTGGTGGCCAATTCCAATATAAATAGTAAATACGGTTGTGGATTAGTATTTTGTTTTATAAGGTGATTAGTTAATCTAAGTATCAAATTAACACTAATCAATACAACTTAATTGGGACACACAAATTTATGTAATACGACTATTGTTGGTTGTTACACTTTAAAACTTTTACCCTATTTGTACACTATCAATCCACCCCACAGCTAATTTCTATTAGCAAATTACACCCAAATTTTTAATAAATGTTGAAATATGTTAGTTTACGATAATATCTAGTCCAAACTCTAAAATTCCCCTGCCATCTTCCATAAGAATGGTATGACCTTAAACTCTATCTCACTCCCATATTTCATTGTAAACAAGTTAAAAAAAAAAAAAAAAAATTGTGGTTGGGATTCATGTATAAGAATAGGTTTTCGGATATTTTATTAACTTATAAAAAAAAAAATATTGGTTGATTGTTATTTTCTTTGATTTATTATTGTATGTACAAAATTGGTCTTTTAATCTTACATATTAGATTCTTGTGAAATAACAAATTTTATAACCGACATTAGTTTTTTTTGGATGTTTTTGTTAGTAAAAAAATAAACGTGGAGTGCACTTAGTCTACTAAAAACTCAAGGGAAAAAAAGATATTAATCAATGGCGTTAGAAGGCAGCTTATGTGTCTATCTACCCCTTAATCCACAAACTTTTTAAGATTAAATTGTATTTATCCAAAAGATTAATTTAGAATATCACATGTACCATACCATTTATATGTGAATTTTTTTGGCTCACATCTAATTTTATTCCAACTCTTTCAAATCCAAATAAAAATCATCTCATCCCAAATTAATCAAATTCATTTTCACCGTCTTCTTCCTCACAAAACCCAACATCAAGGACAAAAAATTTAAATAGCATATTTGTGATAATAAAAGGTGGATCAGAAAACCACTTAAACTTGTGTCCAGATTGTAAGACTTTAAGTTACCTAAATGTCTTGTATTCGAGTTTCACCAAGTGAATATCTATCACATTTATGACTTATTTGACCTATTGGATTTGTACTTTTATAGGGTATGCGCAAACTGACTCAAATACTCCGGTCATTAAAAAAAAAAGAGGATCAGAAAAGGAAAGACTACGATGGAAGGACTATGACCGCCTCATGGCTCATTGCAAACTGAGTTTTGACGAGCCCCACAATGATCGTAAGACAACAAAAGTTTTGTAATTTTAATTTTTTTTTCTCATTTTGATATTTTTGGTATTGGTTTGAATTGTCTTTAGAGTTTTGGCAGTTTGGTTGGGCGTAAGATATATTAAGGTTTGTTTAATGTTATATGTGATGTAAAATGAAATAAATTATCCTCGGATGTGTAACTTTAAAATATTTCGACATGGAAATAGGGTGACAGTTGTTTATGAAATCAAGGGGAGAAACGTTTTTTCACGATAGATTTAAAGTCAAAATGTATTTCACTGTATTTATATAACATTAATGTACAGTATTAGCTTATAATATAATTGATATGATGCCTTGTGGTACTTTTGTTTTCTTGATAGTTTAAGTTTGGGGATATTATCAATTGGATACAAACATTTCAAAAAGTTATTATTGTACACAGAAGTTTCAAATTCTTCGTTAAGGTACAATAAAGTCACAAATCTTTCGATTAAAGGACAATAAAAAATTAATTGGGTTTAGATCTAACATTTTTTAAGGATAAAAGGGTAATTATATATATATATATATTTTTTTTTTTTTTGGAAAAACCATGACTATATTATGTGTGCAATTGGTAATTATGATCATAGGTTGTCACTAGATATATTAGAACTATAGTTGAACAAAGGTGAAATGTTGTTTTTATTCAATAATTACTCAATTGATTTGCTAATGTATTAGAGTCGAGTAATTTAGAAAATATGTTTATAAAGCTGGTTTCTGATTAATTTATTGAAATATGAGGTGGAGATTGATTAAAATCCTGTGTGCTTTTCACATGTTACTTATACTTTAGTATTTAAACATGTTTTAATGTGTTTAATTAATTTAGAAGACATAAAACGAGTTTGAATAAAATGTTTTGGTAGTTGAATGTCTACTGCAGAAGCTTTGGGAAATAGTGGATTTGTTTTATAAGAGAAAGTAAAATTGACCAATCATATATTGTCGCGTATATGTTTATCCAATCTTATCTTATTTATTTTAATATGTATAAGTTAAAAGTTTAGCATTATGGACCGATTCCCATTCTTCTTATACTTATTTTCTTTAATGTATTTATTGAAAACATGCTTTTTTTTTTTTTTTTTTTTGATGGTTCTATAATAATAATAATATGACACTATCATATAACTTATTCATCCACATCCTTTCTTTTCTTTCCTTATTTTTAATCGTGGCGTGGGACCTTTTTTTCAAAAAAAATTAAAAAAAAATCACTAGTTTTAAAAGTCAAAGAAAAGGATCAAAACCCAATTTTGTTTTATTTTACTATTTTTTTCATGTAGTTACTAAAATACACTTAATACTATAAAAAATAAAATAAAATTTCTTTTTAACGATAAATAAATAGTATTTATAAATAAATAAGAAGGGTTTTTTCGACGCTTTAGGTTTAATCAAATAACAATCACATTCTTCTGAGGTTTAATAAATTGTTGAGCAAACGACTGTTCCCCCCCAAGGTTTAACGAAATCCCGAGTTCATACCCCTAGTTGTATTTATTCCAAATTCTCACCCTTAAACTATCTTTGTTAGTTAATTTTGAATTCTGATTTGTGCTATTACCATCTTACCTTTCACATGTTATTTCATTCCACCTAGCCACCATCACCCAAGCACCAGCGTTTTCAGGCTTGTTTCGGCTGATTTTTCACCCAAAATCACCTCCAACATCTTCCTTGTAACCCTTACATCAAAACCCACCACGCCCCTTCATTGTTGCACCCTCTGATCGTTAGAAAATGACATGTGCTTGGCTGGGTAGTTGATTGAGGAATTTTCTCAAACAACTGGTGGGCGTGACTTTGAATGAAGATTTTTAGGCTAGTGAATAATAACCGGTGGCCAAAGAATGCACAACAACCACAACAAAGAAACAGAAAGGAGGATGGGGGTCAAAAAGGCAGAAAAAACAGTGAACAAATGATGGAAAAAAGGTGCAAAAAAAGTTGTCACACGGCGGTGGGAATGGAACTTGGCCAGCAAACAATGAACAACCATGGGTGATGCGAGGGGTTGTTTTGTAGAGGTGTTGAAGGGGATTCGATTGGTGGCTTTGGGGTGAATTTTCAATGAGGGAATCAGCCGAAATTTGGCCGCAAGGTTGGGAGAATGCCAAGGAGGCGTTTTCCGGTGATTGGAGGGTGCAACTGTGAAGGGGTTTGGTGTGTTTTGGTGTAGGGGTTACAAGGAAGAGGTTGGAGGTGATTTTGGGTGAAAAATCACCCGGAACAAGGTTGAAAGCCTTGGCGGCTGGGTGGTGGTGGTGGTTGGATGGTGATGGTGATGGTGGCTGGGTGGGGTGAAATAAAATATGGAGGGTAGGATGGTAATAGCACAAGTCATAAGTCAAAATTAACTAACAATGTTAGTTTAAGGATGTGAATCTAAAATAAATGCCACTAGGGTATGAACTTGAGATTTCGCCAAACCTCGGATGGGAACATAATGTTTGCTCTAAATAGTTTTTACAATAGTTAAACAAAAACATACTTTCACCAAACCAACAAAAATCGTCCAAATATTAAGGGCTTGTTTGGTAGATTATTTGAAAATTGATATTCTGAAAAACTATTTTAAGTTGAGTTGAGTTGGATTAAATCGACTAAGATAGGATTTTGAGAATGTGTTTGGTATAATATATGAAAATTATATCAGAGTTGGATAAAATATAGAAAAGTTGTTTGATACATTTTTGGAAAACATTTTCTGAAAATATTTAGATTATTTTTTAACCCCTCTACATTTGTTAATTTAGCTAAACACCGCCACAATAAAACTTTAAAAACTAATAAAAACACCCCTATCCACCCAAGCCACGGTCGGCTGTAGATTACCACCGTTAGACGGTAGCCAGTAGTCGTTGGAACGAAACGACCATAATCTGGCTATAGATCTGGTAGTTGTTGTTTTGGCGTTGGTGGTTGCTGGCTGGGGTGCTTTAGTTAATTTTTAAACTTTTATTATGGAGGCTGTTTAACTAAATTAATAAATGTAGGGGGTTAAAATAATCTAAATGTTTTGAGTTGAATATAGTAGGATAATCTAAATGTAGAGAGTGCATTGTAAGATTTCTTTGTAAGTGTAGTATTATTGTAATAAAAAACAAGTCCTCCATCTTTTTATTTTCAATAGAAAAAATCTTATTTGATTCGGATTAATTTTATGATCCCAATAAGTAAATAAATGTATATTTTGTTTTCCAATCTTAATAGGATAATAGAAAAATGATTCTAAAAAGTGAAAGGTGCAGGGGCTAAGATTCATTCACGAGATCTTCCAAATAGTGGTTTTGCTTTTGAATTCCATTGTGGAGGGAGAAAAAACAAGTTTAGTCAAATAAGGGTAATGTTGTCCTTAGAAACAATTGGATTATTATTATTCTCATTTCAAATACCGCTTTAAAAAATGATAATGAATACATTTTTAAAATTTGAAAATACAAAATGGAACTTACTATTTTTATTCCTAATTTTATTTTTTTAAAACAAAAATAAACGCCACCTTAGTTTTCATTTGAGAACTCATACATGAGTTATTTCATATAATTTCCTTTTCATAAAATTTCATGTCAACCAAAATCTATTTCACAGGGCATTTTGGTAAATTGATCAACCCTTAGCCGCTGTGCCCGCTCCGTACTTTCGTCGCCCAATTTCCCGCCAAAATTACATTTTCGCTTCAGTTCCATTCCATCTCACTTTCTCTCTTAGCACACCATCACTCTCACTCTCCCAAAAATTTCCAATGGACATGGACTTCGACATCCCACTCCCGGAAGAACTCGAATTACTCGAAGCCGACGCCCGCCTCCACGACCCTTACCTCGACGAATATCTAGACCTCGAACCACCCGAACAACACCCGCCCGATTCGCCGCCGCCCCAACTCACTCCACACAAGCGTACCCGATCCGAATCTCCCAGTCGCCCAATTGACGACACCGAACCCCAATTCGATGACAAAAGAACCAAAATTGTTGTTAATGATGATGAAGACAATGAAAACGACGAGGATTGGCTTCGGTATTCCCCGCCAAAGCAGAGTAACGGTGACTTGGAGGAGAGAGAAGATGCGACCGTTGTGTTGCAGGAGAAGGTCTTGTCTAGGTACGCGTTCGAGATTGACGGGGATTGCTTGCCGGTGACGGCGCCGAGTGGCGGAGATAGGGTTTACGTGAAGATTTGTAGGGCTCAGGGAGAGGAGAGAGTGAAGAAATTAAATGTGAAATCGTACTCAAACGGTATCGTTTGTTATAAAAAAAATCAAATATTTGTTTGTTAGGTTATTTTAAGTTTTTTGAGAAAATATAAATTTTATGATTATCAAGATGGACTCTAATTGTCGTTTCAGAAACAAGAAACTGAAATAGTTTATTTTGATTGTATGTTCTTATAAAATATTTTAATTATAATTTAATTACCAAATCTTTTAGAGTTCTTTCCTGTCTTGAAATTGCCATGCAAATGAGACTTAAGAGTTCTTCTCTGAACTGATTGCTATTAGAATGCCACGGTGTTTTACAATCATTCACAAAATACTGTTTTGTTGGAGTTATTCTATTTTCATTTCGGTTTATATATTGATGGCTTACAAACTTTGCAGGCCTTATTTCAGAACCTGTTAATAATCTATTACAAAAGGTGGAGCAGGAGGCCTTCGCAAAGGTGAACATTGCAGTAAATAGTTTTGGTTGAAGTGTCAAAATAATATCTGTCTCTGAAACTGTGATTATTTTGCACTAGTTAAGTATAATCACAAATATCCTGGTCGACATTCAATTATCTTCTTTTCCGTTTAGCTCAATTGCTTTACATTGTTTTTTCCTCAATATTTTTCCTGCATGACAGTGTCGAAATTTAGTTAAAAAAAAGAAAAAAAATTAATAATTGACTTCTTAATTGTATATTGAACCATCTGGGAGAGTTGTTTCTCATATACTTTGCAAGGATATGTATTTTTCTTAACCACCCCCCTTTTCTCTCTCTTTTGGTTTTACATTGGTGAAAATGAAAAATGAAATTAACATTTAAAGAAGGAACTAATGGTTCCACAGGAATTACCTTACTGAGACTTTACCAATGTTATCAAAACTAAGCGAGAGTATGAGGAATTAGGCAATCCTTCATGTAGCAGTTTAATATATGAAAGCTTTGCTTCAATGATTGCCACCTTTTTTGTATTGCAGTTTGAATAAGTATCAGCATTCTGTATACTTTTGACATATCATGTAATCACCGATAAACTTTCGTAGTGCATACTGATAAATAATTTTGACTACAAGTGCATTTACTGAAGCAAGAATACAGTAGTAGCTTGATACCGCCAAACTGATCCATCAGGGACAAAATGTTTGACATATACTTAATGATGAAGTGGAAGAAGGTCTTCAAAATCTTAAGTTTTCTCTGATCCTAGTTCTTTTTTTTTTTTTGGTTTTTCCTAAGACCCCTATTAATATTTAGTTGCTTGCTGATTGAATGTTCAAAGCTGAACTGATATATGAATTTCTTATGGCTTGAAATGTTTTATTAATTGTTATCACCAGTTCTTATTTTATTTTTCAAATACATAAAATGTATTATAACATTCTTTGTAATTCATTCTTTTGCTTATGAAGGCCTTGAATTCTAGTTCTGAAGATCAAAGTGAGATAAGTCTGCCAGAAAAACCACTGATGCATGAACAGCTTTGGGTGGACAAGTATGCTCCAAATTCATTTACAGAGCTTCTCAGTGATGAACAGACAAATCGTGAGGTGTATTGTAAAAACTCTTCAAGATTCTTACAAAATAGGAAAAGGCATATAATTGTTCGAGGTTTCTGTCTCTTTCAACTTTTTTCTTCATTACTTAACCTTCACTAATATATATATATATATATTTTCTGTAGGTCCTCTTATGGTTGAAACAATGGGATTCTTGTGTTTTTGGCTCTGAAGTTAGGAGTACATCTGATGATGTTTTGTCTGCTTTGAGACGACATTCTTCTATTGCTCAACATCAAAAATTAAATGATTCTAATTTTTCAAGGAAGTTCAGAGGACAGAGATGGAGTAAGGGAAGTTTCAGACATTCCGATAATTTGGAGCTTGAAAATAGTAATTCAAAAGGCATTCAGAACTTATGGAATAAGCACACAAGGCTCATTGGTCCCCCAGAGCAGAAGGTCAGCTATATTTTTGAAACATACTTGTTTCCAGTTGATAGATATCTCGTATTGTCTCTGGCATAGTGGATTACATCAATTTAATGTACATTCTTCCGGCAATTTGCTCAAGATTGGGAATGTTTAGATATTGAAATAAATGTCATTTCAGGGTAGCTTTGTATCTTTCAAGTGGAAAATTGACATTAGAGACTCCTAAAGCATTCCCTCTTTTCATATTTATTCTAGCTGGTAAAAGCTTTTTGTTATGAACCATATAATCTGATGCATCAAATATGCCCATTATTCTTATTTATTTCTCTTGTAGAAGCAATTTTTCATGAGTCACATGGTTTCATAAATTAGTTATGACCAAATTTGAGTGTTTTTGGTGAAGATTATCGTCTTGCCACCTTTAAAGAGATGATCCAGAATGCCTAATATGGTGAGCTAGGAGATGAACTGGGATGCTGTGAGATTGGGTTAGACTAGATTTCATTGAATAGTACTAGATTATATATAGAATTTGTTTGGCGTTTACTGTAGTATGGATTGGACAAAATTTAATAAAATTAACAAGTCCAAATTGATCTAATAATATGATTAAGACTAATTTAAATAATAAATAATTTGGCATTTACTTTTCTATTATTAAATATTTTATTTATCAGTTGGTTAGTGTGTAATATTATATTATTAATTAGTTAAAGCATAATTAGTAATTATTTATTTAATTGTTTATTAGACTTAAATTATTATGGATTTTTATTCATATTAATAATGCATGTTTTTCAGAATTAAAGTCAGATTAAAAAGAATTCAAATAGATACTAATTTTGTATTTAAAATTAAGTTGTAACAATTACAGTAAATTTGTGATTATGTTTTTTACTAATACATTATTGATGAATATTTTTAAATTATTAGTTTACTTAAAAGTAATTAATGAAAGAAAAATATTGGTAATAATGAAATAGTAGAACCCATAGTACTAACTTGACCCATCCTTCCTACTGGTCTATTTAGTGGGCTTCCCACAACAGTGCTTACTCAAATCAATCAATCCTGTCCAAAGCAAAAACCATGTCAAACAAAGGTCTTAAGTAAGCTAATAGAGTCCCTTGCTTTTATACTGCCCTCTCCTGTCACATAAACATGCCTTAAGGGAACAATTGGCCAATTATGGAACATGTTTCCCTTTACTTTTGATTATATTAGAGACGTTTTCTCATGTCCTTTGTTGAATTCACATCTTATACATATCTACATCTGTGTGTTTTACATGTGGACTTATAATGTTTTGAAGTTTCCAATAATATAGTTGACATGGATGACTTAGATGCTCTTTGCTGTTATTCAGTCCTTCCAGTATATAATACGCATCTATAATATGTTTGATATCGTGTTTGGTAATACTTGAATGCTTAGCTCACATTGGTCAATTCATTTTAAGGTGTTAAAATTGTTAAAAATGATTTTTGTTGGATCTCTGAATTAGTCTTTTAGGAATCAAGACACAATTATGATTATTATGATTTTTTTTTTTTTTTTTCTTTTTTGTTTTTTGTAAATTACATTGATATAGATCATGGAGTTATTTATACAACATAGTGCTTACCAGTAGTTTCTTATTTAAAAAAATAAAAAAAATAGTGTTAACTGGCTTGATTTTTTCTTAGCTAACTGACAGATAAGTAAAAGGTTCTAGCTTTGAATTGATAGCCTAATAGCTTGTGCATTATGTACCTTGCATATGATGAGTAACTCTTCTATTGCAATTATTTTGCTATTCATGCTATGTAGAACTATCTTTTCTAGTGCAAGCTTAAATCACACATGTATAGGTGATGCAATTATATCATGCGATGAAGTCTTCAGTAACAGCTTCTTATGGTCCTTGCAGATCCTTTTACTTTGTGGTCCACCAGGGCTTGGAAAGACTACACTTGCGCATGTGGCTGCTAAGCATTGTGGTTTTCGTGTTGTAGAGGTTATTTTGTCTCTTCTAACTCAATTGACAGAATAATTATTACTTAAGTCCATATTGTTTTTTGTTTTTGTTTTTGCTTTTTTGTCTTTGATTAATAATCTTAAGTAACTTTACTTGCTTGGCTATTATGTGTTAAATATCAGTTTCTTTGTTGATAGGATGATGTATGATGGCTTTGCAGACAAAGAATTTTTATATTTAGATGTGTAGAAAAGATATTTTTATTTTTTTGAGGTTTGAAGAATTTTTAATTAACTAGTTGTTGACAGTACTTCAGTTAATAGTGCTGTGAACATTACCCCATGGATAGTATCTTAAGCTTTATAATTAGGAGAAGAGGAAGAAAGACAAACAATAGACATCCATGTCTCCAATAGTTTATCCATATATGTATATTTTTTTGATGGGAAACAAGAAAAAGTTGTATTGAAGAAGAATTATAAAAAAGTGGACCAGTCGTCTGCAAAATTGAAAAGCCCTTGAGGGGACAAAATCGATACAACTTTGTATGTTATAATCTATATCTAACTAGCCCTGGGGTTTTTGTATAGATTGATTCACATCTATATTGCACAGCATGTGTCTTTTTGAGATTCTGTTCTGGACATCTGGTCCACTGCTGTAACTCATTTTTCTCATCAATACATATAATTTGTTTCCAATCCTTACTACAAAAACACCTTAGACCAAAAAGATTTTTTTATTGTTGCTGGACTAATTGTTTAGCTCTAGGCTTCTAAAAAGGATATTGTTTCTTTAAATGTGCTATAGATCATGCATTAGTTGTACCCTGTTTGCCAAATTGGCTTTGGCTAGTTAGGTGTGCAACCCATCAAACCAGCACGTTAACTACTTTAGGCATTTGATGAGAGATTTGACTACTTCTTTTAATTTTGCAAGTCGGAGATCTTTGATGGCACAACCTTTCTCTATTTGACCACAATGAGAAGGCATCATGTTGGAACTTATAATCAAATAACCGAGGATGGTATAGAATAATATGACAAACTTTTAGAGGAGGAATATCAAATTGACACTTAAAGTGTGGCAACCTAAGAACGGTTGGGTGCTTGGCTTTTAAAAATATTATGTGCATTGTGCAATATTGTCCAGTTTTTAAAAATATTGGCAAGGCTGTGATTTTGAACAATAATTATATGCAAAAATGTGTATTTGTAAACATCTATGTATTTGTTTGTTCGTTTGTTTGTCCTCTTACAATTATATAAATTACATCATAGGAGGTATTTTCTAACTATCAGGCACCTAGGATTTTATAGCAGATATTAGCCTGAAGTAAGATGCTGGAACACATTATCTTAACCTCATCATGTAGCATTGCTTTCAGCACTGATGTATAATGGATTTATGTAGATACACTTCTCATTCTATTTCTCACATATTATTCATACTTTTTGGTTTTGTAGGTTAATGCTAGTGATGATCGGTCATCATCAACTATTGAAGCTAAAATCCTTGACGTGGTTCAGATGGATTCTGTTATGGCTGACTCAAGACCCAAATGTTTGGTTGGTTTTATTTTTCCACAATTTTTCTTTTGGTTTTTGTTGTATGGAACGCAGAGAAAACACCTATTTGATTTTCTATAGGTCATTGATGAAATAGATGGAGCTCTTAGCGATGGCAAGGGTGCTGTGGAGGTTATTTTGAAGATGGTACTTGTTCCTACAATTGATGTCTTATTATTTTATGAAGTCTTTTACGGGCAGCACTTATTTCACTTGGTTTATCTAATAATCAGCTCCATTTTTTCCAATACTCTCATTTCCAACAAAGTTGTTAGTATTTGTTTTCTTTATTGCATGTTAGATGGACTTGATGGTTTCTTGTACTTCCATTTATCAGACTAAGAAAGTTGAATGGTAGAAGAAGGATTAACTTTACTACCATGGTTACATAGCATACTAGTAAACTTAGAAAAATATCTACCAAAATCTTAATTTTAAACTTTGCTTATTAGTGAAACCTGTTGGTGAAAATTATCTTAAAGTATAACTTAAATATGATTTTCCCTTGCTGGTATAATTTTTTCCTTTTGCACAATAGATGGACTTGATGGTTTTTGTACTTTCATTCATCATACAACAAAAGTTGAATGATAGAAGAAGAATTAACTTTTCTACTGTGATTATACTGTGGACTAGTAAACCTAGAAAATTATGTAGCAAAATACTGCTGTTGACCTGTGAAGCCTGTTAGTGAATGACTTAAACATGATTTACATGCGTTCACACCCTAAATCAGGCTTCTGGAATGGTCCAGACGGTAGGATATAAAGAAGATCTATAATGGCCAGTGGGGTGGTGAACTGCATAGTTGATATCAAACAATATTAGTACTTCTTTTTTAACATGTTCTTATTTTCATTATCTTTTTGAAGTGGGGTGGTTCTGCTTTGATTTTTGCAGTAAAAGCTTATAGGTTTTAACGCATTAACTTGGACACATTAGTCAGAAATGACTATGCGGGTATTTTGTGTGATTAATAAGTAATTCTGATTTCATATCTCAATGGAAACGCTAATTTACAACTTTTGAATTTCAATTAATAATTTTCCATTTAGGTGTCTGCTGAAAGGAAGTCTCATGCTGGGAAGGAAAATGTTACTAAAGAAGAGCAGTCAGGAAGAATATCCTCAAAAAAGGGGCATAAAGCTGCATCACTTTTAAGACCTGTGAGTTTGAAATGTTCATAATGATGTGTTCTTGATTGCAAAATTTCCCTGTGCATGATAATGGGTGTTCTGCCTAGGTAATTTGCATATGCAATGACCTGTATGCACCTGCCTTGCGACAGTTGCGTCAGATAGCCCAGTAAGTATTCTTTGTAATCAGTTAAATCATAACAAATGTGCATGCACATACACACACAAAGAGACAGGTAGATGTAAAGAGAGTCTCATATTGGGAGAAAGGAGCAATTAAGAATGTTATCCTAGTGGTTTTCCAATTCTCCACATTGGTTAGAAGTTTTTGACATTTGCTGCTAAGTATTTGTTTGATAATCTATTGAATGTTATGAATGCACTATATTCAGTGGATGCTAGGAATGCACTATGTTAAACAAAATGTTAAAGGAGCAAGTTTTGTTAAATCCCGTTTCTGTAATTTTTCCTAAATAAATTATTTCATTTTTCTTCTTTAATAGTTAATATTAGCAACAACAATAACTAGTGCTACTAGATTTAGACAGTGGCTTTAATCATGTCTTTTGTGCTTGGTATATATGGGTTTTTTCTGTTTAGATTGAACAATGTTTTGTTCCAAATATCTATAGTGTATAACAACTATTCACAGAAACATTATAATCGTTTTGTTAAATTTTAAAGTGTCTCTTGAAAACTTAGTGCTTTTCTTTACAGGGTTCATGTATTTATTCAACCAACACTGAGCCGTGTGGTAAGCAGGTAAGAATTTGCTGCAAGTAATTTCATGGATCTGGTTGGAAATGCTTGATACTTTTTGGATATTCTTTGGTGATCATGAAGTCACCGGATGAATTCCTGATTGGATATAACATATCTGGTTGTGATTGTTGCTCTGTTTTAGTTGCATCATATGTTTCTTTTCTCATGGTGTGGAAACTTGGCAGAGATTTTCCGCATCAGTGATCTTCGTAAGAATGCATTCAAGTAATGTGTGTGTGTGTCTATGGAAACATCTATCTCACTGTACTGAAATTGGAAACATCAATATTTATTTGACTGGTATTTTAGATTATATAACTCTAATCAGTTATAGACCTAAAGATATGAACAAATCATAAGCTCATATCGTATGTTACTGAAATATAACTTTTCAACAAACAAAAATTTTGATAAATGTCCACAGTTATCTCTAAAAAGTAAAGATAAGAACTTATAGCAAGGCTGGGTTGAGTTTAATTTTGAAAGGTGTTCTTTTATTTGAGGCAAGTTGTAAATTGAAGGATTAAAATTTAGCTCCATTATCCTCTCTCTATTGGTACGGGATTTATGTTAGTCTAGATCTGCACATCCTCCTCCCTTTTCTCTTTCACATGGTGGCAACAGTTGGGAGATATGGAAATTGGAAATGCTATAATTTTTTTTAACCTATCATCATTTCAACAAGTTCTTTTTCATTACAGTTTTAATAGAAAGTCTATATTTTCAACTTTGTTACATCTAAAAAGAAAATCAATGATGTGCCATTGGTCCTAAGCACTTTATATAAGGTTCTTTAAATGGAAAATGGCTATTCTCAAAGCTTAGCCATGCATGAGTATTGGTTTTGATGTTTGAACTGTATCCTTGTTGAAGATATGTCAGAAACTGTGTTGCCTCCTTCACAGTAACGATTGCTAATGGAAGGTCAGAGACAGCCAATTGTCAAGTGATTTGAGATATTTTACAGAATTTTATTACTTATTCCGTTTTTCTTCTCTTTTGTGTTCTGGGGGAAAACTTAATTATCAAGTGATTGGAGAAGAACTCTGTAGCTAGTTGAGTTAAAAATAGATAGAAATGCTTAATTTGTACATTTATATTTACTATACTTGTGCTAAGTGTGTATTGTAAATAAATACATCTAGTTATTATTGTCATGTATCATGTTATGACAAGTAAATATGACTTATTGGATAAATTGCTTTTTGGTATATTGTATGTTAGACTGCCTATCCTGATTTGATCTTCTTAGAAAGAATTTTTTATTTGTTTAGATATGAAATATCTGTATAGCCTAAGATTTGTGATACTGACTTTCCGAAATTGAATTATCATAGGCTCAAATATATTTGTAACAAGGAAGGTATGAAAACAAGTTCTATTGCACTTACTGCACTTGCAGAGTACACTGGTGAGCGATCTCTCCTTATGGTATTGTTTTGATTTTTTTTTTTATTTTGTCTTTCACCTTTGAAGTAATATGCCTCGTACAATTTGAACTGTACTGATTGGTTTGAAATATTAATTACCTTTGCTGTAGTTTTTCCAACCTATGAGTTTTCCTTTATGCTACTCATCCTTTTGTTTTGACTTTACAGAGTGTGATATACGCTTTGGCTAGTTAGGTGTGCAACCCATCAAACCAGCACGTTAACTACTTTAGGCATTTGATGAGAGATTTGACTACTTCTTTTAATTTTGCAAGTCGGAGATCTTTGATGGCACAACCTTTCTCTATTTGACCACAGTGAGAAGGCATCATGTTGGAACTTATAATCAAATAACCAAGGATGGTATAGAATAATATGACAAACTTTTAGAGGAGGAATATCAAATTGACACTTAAAGTGTGGCAACCTAAGAACGGTTGGGTGCTTGGCTTTTAAAAATATTATGTGCATTGTGCAATATTGTCCAATTTTTAACAATATTGGCAAGGCTGTGATTTTGAACAATAATTATATGCAAAAATGTGTATTTGTAAACATCTATGTATTTGTTTGTTTGTTTGTTTGTCCTCTTACAATTATATAAATTACATCATAGGAGGTATTTTCTAACTATCAGGCACCTAGGATTTTATAGCAGATATTACCCTGAAGTAAGATGCTGGAACACATTATCTTTACCTCATCATGTAGCATTGCTTTCAGCACTGATGTATAATGGATTTATGTAGATACACTTCTCATTCTATTTCTCACATATTATTCATACTCTTTGGTTTTGTAGGTTAATGCTAGTGATGATCGGTCATCATCAACTATTGAAGCTAAAATCCTTGACGTGGTTCAGATGGATTCTGTTATGGCTGACTCAAGACCCAAATGTTTGGTTGGTTTTATTTTTCCACAATTTTTCTTTTGGTTTTTGTTGTATGGAACGCAGAGAAAACACCTATTTGATTTTCTATAGGTCATTGATGAAATAGATGGAGCTCTTAGCGATGGCAAGGGTGCTGTGGAGGTTATTTTGAAGATGGTACTTGTTCCTACAATTGATGTCTTATTATTTTATGAAGTCTTTTACGGGCAGCACTTATTTCACTTGGTTTATCTAATAATCAGCTCCATTTTTTCCAATACTCTCATTTCCAACAAAGTTGTTAGTATTTGTTTTCTTTATTGCATGTTAGATGGACTTGATGGTTTCTTGTACTTCCATTTATCAGACTAAGAAAGTTGAATGGTAGAAGAAGGATTAACTTTACTACCATGGTTACATAGCATACTAGTAAACTTAGAAAAATATCTACCAAAATCTTAATTTTAAACTTTGCTTATTAGTGAAACCTGTTGGTGAAAATTATCTTAAGGTATAACTTAAATATGATTTTCCCTTGCTGGTATAATTTTTTCCTTTTGCACAATAGATGGACTTGATGGTTTTTGTACTTTCATTCATCATACAACAAAAGTTGAGTGATAGAAGAAGAATTAACTTTTCTACTGTGATTATACTGTGGACTAGTAAACCTAGAAAATTATGTAGCAAAATCCTGCTGTTGACCTGTGAAGCTTGTTAGTGAATGACTTAAACATGATTTACATGCGTTCACACCCTAAATCAGGCTTCTGGAATGGTCCAGACGGTAGGATATAAAGAAGATCTATAATGGCCAGTGGGGTGGTGAACTGCATAGTTGATATCAAACAATATTAGTACTTCTTTTTTAACATGTTCTTATTTTCATTATCTTTTTGAAGTGGGGTGGTTCTGCTTTGATTTTTGCAGTAAAAGCTTATAGGTTTTAACGCATTAACTTGGACACATTAGTCAGAAATGACTATGCGGGTATTTTGTGTGATTAATAAGTAATTCTGATTTCATATCTCAATGGAAACGCTAATTTACAACTTTTGAATTTCAATTAATAATTTTCCATTTAGGTGTCTGCTGAAAGGAAGTCTCATGCTGGGAAGGAAAATGTTACTAAAGAAGAGCAGTCAGGAAGAATATCCTCAAAAAAGGGGCATAAAGCTGCATCACTTTTAAGACCTGTGAGTTTGAAATGTTCATAATGATGTGTTCTTGATTGCAAAATTTCCCTGTGCATGATAATGGGTGTTCTGCCTAGGTAATTTGCATATGCAATGACCTGTATGCACCTGCCTTGCGACAGTTGCGTCAGATAGCCCAGTAAGTATTCTTTGTAATCAGTTAAATCATAACAAATGTGCATGCACATACACACACAAAGAGACAGGTAGATGTAAAGAGAGTCTCATATTGGGAGAAGGAGCAATTAAGAATGTTATCCTAGTGGTTTTCCAATTCTCCACATTGGTTAGAAGTTTCTGACTTTTGCTGCTAAGTATTTGTTTGGTAATTTATTGAATGTTATGAATGCACTATATTCAGTGGATGCTAGGAATGCGCTTTGTTAAACAAAATGTTAAAGGAGCAAGTTTTGTAAAATCTCGTTTCTGTAAGTTTTCCTAAATAAATTATTTCATTTTTCTTCTTTAATGGTTAATATTAGCAACAACAATAACTAGTGCTACTACATTTAGACACTGGCTTTAATCATGTCTTTTGTGCTTGGTATATATGGGTTTTTTCTGTTTAGATTGAACAATGTTTTGTTCCAAATATCTATAGTGTATAACAACTATTCACAGAAACATTATAATCGTTTTGTTAAATTTTAAAGTGTCTCTTGAAAACTTAGTGCTTTTCTTTACAGGGTTCATGTATTTATTCAACCAACACTGAGCCGTGTGGTAAGCAGGTAAGAATTTGCTGCAAGTAATTTCATGGATCTGGTTGGAAATGCTTGATACTTTTTGGATATTCTTTGGTGATCATGAAGTCACCGGATGAATTCCTGATTGGATATAACATATCTGGTTGTGATTGTTGCTCTGTTTTAGTTGCATCATATGTTTCTTTTCTCATGGTGTGGAAACTTGGCAGAGATTTTCCGCATCAGTGATCTTCGTAAGAATGCATTCAAGTAATGTGTGTGTGTGTCTATGGAAACATCTATCTCACTGTACTGAAATTGGAAACATCAATATTTATTTGACTGGTATTTTAGATTATATAACTCTAATCAGTTATAGACCTAAAGATATGAACAAATCATAAGCTCATATCGTATGTTACTGAAATATAACTTTTCAACAAACAAAAATTTTGATAAATGTCCACAGTTATCTCTAAAAAGTAAAGATAAGAACTTATAGCAAGGCTGGGTTGAGTTTAATTTTGAAAGGTGTTCTTTTATTTGAGGCAAGTTGTAAATTGAAGGATTAAAATTTAGCTCCATTATCCTCTCTCTATTGGTACGGGATTTATGTTAGTCTAGATCTGCACATCCTCCTCCCTTTTCTCTTTCACATGGTGGCAACAGTTGGGAGATATGGAAATTGGAAATGCTATAATTTTTTTTAACCTATCATCATTTCAACAAGTTCTTTTTCATTACAGTTTTAATAGAAAGTCTATATTTTCAACTTTGTTACATCTAAAAAGAAAATCAATGATGTGCCATTGGTCCTAAGCACTTTATATAAGGTTCTTTAAATGGAAAATGGCTATTCTCAAAGCTTAGCCATGCATGAGTATTGGTTTTGATGTTTGAACTGTATCCTTGTTGAAGATATGTCAGAAACTGTGTTGCCTCCTTCACAGTAACGATTGCTAATGGAAGGTCAGAGACAGCCAATTGTCAAGTGATTTGAGATATTTTACAGAATTTTATTACTTATTCCGTTTTTCTTCTCTTTTGTGTTCTGGGGGAAAACTTAATTATCAAGTGATTGGAGAAGAACTCTGTAGCTAGTTGAGTTAAAAATAGATAGAAATGCTTAATTTGTACATTTATATTTACTATACTTGTGCTAAGTGTGTATTGTAAATAAATACATCTAGTTATTATTGTCATGTATCATGTTATGACAAGTAAATATGACTTATTGGATAAATTGCTTTTTGGTATATTGTATGTTAGACTGCCTATCCTGATTTGATCTTCTTAGAAAGAATTTTTTATTTGTTTAGATATGAAATATCTTTATAACCTAAGATTTGTGATACTGACTTTCCGAAATTGAATTATCATAGGCTCAAATATATTTGTAACAAGGAAGGTATGAAAACAAGTTCTATTGCACTTACTGCACTTGCAGAGTACACTGGTGAGCGATCTCTCCTTATGGTATTGTTTTGATTTTTTTTTTTATTTTGTCTTTCACCTTTGAAGTAATATGCCTCGTACAATTTAAACTGTACTGATTGGTTCGAAATATTAATTACCTTTGCTGTAGTTTTTCCAACTTCTGAGTTTTCTTTTATGCTACTCATCCTTTTGTTTTGACTTTACAGAGTGTGATATACGATCATGCTTGAACACTCTTCAGTTTCTTAACAAGAAGAAGGAAACCCTCAATATGGTGAGGAATTTTTTTTGACCTTCATGTTACTCATATATTAATACAAATAAATCTTAGACCTATTTCTAGGATTTTGGTGCCAAGAGTTTGGCAAAATCCCAAGTGTTGGGTTGAGTAATTACACCCTTGGTTCCAATGAAAAGATTAGGGGTTCAAAGCTGTAAGGACCACCTACTTGAGATATTATATCTTATCAGTTTCTTAATTATCAGGGTCAAAATTTTGAACATGGTGAACTAGTAGGAAGGACTGGGGATTTTTGGGTGTTGAAAACAAAATCAAGGGTTGGTCAATTTCAAGAAAGAAAAATATTAAGTTTTTGGAAATGGTGAAAATATGTTGCCTCTAGTGGAAGAAACAAATTATCACAGTTGTCTGTTGAAGATGAAGGACAAAGAAATGAAGTCTCTACAATGCACTCTTTGATTTTTATTTTTTTAATATTAAGGATACTTCATGATCAAATTGGAGGCCTCTTCTAGATTTTCAAACATTGGCAGGCATGAAATTTGAAAACATAATATCCCAAATAGGTGGGCCAGGAGATCTGCATCCCTAACTCGTTGGTTAAAACCAACGTCTTAACCACTCAACCCCGACCGTAGGGGTTTTATCCATTTGTTTGAACTTCTTACAACCATTGGAACTTGAGTATTTCATGGTGTCCATAAAAATATGTTAAAAGGAGAAAGAAAAGCAATTAAGTTGATGATTTTGGCCTCTGTATCCAGTGTATTTTATTGGGGAATATATTTAGTTATCACAAGAACCAAGAGGTTAATCTAATCTTTATTTACTCTTGGTTCCATCAACTTTGTTCTGTAATTTCAAAAGGCTCCATCTGGAGTTTACGAGTGGTAACTGAGAACCACACCTTTTGTCTTTGAACACCAAACAATACATTATCGAGGAAAAGAAGTAAATGTCTGCTGACTTTATTACTTTGCCTATTCATCCTGGCATCTTCATCGGTTTTAAGAATACCTCATAAGCTGTCATCTCCAATTCAAATTAAGGCGATCTAAATCCATTAAATAAAGAATTCATGGCATTCTCCCCCGTCCCTTTCTTTAGTTCTTTCTTTCAAATCAACTAGCACTAATGTGTTTTGCTGGTTCTTAGTTGGAAATCAGTTCACAAGTGGTTGGTCGAAAGGACATGTCAAGAAGTGCTTTTGATATCTGGAAAGAGGTAGTGTAAAGCAGTAAATACCATTAATGATGTTTCTTAGTGACTTTATTATTCATCTCCAGCATCTCATGTTCGAAGATAATCCTCTCTCTAGATTTTCCAAAAGCGGAAAGTGAAGCGGCTGAGAAAATCTATTAATACCAGTGGCAGTACATCCAATGAATTTGACTTTTTGCACTCCCTCATATCTAGCCGGTGGGTAGGAAATTTCACTGAACAAATATGTTCCTTTTATTATGTTTGAATCGAGCTTTCTTATTTATGTGCTCATTGAATGTGTAGTGGTGATTATGATGTGATTTTGGATGGGATCCATGAAAACATTTTGCAGCTCCAATATCATGATCCAGTGATGCAAAAGACAGTAAGTCTTAATCACATGTTATTGATGACTACTTTATTGACTTAATTCTGGACATTGGCTGGTTCTATCATTGCAACAAGATATTTGACTATACACTTGCTTTATTTGAAGGTCAAGTGCTTAAATTGCCTTGGTGTTTCTGATTTGGTGCACCAATATATTATGTGTACACAACAAATGCCCCTTTACGGTAAGGATGTGCAATTTATTTTTAATTGTTATTTTTTCAGTTTTACTTTTCAAAGTTGATAATAATTTGGTTTTTATGCTCATAAAAGTGCTTTGACCTTTTCTCCTTTCTACAGCTTATCAACCACCTCTTGCAATTACCGTACATCGTTTAGTCGCTCAAATTCAAAAGCCAAATATTGAGTGGCCAAAGTCTTATCAAAGGTATTCCTAATTCTATCTCTGAGTCCACCAGGACTGGAAGTTAATTTTAGAGGATTCTCTTTTTCTTATGGTTCACACTGTATACAAATCTTCAGATACCGGACAACATTGATGGAAAAGAGGGACATTTTTAACTCTTGGCATTGCAAAATTCCACCTTATATTTCAAGGCACTTGTCGAGCAAGTCATTTGTAGAGGACTCTGTTTCTCAATTATTACATATTCTGTCACCACCAACTCTTAGATCGGTAATTACTTACATTTGTCATCGTCATTCTTTAAGTTTTTTGCATTTCCATTCCTTTTCCTATTTGTTTTATTTAGTGATATTGCAATTAATAGATACTTGAAAACTGTACTGGAAAATAGTAGGAAAAACGAAAAAAGCTCTTATTTGCCTGTCTCATTTATTTTTCTGGCAGCATGTCTATCTGAAGTTTCATGCAATTTCCACCTGATATCTAGTTAGCAATTCATATGTTGATCGAAGAGAAATTACTGGTTTGCTCGTGCTAAACCAGGCTCTGGGTTATAAATGCAGTTTTTGGGCAGGTTTACTTTAGCTGCTGATGAAAAGTCATTGCATGTTACATTCTGATAGAACTTTGAATTGAAGAATCTTTATCATGGTGAAGTATAAATTAAGAGATATGAAAAGAGCAGAAAAAAGGAGATGAGAAAAGAGTAGGAGATGCCAGCTATAGACACACCAACCTTCTTTACCCCATATTTATTTCTTAATGGGCACAAAATACAACCTTGTTTGCATACCATAACAATAAAAAATTATGGCTGACTCTTCTAACAGTAGTTATTATCATTAAAATTTCTAGGGAAGTCACTGTCTCTGTGCTACAATCCCTGTGTGTTTGAGGTTCCAATACAAAGGGTATGTGCAACAAAAGAACAGGAATATTCAGCTAACATTTTTCATAATTTTTCGTGCAACATGTAACGAGGTTGACCAAAGATTTCTTGTGTATCATTTATGAAGAAGAAAAAAATAATGAATAAAAATAAAAAGCAAGATAGAAGAGAAGCAGAGCCTAAAATATGTTTAGATCCTAATAGCTAATACCACAGTATTTATTAGTTCCTTTGCAACATTGCTAATGTCAGTCAATTTTTCCTTTTTATATTTTTTTTTCATTCATTCTTTGTAAAGGAATAGCTTTTTAGAGATTGCAGTTTGCTTTCACTTATTGCCGCGGTCTTAATGAGCTTTGGTGCCCTTTTTTAGGTAGCATTGCACTTACTATCGGATAAAGAGAAGAATGACTTGGCTCAACTGGTTAGTGCTATGGTATCCTATTCCNTGCAACATGTAACGAGGTTGACCAAAGATTTCTTGTGTATCATTTATGAAGAAGAAAAAAATTAATGAATAAAAATAAAAAGCAAGATAGAAGAGAAGCAGAGCCTAAAATATGTTTAGATCCTAATAGCTAATACCACAGTATTTATTAGTTCCTTTGC
Organism: Pistacia vera; assembly: GCF_008641045.1. Lineage (NCBI taxonomy): Eukaryota > Viridiplantae > Streptophyta > Magnoliopsida > Sapindales > Anacardiaceae > Pistacia > Pistacia vera. Next base: position 70,773 of record NW_022196196.1, read on the forward strand.
AACATTGCTAATGTCAGTCAATTTTTCCTTTTTATATTTTTTTTTTCATTCATTCTTTGTAGAGGAATATCTTTTTAGAGATTGCAGTTTGCTTTCACTTATTGCCACGGTCTCAATGAGCTTTGGTGCCTTGTTTCAGGTAGCATTGCACTTACTATCGGATAAAGAAAAGAATGACTTGGCTCAACTGGTTAGTGCTATGGTATCCTATGCCATAACATACAAGAATATGAAACCTGATCCTCTGCCTAATAACCTGGGACAAGATGGAGCTTCAAATGCCTCAACACTTTCTTTGGATCCGTCAATTAGTGACTTTATTAACTTCAAGGTTCGAAATGTTCTTCACACTTCATGGCTTGTATGTTTAGTCATTATCTTTTATTTTCCTTCTGAATATCATTTCCCTTTTATTAAACAGGGATATAGATCAGGTCATTATGTGCTTGCCTTACCGGTGAAGCAAGTCTTGGTGCATGAGGTAAGCAGTGTAGTTCCTAATGTTGAATGATTCCTGAATGATAATCTTTTGCAAAACTAGGATTCTGAAAGAGGGAAAATAGAACCCAAAAAAGATAAAAAAGGGATTAGCGCGCACTCATATTTTGTCCTAAAGCTAAATATGTCTATTAGTTGAATTTAAATATACAAGTCTGATTGATATATTATTTTATTTTTTTTCTTTTTCTTTTCAGTGTTTGATTATAAGTGTTAAATTATTGGTTTTGTATGTTGTAAATATCTTAAAACTAGTGTTTTGATACATATGCCTTATTAGTAGAACAAAATAAATATATATAAATTAAAGATAACTGTGTTATTATATTGTTTTGATATAATATTTAAAAATTATTATAAACAAAAAAAATTAAAATTACTAAAAGATGACCTAAAATATATAACGTTTAAGGGTTTTATTATGATTGGAATTTATAAATTTAATAAGGGTGTTGTTGGCAAAAAACATTACTATTGTTTAGATGTTTTGAATTTTGATAAAAAGCTAATCTTTTTGGCCTTTTGATTATATTAGATAAACAAATATAAGATAAAAACAAACCGCTTTAAAATGTTGAATAAATAAAATTAGTTATATTCAAACGTAAGAGCGAAAAACAAATAGGCCCTAAGCTAGTCTTTTCTAGACCTATGATGAACTAGCTAGCCAATCTCACAAATTATTGATATAACAGGGTTCTTTCCCTGCGATTTTTGNTTGTTGGCAAAAAACATTACTATTGTTTAGATGTTTTGAATTTTGATAAAAAGCTAATCTTTTTGGCCTTTTGATTATATTAGATAAACAAATATAAGATAAAAACAAACTGCTTTAAAATGTTGAATAAATAAAATTAGTTATATTCAAACGTAAGAGCGAAAAACAAATAGGCCCTAAGCTAGTCTTTTCTAGACCTATGATGAACTAGCTAGCCAATCTCACAAATTATTGATATAACAGGGTTCTTTCCCTGCGATTTTTGAAGGACCATAAGTTTGGATGGAGCTTCATTTCACATTTGAAATTTTATAAAACATTATATATGTTCCAAAAGGAGTACGTTGATTAGAAATAATTAAACTGAGCTTTTCTTGCTTATTTTAGGTTATCTTGCCATGCAGTAAACATATATCTGATGTATGTGCACTGTTCGGTTGTAATTTAGTCACTGCTATTGCTGAATCCCTTACTAAATCTGAAATGAAATTGTAAAATGGTGGTTTTGATCTCCACAAGCCTTAACTTTGACAAGGATATTCAAGCTTTTAGCAATTGTTGCCCAGCACTCTGAGGCATATGTCCTCTGGAGATGATGTTGCAATTCGTAATTCCTAATTTTTCATGTTTGGTCACTTATTGGATTTTAGCTATCTAATATGTTTGATATGTACAATATAAAGAAATTTCGCAAGCTATAGGACCTGTTTGGTAGATTATTTGAAAAATGATATTCTGAAAAATTATTTTAAGTTGAGTTGAGTTAGATTAAATTGAATAGGATAGGATTATGAGAATGTATTTGGTATAATATCTGAAAATTATATCAAAGTTGGTTAAAATGCTAAAAAGTTATTTAGTTCATTTTTGAAAAACATTTTCTAAAAATATTTAGATTATTTGTTGACCCCTTATATTTGTTAATTTAGCTAAACACCCCCCACAATAAAAGTTTAAAAATGAACAAAAACACCCCTATCCATCCAAACCACTGCTGGCCGTCTGCCACCATCGCTGAATGGCAACCGACAGTTGTCGAAACGGCGCATGACCGGTTGGATCTGACTGGTCGTAAGCCGATTTGGCCTTTTTTGGCCAGATCCATTGTTATCTTGATGATGGCCAAAATTTGGCTGTCGTAAATCTGGCCGTCAACGGCTAGATCTTTGGCTGTAGATCTGGTCGTTTCTGGTCAGATCCATGGTGGATTTGGCCAGAAAGGGCCAGATCGGTGTACGACCGGTCAGATCCGGCTGATCATGCGTCGTTCTAGCGTTGGTCGTGGTTTCTGGTAGGCAGTGGTGGTGTTGGGTGGATTAATTTTCAGATTGGAATGAGTGAAAGATAATTGTTTTCAGTTGAATAGGGTTGGAAAAATGTTTTGAATTGAATATAATAGAATAATAGAAAGCAAGTCCTCACCTCTTTTCATTTTCAATAGAAAAAATCTTATTTGATTTATATTAATTTTCACAATAATGATCCCAATAAATAAATAAACACATATTTTGTTTTTTAACTCAAATAGGATAAGAGAAAAATGATTCAAAAGAGTGAAACAAACAGGGCATAATTTCCTAACAAGATTTTTTCCATTTCTACCAGCATATGAGCCTCAATAAATGCATAAGATATGTCAAACTTGGGGAAAAATTTTGTGGTGCCAAACTTGGGGGAGGATGTGCCTAGGTGCAATCCATCTGGGTTTCATTCCAATGCCTTCCAATGCAGACAATTTTTGCTTCTTTTGAAAACTATGAATATATTATTGTATGGTCGTATTAGCTCCAATTCTTACATCCTTCTGTAAGCTCTAAGATTCTTACGCCTTTGAGATACTAAGATTTTTCATTGGGAAATTTGACCTGACAATGAGTATCTTCTGTAGCCATGTAATGATTGTTATTCTGTGGTTCAAAGAGGGAGAATGATTTTACATTTAGTGTCACCTAAATGAAAAATCCTAAATGAAAAATAGTGTCACCAAAGTCGCTGCACTGCTTTGCTATTCCAGTTGGAAGTTTATTTCATTTTATTTTTCCTTGCAATAATTGATTTTGCACTTCAGGTTGAAAAGCAAAGGATTATGCAAGCAAGCATTGGAAAACCTGTGCATATAACAGACGGACACAAGGGAAACCAGGACTTGGTAGGGACGGAAACAATTAGAGCTGGGTCTGCGAAAGTAAATCATGCATCTGCAAGTGCTGTGATGACGGGAAATGCAAAAAATATGTTAAATCCAATTACTTGTACCGTATCACCAACCTTAGATTCCAGTACAAGTGCTTCAGCCAATCCAAAATTGAAATGTTCTGGAGACACGAAGAAGCCATCCAATGGGTCTTTCAATTTCTTTGACAGGTATATTTTTCATGGCCGGTGGTGTGCCCCCTTTTTCATTTGTCTTTTATAATCACTTCATTTATGGGTTAAAATTAATGAAAAGTTGAGTTAAATTACATGTGTAATTAAATAACAAATACCTTTTAGTCTAAGCCTTCCTTCTCAGAACCATGAATCGACTAGAAATAGCAAACCTTAGGCTTGTGATGGAGAACTAGGAAATTAAGGAAATGGCTAATGTAAAATTTTTAATGTAGGATTAGGAAATTAAGGATTATAATTGTAATATGTTTATTATATATCTCTCTCATCACAATATTATATATTTTATCATTGAGTCATTGACCATTTCTTCATTGAGATTGTGACTGTTGATGCATCTATTAGTGGTATTCAGCTTTGAACCCATTGTATGTACTAACGTAGTTGGAGCACTTCTGCAAAGTTGAGGAAAATGTGTGCTTGCTGGCCTGCCTCATGATCCCAACATTTTTCTTTTAAGTTGGAGTAGAGACCTTGTTTCCGCATGATTCTCTTGGCAGAGTTCCTGTCTTGTTTTAGTTGCTTATATTTTCCAGTTACCTGTAGATCTGATGTGAGACTATTTTATCGATTTACTATTATCATCTCTGTAGTAAATCTGCATTGAGTGCTGATTTGCAACGAAAAAAAGCTTGTTGTGTCTAGGGTTGGAAGTGATAACATACTAGAATAAATGTTTATCATGCTATGTAGCAGCCAATCCCATTTTAAATCCTGATAAATCTTGTTTTGTCATAAACCAGGTTTAGGAAATCAAATAGTAAAGGGTCTCAGAATACTGATACTGTTGTACAGAAGGCAACAATGGAAAGAGATTCACGCCCCCTTTTATTTAAATTTAATGAGGTATGTCACTATGCATAGTATTTTTATTTGTTACTTCTAAATGCTAATCACGAGATAATTAAGATTATAGCTACATATACCAGCTTTTGAAGTATTTGGTTGAGTGGTTTTGGCATGAATTCGCTGCTTAAATTTGATAGTGACTCTGTTGGAACACTGAAAAAGAATCATAATGCACCATCTTAGCCTTAGGAGATATTTTTTTTTTCTTTTTTGGTAAAATTTTGTAATTAAAATTTTAATAATCAAATACCGTTGCAAATTGAGTCGATCACACCACTGCTCTTCATCTACCTTTTTTCTCATTAATTTCACTTGAAAAAAGAACAAATCTACAAATTACTACCGTAAGGTTTCCAAGATATCATTGCCTTTAGTTAACATAGTCATTAGAGGTAAATGCTCTTTTAATAATAATAAAAGAACAAATTTTCTGAAGTTTTAAGGGGTAATGTCATTTCATGCTTTCAATTTTTAAATTAACTAAACGTAGGGAAAGTTTGATGATATCCCTGAAATCTTTAGGGGTGAGTGTATTTTCCTTAAAGCGGAAAAGGGCGATGTACTTTACCCTGTTCTCACCTGCAGTGATCTAATAATTTTCGCCGCATAAAAAACACTAAGTCTGCAGTGGTTGGCATATAACTCATAAAAAGTGCATTTACCTGTGTTGATAATTTACAAGCTGGTACTATTAGTGTACATGAGTTTCACTTTGTTTCATTAATCGTTTTGTATTTTTGTATGCAGGGTTTTACAAATGCCGTAAAAAGGCCTGTTCGGATGCATGAATTTTTGCTATGATAATTTATACTTCCCAGCAATATGGAGAAATTTTCTCCATCCACAATACATAGTATATATGCCAAATATCTAAATTGCATACCGAAATTTTGAAATTAACCATGTACTATATTGTGTTTTTTCTAGATTGTTCATTTGGATGCCGCTGAGCTTTAGACTGTACCGTTGGAAAAAAAATTTGCATTGGGGCGCCGTATTTGGATGCCGCTGAGCCTTTAGGCTGTACCGTTGGAAAAAAAAATTGAATTGGGGCGCCGTGAGTGGTAAGTCCGTATAAAGTTTGATCATTGCGTATACAAGTTCATATTTCAAATTCAAACCTTGTACCGTGCCTCTTATTAGTTGATGAATGAAGCCTTAAAGGGATGATGGAGCAGAATAATCTCAAATTTTACTAAATATTTAGAGTCTTGAGTATTAGAATAGAAATACACCATGCATTATTCTATGTTAAAAAAATCTTCGCTATGATTGATTTTTTTTTTCAATAATAATAATGGGCAGATTTTTAATTATCTTATATTGGTTTCTTCTAAAGGGAATTGGTTTTGTGTTTGTTGATGAAGAAATGAACTTAGCTGGTCAGTTAAAAAAAAAAAAAAAAAAAAAAAATCAAATAAAAGCCCCAAATTCGTATTTTTTATAAAGAAACCTTTGATCAAAAAGATAGAGCAAGATTCATTTTGCATCATATCTAAGGGATTCGTTAGTTCAGACAGAAGAAACAGTGTCACTAGATCATGATGAAATCTGACTTAATCTGTTTCTATTCGTGAGGAATTTACTAATGGTGCATTCTACTTTTAATAAGCTATGAACCAGATCAGAATCATTCTTAATAAGTCTAGAAGAAGTGATCCCATTTTGTTAATTAGGTTTGAGTAGATCAAAAGTCTTGAACAACTGATATAAACAAAACAGCTTAAAGGATAAAGAAGTATCGGTAGTTTCTTTGTGCTCGTCCCAAGTTCAAAGTACCATTTGTAAACCTTCCAACCATCGTCCGTGGCCATTTTGGTTTTGGCACACCACTAAGTGTAGGACTTGAATACTTAAGCCGAATTGAGGTTCTGTGCAATTGTTACACTTGAAATTTCATTTTGGTTGATGCAGGCCATGTTTATGATCAGGGAAAAATATCACCCAAAAGTTAGGAGATAATAAGACTAATTGTGTAGCCGGACATGAAAAATTGAACCATGGAGAAGAAACAATATATCCATTGAAAGGTAAAAATTAAGAATATGGAGAAAAAGGAAAATAATATGAGTAATACTACATAAAATCTTCCATTTGTCATCAAAAAAATGTTTATAATTACATTGTAATTGTCTCAATGAAGCCGAAGAATCAAAGATATCAACCTAAGAACACAAAGTACACATTACTTACAACACTTGGGAGGCCAAAGCCAGGAGAGACAATAATATCAAAAAAGAATATTCATAGTGTACCTCCCCTTGGGTTTCAAATTCTTGCTTATAAATTTTGCTGAGAATTTTTGTTATCAGGGGGACTAATTGATATCCAAAGCAATGAAACTGTAATGGAAACCAAACCTGCCCACACATATACAATTGTGGGAACTCTCCCTCTTCTCCCCAACAATCCTTTGATGAATGGATACATGTGAGCCAACACCCAGAAGCTGAAAAATGTTCCTCCCAGTAGCTTACTCCATTGCGGAATTATGCTGTAAACAGTTCTCGAGAACGCCATAACAATTGCAACAATGTTCACCACTATGATTGTAAGTGGCATTATGAAGAGACTTGTCCATTTTACTACATAAAGATCGGCGTACATGTCCTCATCATCATCAGCTGCAGACTTTGTTGTTAACTTGAATGAGATTTCGATACCGGCAAGCACTTTAAGGAGACCCTGGATCACAGCAGCCAGGTGAGCGCTAGTGCCACCAATCAACCAAAATTGCTCATTTCTCCACCATTCCTCGAGCCCAATTCCTGACCATTTCACTTCTAAAAGGGAGATTAGTGTTAGTGTTACTGAGATTATGAGAAGGTAAGTAAGGAAAGTGGTGTTGAGGTTTTGAACGATGAATTTTCCGGTGAAGAGGCAAAGAGCTGGAAGGAAGCAGTATAAAACCAAGAAGAATGAAGTGAAAGGGTAGATGCCGACGTTGAGATATGCAATGCGCTGTAGAAACTTGAGGCGTCTCGTTGCGAAAATGGCATTGTTACGGGAGAAATAGATCTCCACTGAACCTGTAGCCCATCTAAGAACTTGATGGAGACGGTCTGTTAGATTAATGGGTGCAGAACCTCGGAAGGCGTCACGCTTTGTGATGCAGTAAACAGACCGCCATCCACGGTTGTGCATACGGTAACCTGTCACGACATCCTCCGTCACTGACCCATAGATCCACCCTACTCTCTGCCCCCATTCTGTCTTGTCCTCGTACCTGCACTTGGCGTCAAAACATCAATAACATAGCTCCATCTGGAAAACATATTCATCTGAATGTAGGCATTAATTACCAGCAGGAAATGACCGCAACTGCCTCAGCAACAGTAGGTGCATCGAGTGGAGGACGAGGCACGAGCAATGAACCAGGAGGCCTGCCATTCTTGACAGAAATATGATCTGCTAGCGGCCTTCCTTGGTACTCGGCAACAGCAATAGATTCGGCAAACAATTGTGAATTCCCAAACCTCCTTGGCAGGTCCAGGTCCGGGTGCGAGGCTAGCGCTAGAGGCTGTGTCTCTGAATCGTCTTCATTTGATCGTGGTTGAACAATAGGAGCTGGAGCTTTATTTTGCCCAACCACGCCTAAGTACTCCGTTGCCCTTGGTGGGTTGAATCCATAGAGTGCATATCTCCTGAACATTGTCCCAGTTCCCACGTACACTGGCCCCTGGAGACCGTCCAATGCTCTCATATTTCCTGCACCATTTTTAGTTTTATTGAGTTAGCTTGTGTTTATTTGGGTGCGTGCGTTAATTATGCAAATGCAAATTTTATTACCATCAAAGAAGACAGTGTTATGATTAGCATAGCGATCCGAGGGATCGATCCCTTCAAATCTCTGAGGAAACTGTATGTAGCAGATTCGATCACCGCCGCGGTCCATCATGAAGCACATTCCCTCCCTGATTGCTTTACAATTGTATATGTAATGGTCACAATCCAAATTCAGAATGAATGGCCCGTTTGACAATATTGCTGAAGCTCTAACCATGGCATTCATGGCTCCAGCCTTCTTATTGTGGTCATAACCTTTCCTTTTCTCTCTTGAAACATATGCAAACATTGGTAGCCGAATATCTACCCCTGTGAAATCCAATCTTTTCTCGTCTGGATGACCCATTACTGGATCAGGTTCCGGGACCTTGCTCATCACCTGTGTCACAAATTTTTACCATTTAGGATTATCTACTTGACACTCAAATACATATGAAAAAATTCTTAAATGCAAACATTCTGAAGTTTTTATTGTGCTAACCAAAAGTGGGTAACTAGTTCCTGACTTTTGATTTCACATTTCGTGAAGATAACGACCAATCATTCACCTTTGATCGTTGTAATATAATCATTTATGAATAATTATTCTGACCTGCAAAATTCCAGCATGGTCGCCTTTAGCATGATCAGCCGTGGGATGGAGCCATGTGCCAGGCCAGTGCGTCCCATCAGCCATCCACGTGGCTTTGCTTACATTGCTGGGCTCTTGTGTTGTCTCCCCACCGTTCTTTTCCCGGGCAATGTTCCTCTCCTTCATGTTCTCTCTGGAGTTGTAACCATCACTACGTCGTCGTATTACCTCCGGTAGACCGTTGATCCTCACCTTGAACTCGTCATACTCTCTCTTGATCCAGCGCCGGTCCTTGACAAAGTCCGGACGCTTCTTGTTCTTCGTCGGATCCCTTTTTTGGCTGAAGTAACTGTCCGGGTTCCTTGGCTCAATATTGTGCTTTCGACAAAACGGCACCCATACCTCCGCAAAACGAACGGCTTCAGCCATGGCCTCAAAGCTGAGAATGGCGCCACCATCGTCAGAGATATAGGCAGAGAGCTTCTCAGTAGGATAGTCCACGGCAAGAATGGATAAAAGGGTGTTGGCAGTGACAAGTGGAGGCTCTTTGTCGGGGTCAGCCGTGGAGATGAAGACATCGACGCCGGGAAGATCGGAGCGGCCGCGAGGGTTGGCGGGAGTAGGAGTTTCAAACTTGTCCTGGAGGGCAACGAGGTCAGTAGCTCTATTGATGGGGTTGAGCTTAGGGAGAATATCTAATATCCATGAAAATGCAAACCAAAGTTCACAAACTATGGATATCCCCCACAACCACATTGCATCCGGGTTTGGGTTTCGGATTCTCCATTGAAGGAAGAAAGCAAGAGCCACCAAACGAAATACTATGAGTAGTCTGTTCAACCACCACAAGAAGAAACATGTATATATGTTACAATTTCTTATGTTTTATATACGCAAATTAAATGATAAAAACTTTATAAATATACGCTACACAGAAATAATAATAAGGCAGTTTCATCATCTAGGTTGATCGTATTTTTAACATAATGGGTTATTGGTAAATAAAACAAATAATTACTCGTAAATCATAAGGATGAATGAATAATATAGAAAATATGTAGTGACATGTGATGTTGTATCAAATGAGATGTTGAGACTCTGCGCAAGTTTGTTTTTCTCTATTCTACAATGATACCTGTAAGGGCTGAGAATAGCAGGCGGAACCTTAACCTTCCTGGTGAGTGGTTTCCAAGGCTTGTCCATAAAATCTTGCATGCTCACATCAGGTCCATAAGCATCCTTGTCAGATGGTGTCCAAAATGCATTTCCAATTCCATACTTCCCTTTTGTTTCAAACAACCAACGATTATGATCAAAATCCCCCGTTTGGCTCCTCAACAACATTGATTTATTATTTGATTTCATTACTGACATTCTCCTGTCCGTTTTTGTTCCATTATTACCACCACCGCCATGATCACCATAACCACCATCCCCGGCCCCCACCCGCCGACTCATCTGTCGGGCCTCCGGCCCAAACCGCGAGGTTTGGTACGAGTTAGACCCCTCAGGCTTCGAGTCCGAGCCTTGTCCGGTGCCCGAAGAGGGTTGGTTATCCGGCGTTGGAGGCATAAGAACTGTGTAATTGATGTAGTCATTTTGGGGTGTAAATTCACCCGACATGTCCAAATCATCGTCCCTGGAGAGGCTCACCACACGTCCACTTGACGTCCGGCGAGCGAATTTCACAGCCTGAGGTGGACGTCCGGCTGTTGATGTTTGTTTAGACAAGGATGATTTCTTTGGGCTTGATGGGCTTGCCATGTTGATGTTGTCCTGGTGAATATTTATTTTTATATAAATATGTCTTAGTTAGGAAATTCCATTCTGGTCATAAATGGAAAAGTTTTCTTGCAGGGGAAGGGAGGAAGGTTAAAGGGATAAAAATGAGGTAAAAAGTAATGGAATGACTGGTTGAAGACATTATTTGGAATATGAGTTCAGTGGTCTTCATTTTTCATTTCTAAATTTAGTTTTCCGGCTGCGATTTTTTCTCCCTTGTTTTAAGCTTGGCCTCTCCCGCTCTCTCCAGAGCATGGATTCTTCACACACACCCACCATTCGTTTGTTTGTACGTAATTAATTTACGTTCTAATTAACCCCATCTCTCCCTCTCTCTCCATATAAACATCTGATATCACATAATCAAAGTGAAAGCAAACAATCAAAATACCAGAGAATGTTAGTACATTTATTCTTGACTTGAGGTAGATTGAGCTTAAGATGTGATCACTTGGTTACTACTATAATAAGTAATCATATATAATCTTAAACATTATGATAGTAGTATTCCACTGTTTATGATCATCCTGCACAAATGATACAAAACAGTTTTGAAAATCTTATTTGATTACACTTAAATACAAATATGCTCATCACCATTTCTTTCTTCTTTCTTCTCATTTCTTTCTTTCTTTCTTCTCTACGTCTTAAACTATAAGGAAAATAATACAGTCATCGACGGTAGTACACCGAATTTGTACACCGAATGACGTAACAAAATCCTGACCGTTGATTAATTTTAACTTAATATTAATCAACGGTCAAGATTTTGTCACGTCATTCGGTGCACAAATTCGATACACTACCATCGGTGACTGTAGCATTACTCTAAACACCATTTCTTTCTTCTTCCTTTTCCACTTCTTAAACCATGCATAAACATCAATTAAATTTTAAAAAAGCTTGAACACCTAGAGATTTACACACTATATTAAGATAGTTGATTGAACAAAGCATATGTTTTTAGTAATTTTTTTGTTCTTTTGTTGTTGCAAAAATAAATTAACAGTATTTGCTCTCATAATTGATATTGGGTTGATATGTACTATGTAGCTTGGGTTTCTAAGATGTTGTTTAAGTTTATATGTCATGTGAGCCAAGAATTAATGTGAGGAGAGGCATAATTAAAAACATAATATAATTTAAATTTTTTATTATAATGACAAATGGAAGCAGAAATGTAAAAATAATAAGAGAAAGTTAATGACTTGATTTTCTTGTAATTAATATACAAGTTTATTGATAATAATACGAGAAAATTACTAGACTAATAAAGACTTATTTATACTAAAAACTAAGAAAAGCCAATTATAATATCTTCAATAACAATTACTTTCCTCTAACATAAGAAAAATAACTTAAAGAAAACCCATCAAAATTCTAATTTCTAAGGGTAAAGTAAATTAAAGAGACATGGTAAATATGATTGCTAATGTAATAAATAATTTGTCCTACTGAAGACCCCTAATTTTTATTAAGTGTTTATAAGATGTATCTTATTTATTCATAATATAAAACTTCATTTACTTTGTTTTCTTAATTACTGATTGTGCAATTAAATTTGTATTAAATTTATAATCTAAAATTTTGTTTAGTTTATGTGTGCCTCTCGAATAGCCTAGAATTTATTAAACATTTCTCAACTTACAAATGATAACAATGTGATTGTGGAATTTCATACTGATCAATGCTTTATTAAAGATAAGATCACTAAAGAGGTTCTGTTACAAGGGAATTTAAAACATGGGCTCTATCAGTTGGAAGTCTCACTACCTCTTTTGTTACTTCTGCATCTTCCACGCCTACTGTACAAGCTTCGTGTCCTCAACTACGTATGGCAGAAAAGTCCTCCTGTTTAAATAAAAGATCAAGTTCTCATGATGTTGCTTCTTGTGATGTATCCGGCTTAACCACCAAAAAGTGTAAAGGTCATTGTTCATTGCGTGATCGGAATCTTACTCATACTTTGTTAGAATAAGGACTAAACGGTGGCGTTTTGATGTGTTTCAATTTCTTACAAAAGTCCGCCTCTTGTAACAGTATCATTTAGTAAAATGAAAAATAGATTCTTTATTATCTTGTTAATTTTTCTTTCGATTACTTTTCTTTCTTCTTTTTCTAAGTTCTTCCAGAAACTTCTTATATCCTTTCATGGTATGCAGGACATTTTATTAAAAGACCATATGAAGTTCAAATTTAATTAAAAGACTATATAGTTTTAAAGTGTTAACTAAATAACCTTATTATTGATTAAGGTTAATTAAACATGATTAGTAAATAATTAGGATTAATGAAATATTGTGTAATCTTTTAAAAATTATAATATGTCCCCAAAAACTTGCAAACAAACTCAAACACCTTTTTCTTCTTCCTTCCGCCATTAACGCATCCCTCCACTGGTTGCTGTTTCTTCTAAGTTTTGTCTACATCTTCTTCTTCCTCCGCCATTAACACTTTCTTCTTCCTCCGCCATTAACATCTTTTTCGCCACAGATTCGCCTCCTCCTCCTCTTGACATTTTGTCAAGGTATGTGTATCTCCTCTTTGCATTTTATATTTCGATTTACAAAGATTTAATGATGGATTGGGTTAGGGTTAGGGTTATGATTTTGATTTAGTTGTTTAGGTTGTTGGGTTGTATTTGAAGTAATGCAAGTTGAAAAGAGTGAAGTTTGTTAAATATTTTCTTGCATTGTGGGTAGCTGAGGGTGGTAGTACTGATTATAGGTGAAAATGATTGAAAATGTGTTCTGGATTTAATGGATTGCTTAAGTGATTTGGTATGTCTAGTATAATCCAGCATATCACAGATCGCTTAAGCGATCAGGTATATGGCAGAAGATCACTTAAGCGATCAGACTTATTTATACTAGATCGCTTAAACGATATACTAGATTGCTTGAGCGATCCACTAAGTGATATACCAGATCGCTTAAGCGATACACCACATCGCTTAAGCGACTCTACAGATGCTTTTTAAAATCTGTCAACCTTTATACATTAGTTAATAATTTTTTTTCTTGCATTATTGGTACTTGGCTATTATTAGACATGAGACAAGTTGTTTTGGGTGTTGTATATTTTGGTGAGTGGGTGGAGGAAGAAAGTTGCTGGAAGTGGATTGAGAAGAGCAAAGAAGTTATACCAATTGCTATGAACATAGAGGTTAGTTTTGATGAGTTGATTGATGAAATAATTAAAAGAGGTGATTTGAGTTGCTCATGTAGTGATATAGTTGTGAAGTATGTTTTAAGCAGAGTTCTTGAACATTATAAGGTACTTCCTGCTATATTAAAGTTGGATGAAAGTGTGAAGTTATATATGTTTGATGTGGACGATAATGGTTCGAGGCCGATTTTAAGGGTTTCTTTTGTAGATAAACCGTTGGAAGTTGGTTCAAAGGAAGGTGATAATGAGGAAGTTGGTGGAGAGAATGCTGGTTTTAATTTTACCTATGAGAGCATTGATTTCTTAGTTGAAAAATCAAGAGTAGATGGTGATTTGGGTGGTGAGGAGGACACTGTAGAAGAGGTTGGTCATGTGGGGTAGAATGAAAATGTTGACAAGGAGGACCCGTACATGTTCCCCCAGATATAGAGATTCCTATAAATACAGATTATGCAAAAGGTGTAGTTTGTGAGGAAGAGAACACTATGGTCCTTTATGTAGGTTTAGAGGCGGCAATTGCGGGTACTAGTGAATCAACTCATGTTTTTACTAATGGATCGGACTTGCACGTAGGGTATTTATTTGACAGTAAGGAGGAGGTGGTGAGGAAGCTAAAACTTGTTGTTGTGAGAGGTAATTTTGAGTTCATCACCAAAAAGTCTAATTCATTGGTAGTGACGGTTGCATGTCGTGACCAAAAGTACAAGTGACGGGTTTATTATAAAAGGTTGGTAGAATTTGAAAAATTTATTGGGGTTGGGACATATTTCAAGTGAGCATCGACAAGCCTCCGCTGGTATTATTGGACAATTTGTCAAAAATCAGTTTATTGAAGGGAAAGGTCCATCCCCTAAGGACATTCAGAGACTTGTGCGCACAGAATTGGGATGCGTTGTTAGTTATTAGAAATGCTAGAAAGGGAGACAACATGCATAAGATTTTGTGAGGGGCACGCTGGAGCACGGGTATGTAGTATTAGAAGTGTACCGTTATATGCTTGAGTTGACAAACCAAGGTAGCAAGATGGCTTTGAAGTGGGACAAGAATATGAGATTTAAATATTTTTTTGTTGCTTAAAATACTGTTATTAGGGGTTTTGTAAACATGAGAAAGGTGTTGGCTATTGATGGTTTCTTTTTGATGGTAAAGTACGGAGGTACATTGTTGGTGGCCACTGTACATGATAGCGAGAATCACACATATACTGTTGCATGGTGTGTGGTTGACTCTGAGAACGACATCGTGAACTTGATTTTTTAGCAATTACTTACGATAGTGCTTGATAGTGACGAGTTGTGCATAATATCCGATAGGCACAACTCTATAAGGAAGGGGATTGCCACTATTTACCCTCAAGCACATCACAGATTCTGTATGAGACACCTTGATGAGAACATAAAACAAAAGTTTAAGTGTGTTGACCTTTTTCAGACAAACTACATGACAGTAAAAGCTTATTGAGTTAATGAGTTCGAGCAGCAGTTCCGGCAAATCCGAATCAAGGATAATAGAATTGCTAAGTACTTGAGCATGATGTTGGTTTTGAGCAATGGAGTAAAGCTTACTTTCCTGGAAGAAGGTTGGATGTCTTGACTAACATAGCCGAGTCCATAAATTTGAAGTTGTTAATAGAAAGATAGTTTCCAATTGTTGTCATTTTTGATGCAATCCAGAGGACATTGTCACGGTGGTTCCATGAGCGTCGTACGAAGTCAGATAATTTTACCACAATCTTTGTTCCGCTAGCTAAAAAATTATTGCGAGAATGTATGGAAACTCTTTATTTTTTACCACTAATTAGTTAGACCTTTATTTTTTTATAATTAAAATAAAGGTCTAACTAATTAGTTTGATTAATTAGTTAAACTAATTAATTATTTTAATTAGTTTAATTAAAATATAATCATAAAAAAAATCGATTAAGTGATATAAATAATCAAATCAATTGAGATAAGACATGTGTACAATATTATATAAATTAGTTTTTTTACATGTTTCAAAAAATGAAAAAAAAAAAACAGAGAGAGTGGTTATCAAGTTTGGGGTAGGTGACATATCATAGTCCACTGAACTAATCGTACAGTCAAAATTTAAGCTTATTTCTATCTAGTCCCCCCACCTTGTACAAGATTTGATTGCATTTTGGTTAGTAAAAAGAGCATAATAATCATTCTCAAATGCACCATTGCTTAAGTGCTTCCCTATATCGCTTAAGCGATCCAGTATAGATAAGCCTTGATCGCTTAAGCGACAGCCTACGTCGCTTTAGATATTGTGCATGGTTAAGTGAGAAATTATATTCCGTATTGTAGGTCAGCTCTATATTCAATCACAATCATCCATATTTGTGAAATGAGGTACGTTTCTACTAACATGTCACATTAGTGAGGTATCACATTCATCCATATATCATACGGTTGTATGCCACATATCATAGTTGTTATATTTTGATGTTGTGAACGCCCAAGGTGTAATTTAATGTTAATAATTTTCTTAATTGGCCTTAATATGTTTTAGTAACCAATGTCGCTTGACATTAACGTTAATAATCTTGTGATGTTATGAACGTCCAAAGTTAACATTAATATTACTTAATATGGGGTTGACAACCTATTCCAAAAAAAAAAAAAAAAAAGGGATCGATTAAGCGATTGAGTTATCGCTTAAGCGATCCAATGTTTATAAGCCTTCATCACTTAAGCAACCAAGGGCAATTATTGTCAAAAACATCCTCTAGTGCATGATCGCTTAAGCGATTCCACATATCGCTTAAAGAGACCCTATATATTTAGCCTTGGTCGCTTAAGTGATATATGGTATCGCTTAAGCGATCTTGTCAAAGGCAGAATCAAGATCATCCCAATATACTGGATTGCTTAAGCGATTCTAGGTCTCACTTAAGCGATCCAGTATATTTAGCCTTAGTCGATTAGGCGATCACATATAAGGCAGAATCAAGATCATCCCAAGTGTACGATCGCTTAAGCAATTTAAGGTCTTGCTTAAGCGATTCTACACTTTTAGTCTTGGTCGCTTAAGTGATGTAAGATCGCTTAAGCGATCAAGTCCAAGGTAGAATCAAGATCATCCCAAGTGCACGATCACTTAAGCGATTTAAGGTCTTGCTTAAGCGATTCTTCACTTTTAGCCTTGGTCGCTTAAGCGATGTATGATCGCTTAAGCGAGCAAGTCCAAGGCAGAATCAAGATCATCCCAAGTACACGATCGCTTACTTCACTTTCAGCCTTTGTTGCTTAAGCGATGTACTATTGCTTAAGTGATCAAGTCCAAGACAGAATCAAGATCATCTTAAGTGCACGATCGCTTAAGCAATTCTTCACTTTTAGCTTTGGTTGCTTAAGCAATCAAGTCCACGGCAGAATCAAGATCATCCCAAGTGCACGATCGCTTAAGTGATTTAAGGTCTTGCTTATGCGATTTTTAACTTTTAGCCTTGGTCGCTTAAGCGGTCAAGTTCAAGGCAAAATCAAGATCATCCCCAAGTTCATGATCGCTTAAGCGATTGTAGGTCTCACTTAAGCGATTGCAGCTCTTTTATCCTTGTCATTTAAGTGACATTAGGTCACTTAAGCGACCATGGCCAAGGCACTGTCAAAATATCCTGAAGTCCAGGATTACTTAAGCGATGTCATTTCTCGCTTAAACAATCTTGTATAGGAAACCCTTGATCACTTAATCGATATCTATAGTCGCTTAAGCGATCATGGCCAACACATATTAATTCCAGCTTTTCTCCTCAATTTCGCAACCTTAAATCACCAACACATATTAATTCCATCTTTTCTCCTCAATATGACAACCTAATTGCATCAACACATTAATTCCATATTTTCTCCTCAATTTGAAAACCTATTTGCGTCAACACATACAAATTCCATTTAACAAGAATACTAAATAAACTCAAAGTCAAAAGAGGGAAAGAAATACTGAATTGCTTTTCTACAAATATGAAATGTGTCAATTACATGAAAATACAACATCATAAACAAAAAATAAATGTCCTATATACACCTAAAATAAAAGCAGCGTCAGGATCCTCCATCCTCCTTCTTCATCATTGTCTTCAGCCACTTCCCCATCCTCCAAAATTATCTAGCACACCTTCAACATTAGCAGCCTTTTCGTCTTCTTCTACAACACCCCTTCCAACATTATTTAGCCTTAGCCATGGCCACAAAGCATACATAACACCACAACCCAAGTATCAACAGCTTGACGCCTAACAACACCAACTGATCCAATTCAACACAATAAAATTATTCAAGACAACCCAATAATAATGCATTTCACATAAACTACAAAACTTTAAATCCAACTTCCATACCTTTGATGATAACATCAACAATGACTTAGATTGAGTTCTGGTCAGTCAAAAGGGATCCATATGCCCATGGAAGCACTCAACAACAAAATGCTCTCAAAAGTTGCACATTGTATCATCATTCAACTTGTCTATTGGGGTGTTGGTCATGTCGAACTCAATAAATTTTAGTACATATGCCCCGCAATTAGCACTACAATAGGAGGAAGACATTAGCATTAGATTCAGCTTATAGAAAAATTGTATTATGTAAGTTTTATGCAAAATTTACCTCGCGTTATTTGTCAAGATGGGAAAGCTCTTATGTGGCCACTTTCTTGTCAGTAGTTCATCACTTAAGTGTTGAAACATCCCGCTGTCTCGCAACAACCGTGGGAAGAATGTACACAGCGATTGCAACTCTGTCTTCAACTGCCTCTCTCGACAAATACTCGGGTTACAATCAATGATCTGCAGCAAGCCCTCCTCCAGTAGCCAAACGACGGTTATCCAATGCATATCCTTGATGTTCACGATGCAGTATACTCTTTTCACGTTTGCACAACTGTTGCCATATTTGGGCCTTTCCCCCCCATACATACTGCATCATCCTCTCATCAAATTGAAAATCTTCAAGGACACTGTTGAAGTCCTCTGTGACCATTCTATTTCGCTTGCCTCCCCTTGTTGCACCTCCACCATTGGCCTTTTTCATTAATGTGTCATATGCAGTTACTAGGCTTTGGCCAAAGCCCACATCGATGATGGCACAATGCGGATACAAAATATCACCATTACTACTCTGTCGCAACCTTATAAGTGCCAATATCTCATCAATGTGCTGTATCAAATCAAAACAACATGATAAATGTCTATTCAAACACCTTAGAATGGTTTTTCCTTAGGCGATTTGTTTTATTTTAAGAGTCGCTTAAACGATCTCTTAAAACAAAACAAAACAAATTGCTTAAGCGACCTCCTAAAAAAAAAAAAACAAAAAAAACAGACCGCTTAAGCGATTCAGTATACAATACCTCATGGAAAACATAAGCAAAAATAAGGAAAAACACAAGAAAATAACTCACCGAGTCGTCGAGCTACCTACCAATTGTCAACATCTTTTCAAACCACTCTTTAGAGGATAATCCCTGGTCTTGCACTTCACACCCCCATCACTTCCAGAATCATTGTAATAGGCATAAAGTAGTTTTTTTCTTTTCCTCATCTATTGGCCTATACAAATTGACCTTTAACTCCTCCGTTTTCACTTTCCCACTTCCTCCGCGTTCCTTCTCACCCTCCTCCATTTTCACTTCTCTACTTCCTCCTTACCCTCCTCCATTTTCGTTTCTCCACCTTTATAGACTTCCTTATTTTTTTTCTTTGCTCTTCTCTTCTTTCCATACGTTATTGCTGTGTAAGGAGATTTTACGTGCTTACTCTTTCGGCTCTCTCTTCTATGCTTAGGTTGCACTTCAACCACTTCCAATACTCCACCAACTTTCTCCGCCACCCTATCAACTTTCTCCTCCATCCTTTTCATCTACTCTTCCATTTTCTCAAACCTCTCATAAACGATTGTTGTAAAACTATCAACTTTCTCCTCCACCCTTTTCATCCACTCTTGTATTTTCTCAAACCTCTCATAAACGATTGTTGTAAAACTATCAAAGAGACTGTTTATGAGGTCAACTACCTCCTAACGCCAACGTCTCGACAAATCGGTACTTGTTGTACCGATTTGCCAATTGGGTGGAGGCGTACGAACCTCTTCATCCTCCTCTTCCTCCCTCCTATCGACTGGACCTTCATCATCGTCAGCCTCAAACACATTCTCAAGCAGTGGCCCTACAACTGCACTCACATACGTGACCCCTTCTAGGTCTTACACTAGGCGATCTATCCCCTTATCTGTTACCTCATCCAGTGTTGTGAATGATGTAACATACTCCTCTCCTAATTCACCCCTAGTAGGGGTAAGGAGGGGACAAATGACTCCTTGCAATAGTAAAAAAAACCAATCAAATTTAAGCCACATTTAAAAGCAAGTGCCTATTCAAAAGATTAATCATTTAATTTCTATTTTGTCATAGTCCCAATGGGCACACTTCTCGGTGTACCACCGCAACATCCTAGGAAATTGTGATGGCTCATTTGAAGTCTTCTTTCGTCCCCCCGCCTTAGCTAGGACAGGGACAACCTCATATATCCAAGCCTACATTGTAAAAAAAATAGTCCATATCATAATTAAAATACATATAATACAAAAAATATAACAAAAAGCTATTAATATTTACCTACATTGCCCATGGGAAGCCAAACAAATCGTACGTTCTCGGTCTATCATTCTTGACATATTAGCAATGCTTTATTGTCATGTCTTTTCCGCACAAGGACTCAATGGTTAGCTGAAATGATAACCTTCCCTACGGATAAGCAATAAAGAACTCCATGTTGCTTGCAGACTTCACCCAATCCATATTAATGGCTTTTGTTAGGTCAGAAGCCATTAGGATCGAATGCATGAACCATACTAGGCACATCTTAAACTTCTCTGAAGAGGTATACCCATCTTCTCCTAGTCTCTACTATAAATCATGTCCTGTAATAGATGCCTTCCCCTCGAAATCCTTCTAACCAAGACATCGGCTGCCCTACTCTTCGTTATTTTCTCTTGCTCTTCCGCATCTGGAAATGCCCCACATCTTAGGTCTGTCATTAGGGAAAATTCCATCGTCCCAAAACGTAATGGCTTCCCTTCCACCACGAACCACATTTTTTTTTTTTTTTGGGCTTTTAACTGAGTGCAGCAACATATAATGCACTCCCTGCCCCCAAAACACCTTATTCCAATTTTCTCCTATGTCTGCAAAATGATCGAAACAACTATCTTTGAATCAGTCCATACCCCTTCTTTGTTCCTCTAAAATATCCTTTATTCTTATAAAAACTTTCCAACTCGACCTAACTGTCAGCCTTATGGTGAAGTACGATATCTTATCACTTACAACCTCCAACCTATAGTCTTTATAATTTATGCTTTGGAAAATCTGCACAATCGATATAAACTAAATATTAGCAAAAAAAGAAACCAAAACAACTAATAGGCTACCAATTTGGGGGATATGGGCTTTGAGGGCATCAGGGAGTGGGTGTTTTTGGCTTCTAGAGGACCGGGGAAGCAAATGCAGGCCCTTCAAAGGTAGTTCTAGTAGGTTCAATGATTGGAGATGGCTGGGGATGGTAGGAGGGGGTAGAATATGGGGCTAGAGGGCTACCCTACATATTGCAAGGCTGGCCACGCACAGCTGTGCACCCTATTCTACCCTCTCCTGCCATCCCTAACCCTCCAACCTCCCACAAATAACTTCCCTACGGCTTCCCTTACCTTCCCCCATCCTTTGGAACTCAAACAAAGCTACTCTCCCGATGCCCACCAACTACTGGACAAAACGCCACAACCATCATATCAATCAAAACGAACTATATATCCCCCAAATTTGCACAAACCAATCAATTTTTTCATCAAATTCAAAACCGCCAGTAAAAAAACTTACATTTTCTTCATCGGTGTCCTTCTCTTTAAAACAGTTTTCTGATTCTCCTCTCTGTTCTTGTGTTGCCATTGTCTCCTCTGTCGTTGGACCACTTCACTCATCGGATGATCTGTCGGAGCATCTTCTTCGACAACCTTTTACCAGCCGTCGTCGCCAGACTTTCGGATTTGGAGTAGGGTTAGGTTTTCCTCCTCTTTGTAAATATCAGCCATGATTTTTGTGTAACGAAGCTTTACGATCGAATATTGGATGGAAATAGGGAACTTTTATCATCGGAAATCACAAAGAGATCGAAGTGTTTCGTCGGTCCTTCTTTCCTAAAGATAAACTAACTTAAAGCTTGTTTAGAATAAAATTCTTTAAAATATAAGGGATATATCCCACATCAAAACCGTAATTTTTTAGTTTAGAGAAAAATATGAGCTTTATAATATATTTTACATGTTATGAGTTCTATTAAATTTATATTACATGGGCCTTATTTATTTAATTATAACTATTTTATTTATTTTGTTTTTAGACATGATAATTGGATTGGGTACCATATTGACTCAGCGAGTTAACATAACAACAAGGATAACACTTGACTATATATTTAGAATTGATAAACAAGTCTCAATCACATAAACTTAGGTCATAAAGTTTGAAGTAAATTTGAATAATCATTGAATAATTTTGAAAAACGAATAATATGTTTATATAGGGTGGTGATAGCCAACCCTAACAAGACTCTCAATAAACAAGGAAATAAAATCCAAAGTATTTAAAAAAAAAAAAAAGGAATTACGTGTAGGAAACTTAAATGGTCCCGAATCACGTTGAAATAATGGATTTTGGGCCCAAAAACGTCCCCCAATCAGGAAACTCAAATGCCATGTCGTAAGACTCAAAACGAGCTTTCCATTGATATATTATGGGCCCTATAACTTCTTTTATATCGAAAGTTATAGCTGTTTAAAGTTGGCCTGCCCACATTTAGCCTTCTGACACTCAACCCTATCTAGGAATTCATCTGCTAGACGTTAGACGTTCTACATCACATATTGGATGTAATTGTAAATGTTAAAAGCTTATTGATTTTTTTTTTAAATTTTAGGGAGGGCATTGGCCCATCCTCAGCCAATGCAGACTCCGCTGATGACTTTAAACCAAACTAGGTTGTTTAACAAATTTTATGTTATGTTATTTGTTAGAATTATCATGGTATTTAAGATTTATTATCATGTTAATTCATAAACAGAGTGGTTAATAAATCAGTTCTCACAATCCTGAAGTTATTCATTAATTTTAGATTCCTTCCTCAACACAGGACTTATTCTTTAATTCACAATCTTTTGAGCTAAAACTTAATTTTAGATCCGTTGATCAATTCACAATTCATCTTATGATTCCACATCCTCTATAGCAAGAAATGTAATTCTTTACTTAAAAGAATAATTAATGCTACACTTTTTGTTAACTTCTCTTGTAGCTCCCTCTTTCTTATCTTCATAAATAAGATGGCTTTAAAGGTCACATCACAGAACGATTGAATATTAATTCTCTTACGTTTGGACGATAGCTACAATAATATCAAATCCAATTGGCTGCAATTTCTTCTTCCAAGTAAGTGAATTATTTTGTTATATATGAACATGATTTATAGATGCACATAAAATTTACACTGCATTAGTTTTAAATATAAGTATTTAGCTTTATATATATATTTCTATGTTAGTATATTAATTTCATTTCGTCATCTCAAATGTTAGTTTTAATCAGTGGTTCACCTTTGGTTTGCACTTTAAAAAAATTAAATTGACAAGATTATTTGGTTGAGCCTCGTTTAGAATTTATCTTTAGATATCATTCCAGGATACTAATCAATTCTATATATGATTATTCTATCATTGGTAAAAATAATTTGTTCTAAGGTTAACAAGACAACTATCTAAAACCCCGATTGTAATTACATACTTATTAAAGATAATTTTATGGTATCTTTTATAAAACTGATAACATTCATTATTGGAATTATCAATTACCCACAAAAAATTAGTTAATTATATACTTTTTATTTCAAAATTCAAGATTTTATATTAATAAATTTTATTTTAAAAAATATAATGTATTTTAATGGGAAAAAATCACTCACCTCCCCAAATTTATTTGATATATCCGAGATACTAACTATTGCGATTTTAATCAATGACACTCGGAAACTATTTAAAAATGTACCCCACAATAGCCCAAACAATAACGACGTATGGCTTCCGTTAGATTTTAATCAAAACATAGAATTTCTTTTCTATTTTCTCATTTCTCTCCCTCCTAACCCCCATATTTAATTTTTTTTCTGTTTATACCCCCACCTTTCACTTGCTAGCATTCGTGCCCCCACTAGACATCAATAGTTCCAACTTCATCAACAAACCAAACATCATCTCCATGATCAACTTTATTCAACTGAGTTTTAATATTAAATACGTAAATACATTATTAGTACTGTATATTTACTTATTAGTATTTTAGGTCTATTATGTTCGTTATAGAAATATTATGCACCTACGATTAAAAAGCCTAATTAACATATATTCCTTATATATATAAACTCAATATTCTCTTTTTATTTTGTGAAAAAAATTACTAGAATTTCACATTTAGTGAAGAAAATTTAATATTCTTGAAATTAATTAACTGCCTTTTATTGTATGTTAAGTTGTTTATCTTCATTATAGATTCACATACATCAAATGTTATATATACATTTTTTTTTTTTTTAGTTACTTGCAGTTTGATCTCTTAGGAAAGTAAATATTGAAGATGAACAAGCAACTTTTTAACGATATGGTAAAAAAACTTTGGACTGCATGGGAAATTCGAGTGTTGGTTTTAATTAGCCTTTCTTTACAAATCATCCTCAACTTCTTCGGTTCTCGAAGAAAATACATTGCAAGAAGCTGGATAAAGATTCTTGTTTGGTCATCATATTTAGCAGCAGATTGGGTTGCAACTGTTGCCTTGGGCAACCTTGCCACCAACAGCGAAGGAAATTGTGGGGACAATCCTCCAACCTCAAGCCATGAACTCCAAGCATTTTGGGCTCCATTCCTTCTCTTTCACCTCGGTGGCCCAGAAGCCATAACAGCTTACTCTTTAGAAGACAATGAGTTATGGTTACGACACTTGCTTCAATTTGTTGTTCAACTTGGGGTTACAATTTATGTCTACATACAATCTTGGAGCAATGTCAATGCCCTCACATTTCTTTCTATTCCAGTGATTATTGTTGGGTTCATTAAATATGGAGAAAGAACTTGGGTGTTTTGGTCTTCAAGCACTGAACGATTAAGAGATACTTTGCTTGCGATTGTGGATCCTAGCCCGGGTATTGTTAAATTTAGTATGCAAGCTGGATTTGAAGAAATCAAAAATAAAAAACAAGAAATGGGTAAACATGAACTCCTTGATGCTCATTTTTTGTTCAAGAGATTTTCACGTTTGTTTACAGGCTTAATGCTCTCTAAACAAGAAGCACAAAAGACCATCCCGTAATTTTCTAAAAAGCCAGCAAAAGAAGCTTTCAATCTGGTAGCAATTGAGCTTGGATTCATGTACGATTTTCTATTCACCAAGTTGATTATTGTTTATCATCGATTAGGACTCTTTCTCCATTACTTCAATTTTCTTTCCATCGTTACAACTTTAGTTGTCTTTTCAATCCATCTTCATATCCGCTCGTAACCATATTTTTTGACGGACATCTGCATAACTTACTGCCTTATACTTGGGGCTTTTGTTATGGGTTTTCGGATTCCACTATTCTTTCAATGATTGGGCAAAACTGATGAGTTTGAGCTTTTCCATGAAGGCAAAGAGTTTTAAATGTGGTGCCAGAATTCCTTTTCCTTCATTTTTATCAAAAAATCAAAAGAGATGGTCAATGTCCATGAGGCATATAAATTTGATAAATTTTTGCATCAAGACATTTCGACCATATAAATGTATCATCGTGTTGCGAATTTAATTGGCATCCTCAATTGGTTAGAGAAGTTCCAATATTTGACTTGGGAAGATGTGAATCTTGAGTTGCAAGAAATTATCTACGAGGATATAAATGCTCATGAAGAACATAAGTTATGTGCGAATCCTGTTTGGGCGATTCCAACAAGAATTTATTGGCTCGAAGAGGCAATCATGTGATCGAGAAGAATGATCTTACTAGAGAAGGTAATTATTATACATCTCATGTGACTTTGAAAAGTCTTCTTGCTTGGCACATCGCTACTGATCTTTGTTACTACGATGATTTCACTAAACGTGAAAAAGCTGATCTCGATTCAATAAATTGCAAAATCATTAGATGTCTCTCAATTATATGTTGTATCTTCTAGTCTTTTGTCCATCTATGATGTCAAGTGGAATGGTGAGTTGAGGTATAGAAATGCGTGTGTTGAGGTGAAGGACAAGCTCAAGTTAGATTCGAAAGATATCAACAAAGCAAGAAGCGAAATTTGAAGCCGTTGTTTGAAGAAGAGAAGAATTTTGAAGCTGTTGTTTGAAAAGAAGAAGACTCAACACCAACAAATATACCGACCCTCTATACAAGACAGTGTTATCTAGTGCAAGAGTCTTTATAGGGATTTACAAAATCTGGAATCGAGGAATGGTTGGAGTTTTGCCAAGAAATGGGAGTGATATGTGAGTGTGGGTAGAAATGTTGGATATGCTGCAATTCATTGCGATGGAGAGAGCATGGGCAACAATTGGCCAAAGGCGGAGAGCTCCTTACTCTTTTTGTCTTATTATGACCATCTTGGCCTAAAGGCACAATATATTATGATTATATTGCGTTGACTATTGACGAAGGCTAAGTTTATTATATCGCTGTCGTTGCCGTTCTTGTTGTTTGTTTGTTTTTTGTTTTGTTTTGTTAAGTTTGTTGTTTGGTTTTAAGTATCAGAAATGTAATATTAATTTCAACATCTTTAACAATAATAATAAAAAAATTTATATTTGAATTTTCGCCTCTAAATTCATGTTTGGAATAATAAGAACAGTACCCAAAAAGAAGATGTTAACCATTTTGAATCATGGCCAAGGATTGGCCGCAATCCATGCAAGGTTTTACAACTCTCAGCAAAATGGTATTGATTAATATTACAAAGATGAAATTATACGTATTATTTTGAGATTCCATGTTAAAAAAAAAGAGTGTCCAATAAAGTTTACGGCCTTCACATTGAAACATCTCATGTTAATAGTCAGACTATT
Organism: Pistacia vera; assembly: GCF_008641045.1. Lineage (NCBI taxonomy): Eukaryota > Viridiplantae > Streptophyta > Magnoliopsida > Sapindales > Anacardiaceae > Pistacia > Pistacia vera. Next base: position 97,664 of record NW_022196196.1, read on the forward strand.
TATGTTTATAAATTCTTTGATTCCGTTGTCTTACTTAACGTCAAGTATTATGCTTGCTTTGTCTGTTATCAAAGTATTAAATTCCTTTTACTGCTCACACTTATTTATATTCTTTGCTCAACCTGTGAGAAAAGTCATAGAAAGCAAAGCTAGAGCGAAAAATGAAAGAGAAACTGTTTTTGTTCTATTAATTTTTGTTCTATTAATTTTTGTTAACAAACTTAGCAATCTAAGTTTATCTACTCTCAAAGACACGAGCTGAACTCAGTCAACTGATATAACAGATTTAACTCAGTTTTAGTTTCAGAACTACGTCGTTTGTACAGAGCAGGGTACTCCTCCTAACTTTCATTTCTGACATTTTAACCCATTGATCTTTGCATGGTCAACAACCCCTCAAAGTGGACTACTGTGCACCTCCTAGAACCTTATTCTTTAATCTTAACATGGTCAACATTCCCCCTCAAATGGACTGCTGTGCGTCTTCGGATGTGCATCTTCCGTCAGTACTTGCTTTGCATTGTGACACTTTTCAGGCAGGAAAGGTCTTTGCTTCAAATAAAAAATGCCTTTAGCAGGAGGATCACAGTTTGATTTTCTCTATAACATCATCTCACCATCAGCATCATCACACCACATTTTCTCTAAACACATCATTACCATCAGAATCATCACCACATTTTCTCTAAAACACATCATTACCATCAGCAATCATCACCACATTTTCTTTGTATCATTACCAGTAGCAATTATCACCACACGTTCTCCATAGCACACCATCCCCATATTTTCTCCAACACACCCGTTACAGCATCAATCACCACATTTACATTATATCACCATCGGTCAAATATATATGAAAGAAAGAACTGAAACACTAAGCTGGCAACAGTATACTATAATCCACATTTCACACACCTGCCACAATGTCACATACCTGCCTATATCCAACTGAAACACTGATTGGCAGTAGTTGCTATAATCACAATTTCACACACCTGCCACATGTCACATACCTCCCTATATCCAACTACAAGCACAACATTTCAGCATCAACACATTAATTTCTACTAATCAACACTGAACTGGCAATAGTATGCTATAATTTTTTTCCCAAAAAAACCAATTTCACACACCTGCCACAATGTCACATACCTGCCTATATCCAACTATAAACACAACATTTCAGCATCAAAACGTTAATTTCTACTAATCATCAAGACCAGATAACTCATTTCAACATGTGTGTTATGGTACCAACTCATTGTTGCGGAGAAGAGACAATATTGAGTTTCTTTCATAATTAAGCAAATTGAACTGCAGCAAGGGGTTTTGTAAGGCAGTCAGCAATCTAAAGTTTGGAGGGAACATATTGAATCACCATTTTCTTGGCCAATACTTGTTCTCTTATGTAATGAGCATCAATCTCTATGTGTTTAGTTCAAGCATGAAACATAGGATTAGCAGCCAATGCCCCTACACTAACATTATCACACCATATAACAGGGGTATTATGAAGAACAATACCTAATTCAGAGAACATACTTTGTAGCCAAGCCACCTCTGTAGCTGTGTGGGCTAGGGCCCCATATTCTACTTTAGTTGAAGAAAGTGCCACTATCTTTTGTTTTTGAGAACTCCATTGGATTAGGTTAGGTCCCAAGTAGATACAGTAACCACTTGTTGACTGTCTATCTTCTAGACTGCTTCCCCGATTGGCATCTGCATAACATTCAATTTGTAGAAAGCTAGCTGGTTTGAATTGAAGACTGTAATCTAAGATGTCTTTGATGTACCAGAGCACTCTTTTGCATGCTTGCCATTGAAGCTTTGTAAGAGTTTGTAAAAACTGACTCAGTTTGTTAATTGTGAAACTGATATCAAGTTGTGTTAAAGTAAGGTATTACAAGGCTCCAATGGTACTCCTATATAGACTAGGATGATCAAATGGTGGGCTATCATTAGGGAATAACCTAGTGCCTAATGCCATAGGTGTAGAACAAGCGTTGGCTTCTAGCATCTTGGTCTTGAGAAGAAGATCAGATGCATATTTTGATTGCTTAAGATGAATACCACTTGCTGATCTACTAGCTTCCAAACCCAAAAAATACTTCAAGGAACCCAATGTTTTTAAAGCAAACTGATCATTGAGATCCTGAACTAATTGGAGAACATAATCACCATCAGAACCAGTGATAAGGATGTCATCAACGTACACTAACACATAAATCAAACCAGAATTGTGCTTGAGAATGAACAAGTTGGAGTCAGAAATGGAATTGATGAACCCTTTGACAAGGACAGCAGTTTTTAGCTTATCAAGCCATGCCCTAGGTGCTTGTTTAAGCCCATACAAAACTTTATTTAACTTGCACACAAATGAGGGATGTTCAGAATTTTCAAAACTAGCTGGTTGAAGCATGTAAACTATCTCATTCAACTCACCATTTAAAAATGCATTATTGACATCAATTTGTTGGATGTCCCATCCATTGGTTACGGCTAATGTGATAATGAGTCCAATTGTTGAAGGCTTGACAACCAGACTAAAAGTTTCGAAGTAATCCAAGCCAGGGGTTTGTTGGACTCCCTTGGCAACCAATCTAGCCTTATATTTCTGCAAGGAACCATTAGCATTGAATTTGGTTCGAAACACCCACTTGTTGCCAACTATGTTCATATCAACTGAGGAAGGAACAAGTGACCAGGTATTGTTCTTAACTAATGCTTTAAACTCACTTTGCATGGCACTTTCCATTCAAGAGCTGTAAGAGCTTCAGTGACAGTAGTGGGTTCAGGCACTACAGAACTTTGACTTGCTGTGAATAGTACTTTAGGGGCTGCAGGAGTTGTAACACTTGAGGACTCAGCATGTATAATATTGGTAGTAATAGGAATTGCAGATGTAGTATCACCAGTAGGGGTTGCTATCACAGAAGCATTATAAATGTCAGTAGGAGTTGCTATCATAGCTGCATGATTACCATTAGTAGGGTCCGCTGTTGTGTTGGCCTTACTGGAAATTGCAGACTTATAACTAGCAATGGGAGTTGCTGTCTTAATAGTACCAACAGGGAGAGAAGCAGTTGATTTGGATCTTGTCACCATGGGGTGAACATTGATAGTATAATGGACCTAAGAGGTTGAGTAATCATGAGGTTTGGAGAAGGGGTGATCATTCGCAGGAATGAGATTTGGTGAAGCTCTTGCTAATGACTCATTTTGGGAGGAAAATGTAGTAGGCTGTGGTGTTTGTGAGGATGAGGGAATTTTGAGATCAATTTCTAAGTTACAAGATGGTGGAATAAAAGTGGGAGGTAAGACTGGTGGAGAGGATGCAAGTTGAGATTTAGTGGTGAAGGTAAGGCAGAGGGTGTTGTTTGAGATTCTGATAATGGTGAAGGTGAAGTGAGTCTTGGTGATGAATTTATGATATGATTAGTAGGTGATGGTGATGAATTTATGATGTGATTAGTAAGTGATGGTGACGCAGAAGTAGGTGCTGATGAGGAGTGTGGTATTTGGGACAATGTTGGATTTGGCATATGCTTACAAACTACTGTGATGTTAGGTAAAGTCCTATTGGGAGCATTAGATATTGCAGATGGGACAAGACCATTCAAGGAGGGAGTATGAGAAATCACAGCATAGGGAAAGGGTGCAAATGCTGATCTGAAGTAGCAGTGTGTGAGGATTGACTAGAGGATGTATGTGGAGAAGACTTAGAACATAAATCTTTGCAAGAAAAAGGGAATTCAGACTCATTAAATTTGACACTAGGGGTAACAAATATTTTTCCATCAGACTTGAGGCATTTATATCCTTTATGTTCTAAGCTATAACCAACAAAATACACTTAGAGGAATGAAAATTGAATTTTTGAGAACTAAAATCTCGAAGATACGGAAAGCAAGCACAGCCAAATACCTTTAGACTCTCATACATAGTATGTTTATGAAACAATTTCTGATATGGTGAATCTTAGTTAAGAACACTAGTGGGCATTCTATTTATGAGGAACACATAAGCTTCAAAGGCTAACCACCAATATCTAAGAGGCATAGATGCATGTGCTAGTAAGGTAAGGCCAGTTTCAACAACGTGTCTACGCTTTCTTTCACTCCTACCATTTTGTTGATGGACATAAGCATAGGAATGCCTAAAGGTGATACTGGTTTCATTAAGGTAAGGAATGAGAGCCTTATACTCACCACCTTGATCAGATTGCAAGCATTTGAGCTTGTATCCAAATTGTCACTCAGCAAGGTGGTGGAATTTAACAAAAATGGATTTCATTTCAGCCTTGGTTTTTAAAGGGAACAGCCAGGTAAACCAACTATAGTTGTCTAAGAATTGAACATAGTATCGGAATTGATGCGTGCAAACGCAACACCTAATTTTACCTCACTAAATTCTAATGCAAAGTCATGTAGTATCAAAGAGCAAGTAAGGGTCTTTCCCGTAGAGGATTTGTGAACTCAATTAATTATCTACTTCAAACGGGGTTTGTCACGAATTATAAAAACTCAACAAAAACTATCAAGCTAAAATTAAACAAAGTAAAACAATGAAATAATCACGAAAGAGCTAAATAAGAGAAACTAGATTGAAGGTTTATTCGCCACCACTAGACATGAATTACATACAATAAAAGCACTCTTTAACTTTCTATCCTCTTAATCACATCAACTCAGAAAATACCAAACGTTGATAAGTTCTATCTCTCCTTACTGAGTCGTTGGATTAGACACGGTCATAACCCAATTCCCTATTTATTAGATAACCTAGGATATGATCTCTAGATTCAAAGTAATAAAAGCATTAAATTAAAAGAGACATACTGAATCAAGGCTAAACTCATATGGTCAGTTTAGTTATCTTAAGTGATTACCCCCCATGTATGCAGGCATACACTTTACCACTAGTTATTTAGGTTAATAAAGCGATTCCGTACTAAACAACCTAAATTGGCTTTAATAAATTAATCCTAACTATTTAATTGCGCACTTAAACAATTAAGACAATCTATCTAAACCCTATTCACAGAGAAATAATCACATAACCAAGAGGGATCAAAAGATAAATAGATGCAGATTTTATTAATCACAAGACATGTCTAGGGTTTTGAAATCACCCTCAATCACAAAAGAATTAGTTACTCATGGAGAACAATAAAAACATAATCATATTAATGAATAAAAAAATAATAATAAGAGATAAGAAAAAACTTAGGAAATCTTGGGTAGAATAATGAAGTTGATGATGATCTTCCCCAATTCTTCAGTCCAAGCCTCTTTCAATCTCTCTTAATCTCTACATTATTGAGTATTTTTGTTCTCTACCAAGATCCCCAAAAGAAAATTCCCCCAAAATAATGCTAAAAAAATTCTATTTATATCCCACAAGGGTTAGGGTTTTGTTTTCCTTAATTTTAGTAAGTTTAGGACTCTTAAACATTATTTTCCTAGTAAAAAACGGAAGAAAAATTTCTAGCTGTCGTGACTATGCCCCGGCACTGTGCTGCGGTATGGTTGATTTTGGACTAAGTGTGCTGTGGCATGGTTGGTTCTGGTCTTGTTGTGCTGCAGCATGGTCCAATTCCTCTTCTAACGTTGCATCATTCTTCAGCACTCCAGAGATGGTGATTTTTGAGCATGATAACGATGGAATTTGGAAATGTGGTAAACATATGAAATTTAGCCCTTTAAATCAGATTTCCAACGGTTCAAAAATCATCTCGATAGGATATCTACAGATCAAGTTATATTTGAAAAACCAAGGCATGCTCAAACTGGACCGTTTTCCAGGATTTTCACTTCGACTTCAAATCGCCATAACTTCTTCAATTCAACTCCGATTCTCGATCCGTTTGTTTCCAGTTGTCATAAATTCTCTCGCCAACATCATCTCTCATCCAAATATTATTTTTAAGCCTTATTCCCTGAAAACACAACAAAAATACCCGAAAAGTGCATTTATGAAACAATTAAGTTAATTCATGCGAATCAATCCTAATTTCCCACAAATGATACCTATAAACCACTAAATATAAGTGTATTTTCAAGCACTTATCAGGAATCCTTCTATAGAAGGAAAAGGGGCAGGACCTCACACATCAGTATGAACTAATTCAAGTGGGGCAGTAGCATGGGATTGTGATGAAGAAAATGAGGTATGGTGTGCTTTTCCTAATTGGCATGCATCACAAAAAGACATAGTTTGATAATTATGAGGTTTAGTACTTTCATGACCTAAAATTGAAGTAGATTTGACATGAGACAATATTTTGTTAAGAATGGATGCATGAGGATGACCTAAACGCTTATGCCAAATCATGTGATCAATATTATTTCTAGTCACAGCAAGACAATGCAAATTAGAAGTGTAATGAGCACAATTTTTAGAATATGAAGTTGACACATCAGACTTAGCAGGTTCAACAATATTTGAAGCAGTGTTCATTGAAACATCACAACACATATTAAGATCAACAGCAATAGCATTATTGGCAGGAAAATTATTAGACAAACATGTTGCATTATTGTCAACATCATTACATTTCAATGCTGAAGTAGACTGGTCTTTATTTATCACAAAAGAAGTATTTAAAGAGGATGCAAAGGACAAAGTGAGGACAGACTGATCACTTGGTAAACAACTTTGAGTGTTTGACAAACATGGTAATGATGAATCAGTGTTAGGTGTACAACTACTTGGAATACAATCAGACTTTGTACAACTACTTGTAAGACAATCAGACTTTGCAGTAGCAATAAAGGTGGATGAACTGGGCTGTGTGTAGGCAGATTGGGAAGATGCGATGTTGAGTTGGTATAACCTTCCTTTAAGGTCCCCTTGCAATAAAATTGCTCTTGTGACTTGTCCTTAACAACACAGTAATTAGAATCAAATTCCACAATCACATTATTATCTTCAGTTAATTTAGATATGCTAAGGAGATTTTTTGTAATTTTGGGAACATAAAGGATATTTTGAAGTTGCAAACACCTAGAATGTAAAAAGCTTGGTAAGAATGAGTGACCAGTATGAGATATAGCAAGAGACTCACCATTCTCAACCTGAAGTTTCTCTGCTCCATCAAAATCTTGCTGATACTCAACTGATTTAGGTTAGATGCAACGTGGTTTGTTGCACCTAAGTCCATATACCATACGGGGTCAATTGGAGAATAGGCAGTGGCAAGAACAATAGGATGATGGGAAGAGGTGTTAACATAATTTCTAGGAACTCCAGGAACTACTGTAGAGGCCGAAGATTGAACATCATGGTCTGAACCAAGGGAAGCAAAGTGTGCTTGAATGTTGACTGATAGTTGCTGACTAGGTACACTGAAGCTTGTTGAATGACTGAAATTGTTATTCAGAGAGTCAAATTGAGGGTTGTAAGTCTGCTGTGGAGCACTATAAAGTTGTTGTTTTGCATGTCCTGGATGAGGGTTAGCAAATATTTGTTATCCAACCTGAGAAATTTGCTGCATGGCAGGATGATAGTTAGGACTAGATTGCTGAGCCAACTGACCATGAAAGTTGTTGGTAGGAATTTTGATGACTTTGAGGAGAATTCATGGCTGTCTGCAGATTACCATTATATGTTGGATTGAACCTGTGGTAACATTGGATTGTTGAATGCCCATCTTTATTACAGACCTGACAAATTAGCCTATTTCGTGCATTGTTTTGTCCTCTTCCTCTACCATAAGACACTTGACTATGATATCTTAGACCAAACGTAGTAGCTCTATAGTGAACAAATGGTTGGGTGGCTGGAACAAAAGACTGAGCAGTTGGGACAGTATAGTTTTAAAGACAGTGGGGATTATTTAGCGAATTTAGAGAAGGTTCAACTCTAAGGAAATTATCAGGTACTGACTTAGGATTGTTTTGATTGACCTGAGCAACTGGATTGGTAACGCCAAAACCACCAGAATTATTGGTTAGAGCTACATTTGCAGAGCTGTTGTACAGATCTATTGAGTTAAACTTTTCTAGGTGTATTTCATATTTTTGAAGCAAGAATTGAGCTTCTTGAAAGGTAATTAAGTCAACTTTAGACTCAAGTCTGAAAGTGAGATTGACAACTGCAACGTCGTACTCAGGCCCTAAACCGTCTAAGACAAATTGTATCAAGTCTTCATGCCACTAGTGGCCAAGCTTTTTGCAATCCCCTTCATTTTCTTTACATAATCTCCTATAGTAAGGCTCACTTTTTGTGTTGTTTGAAGTAAGTTTTTGAGATGTAAGGCTCTTGCCTTCGAATCAATAATGAATTCACTCTCTAAGGCATTTCAGTGGAAAATCGACATTTAGAGACATAACTGAACATATCTTCTGAAATGGAAGCTAACAACCAACTCACTAAGCATTTGTTAGTTTTCTTCCACTGAACATATGCTAGATTAATTCTTTCATTAATTGACTGATTACTTGCCCTAGATTTAGTACTAATCAAAGTTTGATCATTATCAACAGCAGAACCACAAGGTATAAAGGGCAAAGGACAAGGGAACCTACTTAGCAAATGATCCTCCAATTCATGCGATCCAACCATGAAAAGTACTTGGGAGCTCCAAAACCTATAGTTATTCCGTGTTAACTTTGGACTTATGACTTGTAGACTTGAAGTAACAATTAAGATGGTTCGATTTATAGAGTCACACATCATTCCTTTTACGCTGTTATGCAATGGAAATGACGAAAAATCTTTAGCCATGGACATCAGTTAGGGCTCTGATACCATGTGAGAAACGTCTAGAAAGAGCAAAGCTAGGCGAAAAATGAAAGAGAAAAACTGTTTTTGTTCTACTAATTTTTGTTAAAAAACTTTACAGCAATCTAAGTTTATATACTAGCTCAAAGACATGAGTTGAACTCAGTCAACTGATATAACAAATTTAACTCAGTTTTAGTTTCAGAACTATGTTGTTTGTATAAGAGCAGTCTACTCCTCCTAACTTTCATTTCTGACATTTTAACCCATTGATCTTTGCATGGTCAACATTCCCCCTCAAAGTGGACTATTGGTAGCATGCCGAATGCTCTAAATTAATAACCTTACTAACCTAACTACTGAATTGCATATAGGGTGAGCAAGGGTCGATCCCACAGGGAATGATTCAATTAAACCCTATGTTCTAACCAATAACTACAACGAAAACAACAGAAAAATAAAATAAAATAAGATCCTAAATAGTAAACATGACAACAAAATAATGAAAGGGGTTCTAGACAATGTAATCTAAAGTGAAACAAATAAATCTCCAATAGTAGAAAATATCAGATTAAAAACAACTAGTTCTCAGTTCAAGATCCACCTAAACATGCATTGGACATGAACTAACTGTAACATTATTCTATCTCGTTATTATGGAATTACTGACCCTAGGAACAACAAGCTTTGTTACTCGAATTTTCCCTTAATTGTCACTACTGAAATAAGCTCTTCAATGAGATCCTAACCCTTGAACAACCTAGAATAAGCTCTCTAAGCTTCATTCAATGGCAGCCTTAAGAATTAGGAAAATAGATCAATCCAAGCAACAATCACGCAAGATCGGATTATTTAACTTAGGTTATATTATTCAAGGTGACAGATTGAGAACTTGTCCATAATCATCTATCATCATGTGTTACTCATTGAATAGAAAGAGGACAATTACATATCACAATTCCTAATTCTAGCAGATAAAATTCCGATTAAACAATTTAGCAGGCCATTACTAAATCACCCAAACAAGAATCATAAACAATTAAAACAGAATAACATAAATAATTCCAATAAGAACGAGATTAAGAACAATGTTACTGAAGTTAAGTTACACCAATGACATGAATTCAAGCTTCAAAATCCCCTTGAACTGAAGAAGAAATATCAACCGCACATATTGACGTAGAAAGTAAAAAACTAAACCCCAAACCACTGGCGTCCTCTTCTTTTTGTTTAACCTAACAACTCATAAATAAATAATGTGTTTTTTCCTTAATTTTGCCCCATGAAAAACGGAAATTACTTTCCTAGACCTTCCTAAATGATAGACTTCCAAAATTGTCAAATCCTTATCAGATATGGAAAATAGAATTCATAATCCAGCTTGCACCAGGATTCTCACAATGTAGAAGAACTTTTTTGGGCTTGGTCACTTCATAAAAGTTGTAGTCCTAGATGTGTAGATAAATTTGGGCTTTTGAATCACTTGCTTTCAATATCTGAAGCTCCAGTTAGGCCCATTCGAAGACTCAATACTCAACCAGGAAATCCTTCCGCGAATAGGATTCTAGGTCTGGTTTTGCAACAACTAATGAGGGCCCAAACGAACTCAGATTCTTGCCCATAATACCTTCTTGGAAGGCTTGATTCATCTACTTTACTTTTTCTGAAGAACACTTTTGCAATTGAGAAATCTGACTCTATGAGAAACCTGAAAAATGCAGCACTGGTCAGAATGACAATTAATCTGGAATTTCCTAATCTTTTCTAAATTATTTCATAAAGTCTATCCAAATATGCCAAACTTACAAAATAAACTCTAATCAACTCAACTAGGCATAAAACATAACAAAAAACGTAATATGGAAGGAATAAAAATATATAAATACACACTTATCAACTACTGTGCACCTCCTGGAACCTTATTCTTTAATCTTAACATGGTCAACACAATCATTAGTAGATGCTCTACTCTAAGCTTTTATATTTATTTCATTTGGAAGTGTAAAAGAAAAAAAAAGATGGTAAAAGAAAAAGCGGGAGAACAAAGTAACTTCTGCATTGGGGTTGAATGATATATGAACTTATTGCTACAATGAGAAGAATGAAATTAAAACTTAGTTCTTTTCCAAATCAATTTTATTGTATAACAAAGTTTTTCATCACTCCAAATATCCCACAAAAAAAGAAGTTCTAATTTAGAATTAAAATTGTTCTCCAACTATTTCAATAGTTGAAAAAAAAAATTTGTCTTGGGAGTTTGTTAACTCACTTTTGGTGTATCGTTACCCATTTTAAGTGTAGCTGAAGTATTGCCAAGTTGATTAAGAGATTTCCAATTTAACCTCATCAAACACAAGTGTGGAATGTAAAGAACACAACCATATACATGGTTTGGCTAAAATCTACTTTTAGCCTACATCCATGGGACCTTGTCCAGATCGAAGCAATCTACTAAGTTAAAAACACATTACAAGATATAGTTCAAAGTTGATCTAAGATACAGTAAGAAGAACTCCCTGTTCAACTTTACACTTAACACGACACTCTGAATCCTTAACGTGTAGCAACTCCTTAGACCTTCTTCACGCTGGGAACACACCCGAGAATAACTTGTGAACCACCAACCTTCAAGCACTAGCGCCACGCACCAGCATCAGCAAAGGAATTAACCATGTTCCAAAAGTCATTAAGTCAATGAATGATATGGTGAGGTTTTGGCACACAATGGAAATGAACCTATGAACCATAAGAGAAAGAATATTCTAAGAAATTTCAGAGTACAATGAAATAAAAGATCAAAAGGTTAGATTCAAATACGTAAGAAAGGATGTTATATAGTGTAGGGTTTCTTGCTCAACACATATGTGCCACGTCAGCCAACAAGGGGTTGACCCATGTTTTTCCAAATAAGGAAAGTATTCCTTCTTTTGGTTTGGACCACAAAACAAATCAGGAAAAAGCAACTTTATTCCCTAGGACCACTTAAGGATAATATGACACATGTAAAAGGCCATAAAAAAGGTAGCCAACAAGAATAAACAAATATCTTGGCTACTTTATCAGACATGGCTAGAACTCGAGCTGCTTATTAATAAAACCTTCGTAGATGCTCGGTATTCCAGGCTCACAATATAGCTTTGTCATTGAGGCGTTCTAGGTGGAAGGTCTTTGGTGCGAGCTTTGCAGAGATTCTGAATGAACCTTCCCATTTGGGCCAAAGTGCCCCCAAGTTTGGGTTTTGTGTACCCTAGACAACTTTTCTAAGGACTAGGTCACCTACTTCAAAGTCCCTATTCTTGACTTTGGTGTTAAAGTATTGTTTGGCTCGCTGCTGGTATGAGGTGAGCCTTAACTGAGATTTGGCCAGATGTTCTTTAATTAGGTCTAGCCTTAGGCAGAAAAGATCTGTGTTTGTTTCTTCATTGAAAACTTCCCTTCAGAATGAACCAATCCCTACTTTAACTGGGGCCATTTCTTCACACCTGTATGATAGAAAGAACAGGGTTTCTCTTGATGACCTTCTAGCTATTGTTTTGTAAGACCATAAGGCCTCGGGTAATTCTTTGGCCTATCTTCTCTTCAAGGTGTCGAGCTTCTTCTTGATGGTGTGCTTGATAACCTTGTTCACAACCTCTACTTGACCATTAGCTTGAGGCTGATAAACAACGGTGAAGCTCTTCTTAATGCCAAACTGTTCGTAGAAAGATTTGAAGTCCTTACTGTCGAACTGTTTTCCATTGTCAGTTATTATAGTGTGGGGGATTGCAAATCTACAAATGATATTTTTGTAGATGAAATCCTTCAGCTTGTTTGACGTGATGGTGGCTAAAGGCTCGACTTCTGCTCACTTGGTGAAGTAGTCCACAACAACTATCGCAAACTTAATGCTCCATTTTCTTTGAGGTAAAGGGCCTATTCGGTCGATACCCCAAATTGCTAATGGCAAGGGCTTGTCAAAGTAGTTAACTCTTGGGGTGGAGCTTGCGGAACATCTGCGAACCTCTAACATTTGTTGCATCTGCACACATAGTTTGTTGCATTGTCAAAGACTGTTGGCTAATAATAGCCTTGACGAAGCACTTTGTATGCTAGAGATCTACCTCCTGCATGGTTCCCATATATGCCTTCATGAATCTCTCTCAGAACATACCTCTTGCATGGTTGCCACATATGCCTTCATGAATCTCTCTCAAAACATAGTCTGCACCTTCATGGTTAACATATCGTAAAAGCAGTGAATTAAAACCGCGCTTATATAACTTGTCATTGATGAGTGTGTATTGAGCCGATTTTACACGGAGCATCTTGGCTTCATTTCTTCTTTCGGGGATTGTTCCATCTTTTAGGTAGGTAGTAATTGCATCCATCTAGCTGTATCTCTGACTTGTCACTAAGACTGGTTCCTATGGAATGAAGATGCTTGGACTTGGGAGGAACTTAACAGGTATTGAATCAGTCTTCTCTTGGCTTATTGCAAAGGCTAAGCGGGCTAAAGCATCGACCACTGAATTTCTCTCCCTTGGGATTTGAAGTACTGTGAAAGATCTGAACTGCTTAAGCTCAGACTTCACTAGCTGGAGTTAGGATGCCATTCTGTCCTTCTTCACCTGATATTCCTCGGTAATCTGGTGGAGTACGAGCTAGGAGTCGCTATAAATTTTAATGGACTCTACCCCTATTTCCTTGGCGAGGTGGATCCTCGTGAGTAATGCTTCGTACTCAGCTTCATCGTTGGAGGCGGCGAACTCAAACCTTACTACGGCGTTGATCGGGTTTCCTTCAAGACTTTCAAGCAAGAGCCCTACTCCTACCTCTTTCTCATTTGAGGACTTGTCTACATAAAGACTTCACTGCCATAGTTCGTCAAGCTTCGACTTTTACTATTCGCTTTCCTCTGAGGTGCTTGCCCTTGGTGGGCTTATTTCCACTTCTGGCTGATAAGAGAACTTTGAAATGAAGTCCCCCAAAGCTTGACCTTTGATTGCCGTTCTCGAGATGTACTTGATATCATGTTGACTCATCTCCATTGTCCACTGGATCAATCTGCCCGATGCCTCGGGCTTCTGCATTATCTTCCTTAATGAAAAGTTTGTCAGCACATGTATGGAGTGTGCTTAGAAATAGGGCCGCAGCTTCCTAGCGGCTATAACAATGGCATAAGTGAGCTTTTCCATCTTGGGATATCTTGTCTCCACGTTAAGCAACCTCTTGCTCACATAGCACACCGACCACTGCACTTCTCCTTCTTTATGTACCAAAGCTGGGCTGATTGCGGACTTGGACACTGATAAGTATAGTAGCAACAGCTTGCCTTGGACGGGCTTTGATAACAAAGAAGGCTATGCCAGATGCTTCTTCAATTCCTGGAAAGCTTTCTCATACTCCTCTGTCCACTTGAAACCCTTGTTCCCCTTTAAAGTCTCAAAAAATGGTAAGCACCTGTCTGTGACTCGAGAAACAAACCTGCTAAGTGTGGCCACATGCCCTGTCAAGCTCTGTACCTACCTTATGCTGGTCAGGCTTTTCATATCCAAGAGAGCTTGAATCTTCTCTAGGTTGGCCTCGACACCTCTTTGATTTACCAGGCACCCTAGAAACTTTCCCGAGCTTACTCTGAAAGAAAACTTCAGAGGGTTGAGTTTCATTTTCTATTTTCTAAGGATGTCAAACATTTCCCCCAAGTGCTCAATGTGGCTTTCGGCGAGCTTTGATTTGATGACCATGTCGTCGATGTACACCTCCATTGTTTTGCCAATTTGGTCAACAAACATCTTGTTCACCGAACGCCAATAGGTCGCCCCAGCATTCTTCAAGCCAAATGGCATAACCGTATAACAATATATACCCCGATCAGTAATAAAAGAGGTGTGTTCTTCATCGGGTTGGTATATCGGGATTTGGTTGTATCCTGAGTATGCATCCATGAAGTTGAGTAGTGCATTCCTGACTGTTGCATCTACTAACTGGTCGATCTAAGGTAGCGAAAAGCTGTCTTTGGGACATGCTTTATTCAAGTCTATGAAGTCGACGCAAGTTCATCACTTCCTATTTGACTTCTTCACCAAGACTGGGTTGGCGAGCCAGTTTGGGTACTTTACTTCTTTGATGAAGTTGATGTTTAGGAGTTTGTCAACTTCATCTTTGAGTGCTTTAGATCACTCTGAATCCATAGATCTTCTCTTTTGTTTGATTGATTGAGTTATTGGGTTGATGTTCAATCTGTGGCATATTACCTCAAGGCTGATCCCACCATATTAGCATACACACCGGATTATCGGCCATTTCTTTGCTCAGACTACTACCGACCTTCAGTATGCGAGTTAGGTCTTCCTTGCTAATAGATATTTTTTGCAGCTTTCTGTTGGCCCTACTGTGGGCTCTTCCCTATAGATACGAGGATCTATGGTATCCTCCAGAGGTCCGGGGTGTGACTCAGATTCTGTAATGACCATTGTCTTTGAGAGCGACCATTTTAGTGTAGCATTAATGGCCCAGTTATAACATTCTCGAGATTCTTTTTTGTAGCTTCTGATCATCGCAACCCCCCCGGTAGTCGGGAACCTCATTGCTTGGCAGCGCATTGAAGTGATTGCTCTCAAAGCATTCAGGATCAGTCTTCCAAGGATGACATTATATTTGGTCAGGCAGTCCACCACTGAGAATTCTGCCATCACCGTCCTGATTTTGGGTTCCGCCCCTAGAGTCACGAGCAAGTCAATCATTCCCTTGGGGACTAGGTTATCCCCAGTGAATCCATAGAGTAGCGATGGACATGCCCTCAAGTCTCTCTCCATGACCTCATTTCTTGGAAAGCTCCCAAGAATATGATGTTCGTTGCATTTCCATTATCGACCATCACCCTCAATACCCTGGCATTGCCAATCCTGGCTTATGGCAAGGGGATTCTTCACACTGTTCAATTGTGAATCCTCCTACCTCGCTCCATTGTCTGGGCCGCTTCGGCGGCTTCTCCTCATAGCTTATTACTCGAGCGAGAGTGCCTTGAGCTCTCTACAATATTCGAACCCCCGTAAATCATGCCCACCAGGACTTCATTATTAGTGTTAGCCAGGGCTTGTTGGATTTGATTATTTTGCTCAACTGTGCCTTTGCTCGCTGGTGCCTCCTTAACAAATTCTTTAAGGTGGCTCCTTCTTATTAGATCTTCGATGACGTCCTTTAAAGCCCGGCACTCGTTGGCATTGTGCCTGATGTCCCGATGGTATTGGCAATATTTTTGTCAATCTCTTCTGCTTAGAGCCCCCCTCATTGTTTCTAGAGCGGGCAGCCTTTTTGCCTCACGGGAGACTTCATATATGTGAGCTATGTCTTGCATGAGGGAGGTGCATTCTGTATATCGCGGGAAAGGCTGCTTGTCCCTGCGATTGTCTGTTCTTCATCTCTTTTGGGACCTATTCCAATCCCTGTCATTGTTGTCTTGGCCCTCCGCTTGTTTGTTGGGTGATCCTGTCGCTTGTTTAGGGCTCTTCTTGGCGAGCTTCTGGCTAGGCACTAGCAAGCTTTCTACTCGTTGATGCTTGGTAGCCATTTGGTAAAACCTTGCCAAGTTCACATGGTCTTCACTTTGGAGCTCTTTCCACAGTTCTGTTTGCGGCCTGATACCTGCAATTAGCAAAGTTTGGATTGACTCTTCAGGTGATCCGCGACCTTTGCCTGCTTATTTTGGAACCTCGTTAAATACGAGGTCAATGTTTCGTCTCTTTCCTGACGAATGTTGCTCAAATAGCTGAGTGACACTGCAAACTGTCTCCTTGCTTGAAATTGTTATAGGTACAGCAAGGAGAATTGTTACCAAGAACTAATGGAGTTCGCCTTGAGTCTTTTGTACCACCACTTGGCATCCCCTACTAGTGTGACCGCGAAGCAGTGGCATTTACCAAGTCACAGACCTAGTGTAGCTCCATCCGGTCATTAAAAGTGTCGAGGTTCTCTATGGGATCTCTTCTCCCATCGAACCTACTTTCTGGCTCCCTGAATCCTTGGAGGAGCACGGCCTGGTGAACTTCCTCTGTAAAGGGAGAACTCACTATTTCTTCTATCGCATTGTTCTGGCGGGCTCTTAGATTGTCGATCATTTTCTGTACTCGATCTAAGTCTTCGTTGTGATTGCCTTGGCTAACTTTATTTAGCCTTACCTTAAGCAAGTGAGTTTGCAAATTTGTTGCTTGTGAGCCTCATCCATTATGCACATTGATGCGCGATGTCGATTCATGATGGCTAAGTTGGTAGGTGCTATCATGCTCGTCAGTGCGTTGCTGGCGACGTTGGTTATAATCGAAACGTCGATCATTGCTAGATTGGTACACATGACTTGTCTCGCGAGCTTGTGAGGACTGAGCCTGTCTCGGGCATGGGGGTATTGCCGAGTAGGTCTGGTATCTCTCTAGCGACCCTTGTCTTTGCCCTCTCTTATGGGCTGCTTGCTCGGTCACCTCCTAGGGTTAGTTTGCCCATGAGATTCTCTTTCTTACATAGAATATTCTCGACTGTGCCGAAGCCGTCGATCGCACCTCGGTGCTTACAAACTATACTAGTTTCTAGCTGAAGGTCGCCCCATTGTAGTGACGTTTGTAGAGTGTGGTCGGTCAAGATCCTAGGGGGCTGGCTATTGATTCCCTAGCTCGGTCACATTCTATTGCACTGCTTGTGTGATCATTGTTCTAATCATCTCCACCAGTTGGCCATTCTTGGGATTTAACATCCCTGCCCCCAATTGGTTTGTGGCTTACTGCACCGGCGACATTAGCAGTTGGCGTCCGACGACGTCTTGATGTACTTCTTGATGGGTGGTTTCCATGTTGTCGTTTCCAATCTTGTACGCACCATTGTGGGCCTGGAGTGATCAGGTCACTGGGATTGCTTGCCAAAATTTCTGGGATTTTGGCGGAGGCCCTCCTTCTAGCGCCAAAATGTTGATGCAAAAATACACCAACTAGAGTGATTTGATCGACCTTGACGGGATCGGAACTGATGTGTGTGTGATTACGGCTAATCAACAATGAATAAATAATGAAATGCAGTAAAGTA
Source organism: Pistacia vera (assembly GCF_008641045.1). Classification (NCBI taxonomy): domain Eukaryota; kingdom Viridiplantae; phylum Streptophyta; class Magnoliopsida; order Sapindales; family Anacardiaceae; genus Pistacia; species Pistacia vera. The sequence goes on from NW_022196196.1 coordinate 115,439, forward strand.
AATGACAAAGAGATTTTTAAAGTGGTTTGGCAAGATGAACTTTTGAGCCTATGTTCTTGTATTTGCTGTGAGAGTTTACAATGACAGTCCTAGAAATATTGACTAACCTCTTTCTCATTGTTGGAGGGGGTTTATATACATATTGTGTATAAAGGAAAGAGCGAAAATAAAAGGATTACAACCAAATTTGAAGTGCAACTCCAATGTTCTTGTGATTGGGCATTGTGATTGTGCAAAGATTGTTGTCAATCTTATCCTTCCCAAGATATCCGAGATCCGAAGTTATCTATGAATTGGCTGAACAACTAAAAGGATTGGTCGTGACTAGTTTGTGCTAGGTCGAGCTATAACTAGGATTGTAAACGAGCCGAGCCGAGCTTTTGGCTTATCGAGCTCAGCTTGTTTACTACAGTGTCAAGCTCTAGCCTTGCAAGCCTCAAAATTGAGACTCGAACTCAAGCTCGGTCGAGTTCAAGGCGAGCTCGAGAGCCTGATATCAAGCTTAAGCTCTTTAAGGAATGAGAGCAATGATATGGGGGAGAGTTTTGAGTTGTTGAGCTTCAGAAGAAGTGAGTCTAGCGGAGAAGCCATGGACGACAGTGTCGTAAGTGTGGATGAAAGAGGTGGAGGAGGAAAGGGACGAATCGTACCAGTGTTTGTGAGTTGGGAAAATTGAGGGCCTGGCATCGTAGTGGACTTTGATGATGTAAGTTTTGAGGGTGTGATCATTATCAACATTAGCTAAAAGTGAAAAATATTGATTAGCTGAAAGTGAAAAATATTGATTAGCTGAAAGTGAAAACGAAAGAAGAAGAGAAAAGTAAAATGAAGAAGAGAAGAAGAAGAAGAAAGGTTGAAGAAGAAGACGTGGTTGAGTTCAGACTTGAGAGAGAAGAGAAGTGACTGAAAGCATTAAAAGGAGAGAAGAGAGTTGGTGACTGTGTATGTCAGTATGTGGTGCCCAACGCTCACTCCTATTTTATTTTTTAAAGTTTTTTATTGGAAAATATCAGTTTAATACCTCATGGTTTAAAAAATCACCAAAGCACCCTGCGTAAGTGTACAGTGTTTACTCAAGCCGGATCAGGCTCGCGAGCCCACGAGTCGAGCTTCACTATGTTTGAACTCGACTCGGTTAGCTGAGTTGACTCGATAATAACCGAGTCGAGCTGAGCCGGCTCGTTTATATTCCTAGCTATAACTCGACGAACTTATGCTGGGTCGGACAATTGGTAGAATCGAGCTGATTCTAGATCGGGCTATAAACTCGCAATCCTCTAAGCTTGATGGAAAAATCACACACAACATAAATTTACCCCATTAAATTTTTTAAACACATCTAAAGGTCTAAATAAACCCCATCCATTTACAAAATAACCCTTACATTTATATTTTTACTATTGTGCTTTATCAATCCTTGTTTTATATATACTCTTTTTTTTAGTCTCCATTATACATATATCAAGCATATAAATATGTGTGCACATTGGGATCACATGTGTTCTTTTGTTTTTTTTTTTGTTTTTTAAAGAATAATAAACTTCTTATTTTTGTAAATATGCAAATCAATTGAAAGTTAGAAACGATAAAATATGATAAAATAAACCCAAAGATATTAATGCATACATGTTATTGATCAAACTCAATTCATCTTGATTATTTCAAAGTAAAATTAGGGTTTATGATGTAGAAAGGAAATATAAATTTAAAATTAATAGCAAAAGGTTTATTCTAGATAGATTGTGCATAAAATATTTTTTTTTTTTTGTCTTGATTACTAATTTTTATAAATGATAAAATCGGATTACAAGTTTCGAACTAATTGTACAACTGATATAATTAATTTTACAATTGATATAACTAATTCTCTTAATTATATCAGTTGTTTTTAAATCTACTAGGACTAGATGCTAGTCCAAGTCTTATTTTTTTGAACTTTGGATTAGAAATTTTGCCATATTTTCAGAGTTTCGAAACAAGAAGTTTTGCCTCCTATTAGTATTGATTTCTTGAAGCTTTGATCAATAGATAGAGATCAAAAACCAAGTATTATTACCTCACAATCTACTAGTGATGATAGAAACGTACGTTTAAATATATAATCTCTATAAATCTAGATCATGCTCTTTGAGTAAAGCAACATCATCAGACACTCTTAGCTGGTTATACTCATCAATCATGGCGGTAAATGCTCAAATATATAATACTATAGATGGATCATATAATATGAGTCTAATTTTCTAAATAAATATTTCATTTAACGTTTAAAGATAGATTAGTAAACTTATTATTATATGTTGCCTGGTTTGGATGTGAATGGATGTTAATTAATATTTCATAATCTTTATATTTGAATTTATGAATACTAGAAAACCAATTCAATGCTATATATTGAAAAACATACAAGGTTTAATCCTTCGCAAGTGCACGAGTCGCAATCGCAGCATAGTGCACGAGTAAGGGTCGATCCCATAGAGACTAGAGATGCTCTTGCGATCCTTGTAACTAAGCCTTGTGAAAACAAAAAGATTTGAAATAAAGAAAAGATAAAATCGACATTAAAGTAAATCTAAATCTAACTATATACAAAGAATCCTAGGGCTTTAACTCCATCATAATTATCAGGCCACATGTTCATCATTGATAAGAGCTTGAAAATATATATTTTGTTAGTGATTCAATTGGATTATTTGTGGAAAAATGTGTTTAATTTGTGAAATTTGAGTTAATTATTTCATAAATACCTTTCACAGGATTACGGGTGTATTTTGAGTATTTTCAGGTTAAAACCAATATGTGAAGGAAAAAGAATGATGTCGATGGAATTCATGATGAGTAGGAACAAACGATGCAAGAATCAGAGTTGAAACGAGAAAGTTGTGACGTGTTGAAGGTACGACGTAAAACTTGGAAATCCTTCAAGATGAGTATGCTTCGATGTTTCGATCATAAATGGAGCTATATAAATCAGAATTCAATGATTCTTGTGGCGTTGGAAAGATTATTCAGAGAGCTACAAAGTTCATGTGGATAACTTTGCCAAATTCTGAATATTCCAGACTCGTGGGACAGAAAGAATGATCATCGCAGTGACCTTTTCTGATCGCCGCAGCAATGGATCATGGGCCTGTTTGGGTTATCGTATTCTCCTAGTCCAAATCTGAATGGTTTAAGGCATTTAATTATTTCCTAATTAACCTCCAAACCCTAGCACTATAAATAAGGGTCTTTAATTAGTTTTTAGGGAGATTAGAGAAGGAGAAAGGACAACTACTATTTTGGAGATCGGAATTCTTGCAGTTCTCGTTTGCCAATTAGAGAAGTTTTTCTATTTTTCTTTCTTGAACTCATGTTATTGAATATAATGGTTGTTTTTATTACTGCAATTATGAACTAAATCCCTTTTCTAGGGCTAAAGATGTAGCCCAATTTATGAATATGTGTTGACGTTATTGTTGTTGATTTTTAATTGAGCATTAATTATAAGTTTTATTATTGTGTGTAATGCTTTCAATTCTTATGGATCCGAGAGTTGAATGATATCATGGGTTGGGTTGAGATCGAGAGATGAAACCTGATTAGTCTAAGATAATAAAACCATAGATTGAGCAAATGCTAGATATAGGTTACCACGATCTGTGAGACTCTGGTAAATTCCATAGAACTTAATGATCTCTTAGCTTCTAAATTCAACTTAGAGATATTTTGGGTTGTTGCTTAAGGATTAATTCGCTAATTGTTCAAGAGAAAGTTAGTGGAATATTAGGGGGTTTGGCCTTTAGAATAAGTTTAATTAGGTTAGCAATAATTGTCAATGCATAGGATTCAATTGGTGTGAAATCTATGCCATAGGTTTAGTCATATTGATCTTTTTACCAAAGTATTAATAAAATTTTGCTTTTGTTACTTTTTAGTTTGTTTTATTTTTCATTAATTCATTCTTAAAAATCCGTTTCATCAAATAGCAATAAAATAGACTAGTTTGGTATTTGGTAGATAGTTCTCTTTGGAATCGACACTCATTTACTAGAGGTTTACTACTTGCACGATTTCGTACACTTACGATTCTGATCTCCAAAATAGTAGCTGTCCTTTCTCCTTCTCTAATCCCCCTAAAAACTAATTAAAGACCCTTATTTATAGTGCTAGGGTTTGGAGGTTAATTAGGAAAGAATTAAATGCCTTAAACCATTCAGATTCGTACTAGGAGAATAAGATAACCCAAACAGGCCCGTGATCCATCACTGCGGTGATCGGAAATGGTCACTGTAGCAATCTTTCTTTCTGTCCCACAAGTCTGGAACCTTCAGAATTTGGCAAAGTCTTCCAAATAAAATTTGTAGCTCTCTGAGTAAGCTTTCGAACTCCACAAGAATCATTGAATTTGGATTCCTACAGCTCAACTTATGATCGAAATATCGAAGCATGCTCATCTTGAAGGATTTCCAGGTTTTACCTCATATCTCCAACGCATCACAACTTTCTCGTTTCAACTCTGATTCTTGCACCGTTTGTTCCTACTCGTCATGAATTCCATCGAAATCATTCTTTTTCCTTCAAATATTGGTTTTAACCTGAAAATACTCAAAATACACCTGTGATCCCGTAAAAGGTATTTATGAAATAATTAACTCAAATTTTGCAAATTAAACACATTTTTCCACAAATAATCTAATTGAATCACTAACAAAATATATATTTTCAAGCTCTTATCACATCCCCCAACCAGCTTCTTGCTAGTCCCTAGCAGACTAAGCGATAATCCCTAGCAAACTAAGCGATAAAACAAGTCTCTAAGCTTGAAAACAAAACAAACAATTAAAACATTAAAACCTATATCTAAACTATTATAAATCACTTTCGTAGACTGACAGGATTGCATTTAGCGTATGCAACAATCCTTTAAACCAGTAGGTGGCCCTAGTTGGACGAGTTGTAGTCTCGTGAGGGTTTCCAGCAATGATAGCTACAAACATCCACACCAAACTTAACCTAAACTTCAAAAATAAAAATAATCATAAAAAGAACAAAAACTAACAAAATTTCTTGGTTCAATTCATAAAGTTTTCTAAAAAATTGCATATACACAAAACAAATAGAATAATTAAAAATCGCCTAAACTCACAGACAATGCAAACGTCAATTCCATTTTCGTTATCAACCCTAAAACATTCATACAACCACAAACCATTAGTTTACAAACTCGGATGGTGTTATGCACAACATTCATGAACAAAATTTTGATCTCAGTACTCGGGTTATGACTTATAGGTGAATCACGGAATCAAACTCCATAGGCTCACTTTTCAAACCACTCTCCACTAATGTAGATGTTCACACTACCTTGGATCAATAAGTCTTTGTAAAGGTTGTAATGTTAGACCAGGGTATGGGCTCATGAAAGAACGGAAAGGGAATTCAATAAAAATCAAATTAAAAGACTTAATCTTAATTCATTCTTATTACTATTATACAAAACACTTCCTTTTTTCACTCAGTAACTTCCCAACCTTTATCGAGCTCTCTCTTTTCGACACTAAAAATATACCCAATTGCATAATCTCACATCTTCACAATGCTTTTCAATGCCCACTTTTCTTTTCTTTTCTTTCTCTCTCTCTTTTTTTTTTTCATCATTTTTGTTCTTTTTTTTCAGATTTTTTTTTAACAAAAATAGTAAGAATAAACTAGAAAACACACACACAGCGCCACTGATCTTACAAGCACTCCACAACCCCCAACCAATTTCTTCGCATAAACCTAGGTTGTGGCAAAACTACACTTCCTCACCAACACTCGTAATAAGCTTGAATCACAATCAAGTCTCTTAAAGATAAAACCGGTAGGATTGTGTTTTAGGTTCATAATCAGGGTAGGGAAAAAATTAAGTTCAAAGAAGGAAAAACAAGGCTAAATTATGTTTAAAAACCTCAAAGGGTTAACTAGCAATGATAATAAAAAAAAAAAAAAAAAAATCAGCTTGAAAGGCTCAATCGGTCCAAAAACAGCCTAAATCATTTCCTAAGTGATGTGAACTCTAGGATTTTGCCTCAAGTGGTTATCAAATAAATTCTAGAGTTTGTTGAGATCCCAAAAATGTCCATGGAAAATTCACACATAAAACATCTCTAAGTAGGTAAACTTAACCACTTCCAATCCACAAACCGCTAGGGTCTCAAACTAAATGTCATTAACATTTGCACTCATCTGTAATTAAAGGCAAAAATTAATGTCCTCTATTTGTTAAATGTTATTGACATCACATTCCTATCATAGACATATAAATTAATCCAAGAGAAAAACTCACAAAATAAAACAAAAAATTCTGCTTCCTAAATCCATATCCATAAAGAAAAAAATCTGCTCAAATTAAATTCCTACCCCTAACCTTAAAATCAACATTGTCCTCAATGTTAAGAATAGGAAAAAGGAAATAAAATGTTACCACCTTCCTCAACGTTATAAAGCTGTCCAGTTCATGGTGTCATGTGCGCCAAATTTTTTCTATAAAAATCACAAATAAAAGGACCTTGTCGGCTATCATTGTTATGCATAAAAAAATAGACGGATATAGAGAGCATCAGCAAACCAGAAATGAAACTGAAATAGACATTTAAACAGTTCACAAGGACTTAATGAACAAACATCAACAAAATGCAAGTACAGAAAAAGAAATAAGCTACACTGAAAATAGCAAACAAAAACACAACAACATAAATCTCCAGGTCTCTAGCAGCGTCACACTCCTTACTCCTCCACACTCTCCTCAGAATCATCATTAGAAGCATTGCCATCCTCCTCATCCGATGGGTACACAAAATTAGTCCATTCACACCCTAGCGCTGCTATTCTAGCATGAGCAAGTTGCAATCTTTGCATCTCATATTGCCCCCTCATTTGCCCACTCATCTAAGTCATCCAGGCTTCTTGACAATTCTATTGCTTTCTCAACTTATATATATCTTCATTCATCTTTGTCAATTGATCTTTCTTGGATGGCTTCTTCGATGAAGAGGCTTTGGTCTTGGATACTTCCATTTTGGCCCCACTAGTGAGATTTTGCAGAAATTGCTTTGTAAGACATACTCTTTGCGAGATTAATACTTTTTCATAATTCAAAGGCATCTGAGCTTGCTTACATAATTCAGTGATCAACTAAGGGAAGTAAAAACCTATCTTACTACGCTTTGCCGAATGGAGAATCTCATAAAAAATAATCTCGCCCACATTCATCCTCATCTTGTAGTGGATAGCATACATCAAAATCGCCCTAGCTTTACTAACCGTGCTCATGTGCTTTGAAGGAATCAATCTAGAGCAAACAAAATATAACCAAATGCACGAAATTGAGTCCAAAAACTTACTTTCAAAACGGATGTGTTCCCTAGTCGCAATAAACCATGTAGCTTTCCCTTTCGTCAGAAAATTAATCACTGCGTCATAATTAACTTCCTACTTGTATGTTGCATAGACATCCTCATCTATCTTAACTTGCGGTAGCCCATAAAACTCATTAATAGTGGCTACAGTAAATACCACTTCATTGCCTCTTACTATTGTCCTTCCGTCAACGCTATCAGGAATGTTGATATAAAACTCTTTTACTATAGAGGTAACAGCAGGAGCCTGGGTTCTTTGCAAAATGTCAGCCAACCCAAAGCTTGGATTACATCATTGATCCCCCTAACATTCTCTATAAACACCAACTCTCTTTCTTCAATAAATCCACCAGGTTTCTTTGCAAAATTTTCATATCTCTCCTTGGCAGCCTGACTAACAAACCGGACATCATTGGAGGCATGCCTTTTTCCTTTTTCTCTCCTATCTCCTCCTGGCTTTCTCTTGGGTGCCATTATAACAATTTTCTACTCAACCAATACAATCAATTGAATCATAATTTCAACACCAAATCAATGCAATCAATTAACACCTACAACACCTAACTTCAATCACATAGGTCTTCAAGCATAAACAATGACCCCACGAAAATGCTAGACAAGTGCTCCCAATCTTCAACAACCAATAACACAATGCAAAATGGTACTTGATTCTATGCAAATTCGCCTTGAATTTTTGTGGATTGGCTCAATTTCGAAAACCCCCAATCTTTGAAACCCTAACTTTGATTTTGTGAGAATCCCGAATTGCTTCCTTAATTTGCGAAATGTGAGTTGAAAGTGAGTTTGTTAGTGAGCAATTTAGGAAAAATTGAAGATGGGATGAAGGGATGATGGATGGAATGGTGTTTAGATATATGTAAGGAGAAGAAAATATAATGGGTGTTTGAGAGGAGAGAGTAAGGGTTATAGGGAATTCGCACAATTAAACGTGAATTTTCATTTTAAATGTACGCTCGTTGCAGCGATGGGTTTTGTCGCCGCAGCGAGCGTGCTGCTCGTCGTATGCGTGCGCGAGTGTAACACTCACTGCAGTGATAATAAATTGTCGCCGTAGCGAGCGTTGTTCTTAGCCTGTATGCCGAATTATGATGCTCACTACAGCGATGGATAGTTTCGCCGCGGCGAGTGTGTTTTTGGTGTTTTTGGGCACTCTGAATGTGTTCTGCCGTGGACCAAAAAAAAAAAGGGTCAATTATCTAAGTCTAAAAGAAATAAATTTTATCAATAAAGAAGAAAAAATTGTAAATAAAAAATAATTAAAAATTAAAAATTTATGAACTAAAATTAAAACGAAATTAAGGTCTTGGGTTGCCTCCCAATGAGCGCTTGTTTAAAGTCTTAAGCTCGATTCGTTTCTGTCATCAATGAGGATTCTGAAGACAGATTGAAACCCTATTGTCTTCATTCCCATTCTCAATATAAGGTTTCAATCTTTGGCTGTTTACTTTAAATGTTCCCTTCGTCGGGTGGTGAACCTCTATCGCCCCACGCGGTAACACGCGATGAACTATGAACAGGCCAGACCATCTTGAGCACAATTTTCTCGAGAAAAGTCATAGTCTTGAGTTAAACAATAGCACTTTTTTTGCCTCCTTGAATTCCTTGTTCATGATATGTTTGTCATGCCATTGCTTAATCTTTTCTTTGTAGATTCAGGCATTCTCATATGCATCATTTCGGAATTCTTCCATCTCATTGAGTTATAGTAATCATTTTGCTCCTGCCGCTTGTAGATCGAAGTTCAAAAACTTCAATGCCTAATATGACCTATGTTCTAACTCTACTAGCAAGTGATAAGCTTTTCCATACACCATCCTATAGGGCGACATTCCTATGGGTGTTTTGAATGTCGTCCTGTACGCCCATAATGCATCATCAAGCTTGGTTGCCCAATCCTTTCGAGAAGTGCTTACCGTCTTTTCCAAGATTCGTTTCAGCTCCCTATTGGAAACTTATACTTGGCCACTGGTTTAAGGGTGATATGGAGTAGCAACACGATGTGTAACCCCATACTTGCTTAACAATGTCACGAATTGGTGATTGCAGAAGTGAGAACCACCATCACTGATAATGGCCTTTGGCATGCCAAACCTTGAGAAAATATTCTTCTTTACAAACTTGACAACCACATGAGCATCGTTTGTTGGCAACGCTGTAGCTTCCACCCACTTCGAAACATAGCTACGGCAACAAAAATAAAACGGTTAGAAAACGAGGAAGGGAAAGGTCCCATAAAATCTATGCCCCACACATCAAACAATTCTACTTCTAGGATATTATTTAGAGGCATGACATTTCTCCTAGATATGTTCCCAACCCGTTGACATTCATCACAACTCATAACAAAACTAAAAGAATCTTTAAAAAGAGTGGGCTAAAAAAATTCTGATTGAAGAACTTTAGCGGCGGTCTTTGTCGAACCAAAATGGCCACCAACTTCCATTGAATGACAATGACGAAGAATATTCGTCATCTCTTCCTCTACCACACATCTTCTTATCATTTGATCGGTGCAATGCTTGTACAAAAATGGGTCCTCCCAAAAGTAGTACTTTAAATCTGCAAAAAATTTCTTTCGTCTTTAGGAGTTCATTCCAGGGGGCATAACTTTCTACGCCAAATAGTTGGCAATATTTGCAAACCACGACCCTTCTTGAATAGCAAACAATTGCTCATCTGGGAAGTATTCGTTGATTGGCTTCTCTTCCTCTCGAACTTCTTCATTGGACTCTAATCGGGATAGATGATCAGCTACTTGATTTTTCATTCCTTTCTTGTCCTTAATTTCCAAGTCAAATTCCTGTAGGAGCAATACCCATCGCAATAATCTTGGCTTGGAATCCTGTTTTGCTAGGAGGTACTTAAATGCAGCATGGTCAGTGTACACAATAACCTTGGTACCTAGTAAATAAGAATGAAATTTATCAATAGAGAATACTACTGCTTAAAATTCTTTTTCAATAATGGCATAATTTAACTATGGTCCCATTAAAGTCTTGCTGGCATAATAAATCACACGAAAAATCTTACCTTTTCGCTATCCTAAAATAGCCCCTATAGCGTAATCACTTGCATCACACATGAGTTCAAAAGGTAGTTCCCAATCGGGCACAACAATAATAGGAGCAGAGATTAATTTTGCTCTTAAACACTTAAATGCATCTAAACACTCTTGATTAAAATTAAAAGGAACATCCTTAGCTAATAAATCACAGAGAGGTTTAAAGATTTTAGAGAAATCCTGTATGAATCTCCTATAAAAATCCGCATGTCCAAGGAAACTTCTGACAGCCTTCACTGAATTGGGAGGTGGTAGTTTCTTAATGACTTCAATCTTCGCTCAATCCACCTCAATTCCATTCGCAGATATTCGATGGCCTAACACAATCCCATCTCGTACCATAAAATGACACTTTTCCCAATTTAACACTAGGTTAGTGTCAACACATCTCTGCAAAACATTAGATAAGTTAGTCAAACAATCATAAAAAGAATCACCAAAAATAGAAAAATCATCCATGAAAACTTCAATGGACTTCTCAACCAGATCAGAGAAAACTAAAATCATGAAACGTTGAAAAGTTGTAGGAGCATTACACAAGCTAGAAAGGCATTCTTCGGTAGGCGAATGTTCCGTATGGGCATGTGAAAGTCATTTTCTCTTGATCTTCTGGCGCTATAGCAATTTGATTGTGACCTGAATATCCATCTAGGAAACAATAGAACTCATGGCCAGCGAACCTCTCTAACATTTGATCGATGAATGGCAATGAAAAATGGTCCTTATGAGTCACGGGATTTAGTTTGCGATAGTCGATACATACTCTCCATCCTGTGACTGTTCATGTTGGAATTAGCTCATTGTTATCGTTACAAACCACTGTCATTCCTCCCTTCTTTGGCACCACTTGGACTGGACTTACCCATGCACTATCCGAAATTGGATATATAATTCCTGCATAAAAGAACTTCAATACCTCCTTCTTGACAACTTCTTGCATTGATGGGTTCAATCTTTTTTGTGGTTGGACGGTAGGCTTATAGCTTTCCTCCATTAGGATCTTGTGTGTGCAAATTGAGGGACTTATACCCTTTATATCCGCAATTGTCCATCCAATGGCCTTCTTGTATTTCCTCAATATGCGCAACAACTTTTCTTCCTTTACAGCATTCAAAGAAGCATTAATAATAACTGGAAAAAAATTATCCTCTTCTAAGAATGCATACCTTAAATGAGATGGTAGTTGCTTGAGCTCAAGTGTAGGTGGCTTCTTGATTGGTGAAGTGGACTAAGATACCATGGCTCTAACTTCTCTGATTGTTTTAGCTTCAAGACGAACTAAGGGTGGTAGAGCATTTAAGTACCTTAAACAGTTTCTTATTTCTTCACTATCAACTTCATCCTTATGATCTCTAGAATTCATCAAGCAATTCTCTAAGGGGGAAATGGGGTAGCTTTCTTCAAAATTCTGCTCCACTATGTTGTCGAGGACATTAATCTCAAAACATGTGTCTAATTTAGATGGGCGCTTCATGGAGTCAAAAACATCAAACTCTACTTGCTCATATTCTACCCTTAAGATTAATTTCCCATGGTAGACATCTATCAATGTTCTACCCGTGGCTAGAAAAGGTCATCTTAAAATTAAGGTATTTCCCTATCTTTCTCCATGTCTAACACTATGAAATCTACTGGGAAAATCAGTTTGTCTACCTTAATCAAGACGTATTCTACCACCCCTCTAGGATATGTTATTGATCGATCAGCTAATTAGAGAGACACGGTGGTAGGCTTCACTTCTCCTAATCCAAGTTTCCTGTAGATAGAAAACGACATTAAATTTATACTTGCCCTTAAATCACATAAAACCTTATCAAAATAACAACTACTAATAATACAGGGGATAGTGAAACTCCCTGGATCTTGTAGTTTAGGTGGTAGTTTCTTTTGAATTAGCGCGCTGCATTCCTCCGTTAACATGACTTTCTTGTGTTCCTCGAATTTTCTCTTATGTGTAAGGATCTCCTTAAAAAACTTCGCATATTTTGGCATTTGTTCTAACATATCAACAAAAAGAATATTAATATGCAAACTTCAAAACATATCAATAAACTTACCGAATTGCTTTTCAAGCTTCTGATTCTTCAAACGTTGTGGGTATGGAAGGTTTGCATAGCTCGAAGAAAGTTTCTGCTCATATTTAAGCTCACCACGACCACCTGATTCATCGCCACGATGACGAGTTGGAACTTCTGATGATTCAAGATGCCGACGATCTTCTCCAATTTCTCATGCTCACCATGGCGATTGTTCTTCTACTCTTCCTTCAAATCTTTCTCTTGTTCTTGCTTCTCTTTTTCATCCTCTGAATTCTCCAAAATTCTTCCACTCCTCAAGGTGATTGCATGCACTTGTTCCGTGGGATTCTTCTCTGTATCTCTCGGCAAAACTCCTTGAACTTTTCCTATTAATATGTTATGGATTTGCCCCATTTGAGTCTCAAGGTTTCTAATAGAGGCTAACTGATTTTGGACAAGGATTTCAGTCTTCTCAAATCTCTTGCTTGTCTCTTCAAGGAACGTGGTAAGCGCATTTTCCAAGTTAGATTTTAGCTCTTGAGTTTGAGAAACAGGAGGCTGTTTATGCTCATTGTTGTTGCTCCATGAGAAGTTCGGGTGTTTCCTCCATGCCGGATTGTATGTGTTGGAATATGGATTCCCTTGCCCCCTTTGAAAATTATTGACGTAATTAGCTTGTTTAGGTTGAGCAAATAGATTCCGTTCTTGACAATCCTTGGATGAATGATTTCCTGCACAAAGTACATATGTTAGAGAAGACGATTCAATTGCATTTATCTTTAAAACATTACCTAATTGCTTCTGGATGTTTGAAAGTTAAGCAGCCAATGCGGTGTAACGGTCAACTTCGTGCATTCCCACTGATTTCCTTGTTGAAGTTCTCTTCGAGGTCCTCATATAGTTATTGTTTGCCATCACTTCAATCAGATTGTATGCTTCATCTGGTGTTTTATTGTTCAAGGCACCTCCATTTGCAGCATCTATTATGGCTTGAATAGTTGGTAGCAACCTTTGGTAGAACTTTGCACTTGCGACCAGATTAGTAAACCATGGTGAGGGCACCTCCATAAGAGATCCTTATACCTTTCCCATGCTTTATACAATTACTCACAGTCTTGTTGGTAGAAATTGGTAGTCTCACTCCTCAGATTGGTAGACTTGGCAGGTGGAAAATATTTAGTAAGGAACATTTGAGCTAACTTGTTCCATGTCGTGATGCTCCCAGATGGCAGAGAAATCAACCAAGCCTTAGTTTTATCTCGAAGAGAGAATGGGAAAAGCCTCAGCCTAATTGCATCATCAGATACTTCATTATGCTTAACTGTGTCGTATAACTCTAGAAAATTGGTGATATGCAAGTTGGGATCATCATTAGGTAACCCAGCGAGTTGGACCGACTGCTGAATCATTTGAATAATTGCTGGCTTGATCTCAAAATTATTCGCTTGAACGAGTGGTCTCCTGATTCTAGAATAGCACCCATCAACAGTAGGACTAGAGTAGTCCTTCAATGCTCTTCGAATCACTATCGCTCCACCAATTGCATTGCCTCCTATGATATCCTCATTCTCATTCTCTTGATTTTCCACATTGGGATTTATAATTCCCGTGTTAGCCATTGATTTTTCTAAGTTAGCTTGCCTCTTTTCTTTCCTCAACTGTTTAGGCGTTCTCTCGATCTCAGAATCTAAGAGATTAAGATCACCACCACCTTTTGAACGTAAGTTCTCTAGGTTTTAACTAAAAGAAACAAACAGAACAAAATAAAATAAAAATTAATTTTTAAAAACAAAAATAAAACAAATCAAATTAGCAAATAAATAGTTTGTAATGATATTGGTAAAAAAAATAGTTCCCTGGCAATGGCGCCAAAAACTTGACAAGCTATTTGCAAGTGTACGAAATCATGCAAGTAGTAAAGCTCAAGTAAACGAGTGTCGAATCCTAAGAGAACTACCTACCAAGTACCAAGTACCAAACTAGTCTATTTTATTGCTATTTGATGAAACAAAATTTTAAAAATGAATTAATGAAAAATAAAACAAACTAAAAAGTAACAAAAGCATAATTTTATTAATACTTTGGTAAAAAGATCAATATGACTAAACCTAGGGCATAGATTTCACACCAATTCAATCCTATGCATTGACAATTATTGCTAACCTAATTAAACTTATTCTAAAGGCCAAACTCCTTAATATTCCACTAACTTTCTCTCGAACAATTAGCTAATTAACCCTTAAGCAACAACCCAAAATATCTCTAAGTTGAATTTAGAAGCTAAGAGATCATTAAGTTCTATAGAATTTACCAGAGCCTCACAGATCGCGGTAACCTATCTCTAGCGTTCGCTCAATCTATGGTTTTATTACCTTCGACAAATCAAGTTTCATCTCTCGATCTCAACCCAACCCATGATATCATTCAACTCTCGGATCCTTAAGAATTGAAAGCATTACACACAATAATAAAACTTAGAATTAATGCTCAATTAAAAATCAATAACAATAGCGTCAACACATATTCATAAATTGGGCTACATCTTTAGCCCTAGAAAAGGGATTTAGTTCATAATTGCAGTAATAAAAACAACCATTGTATTCAATAAAATGAGTTCAAGAAATAAAATTAGGATTGAGGCCTCGATTGAAAAGGAAAATGTGAGGCAAAAAGGAGGGGTGCAACACGAGGACTTCCTAAGAGGTCACCCATCCTGGTACTGCTCTCGCCCAAGCACACTTAACTTTGGAGTTCTGATGGGATCCAATGCATTAGTGCTGGTATGGTCGCAATCGTTTGATATTGCACAATCTATTTATTTAAGCACACTTCCTAAGTCGTTAACGCTCTCGCTCACAGCACCGATTTTGTCGTATCGATTTCGGCTTCTCCGATTCCATTGCAAGTTGGTAAACAGTGAAACGGCTGAACACAAAAGGAAAATGTGAGGCAAAAAAGAGGGTTGCAATACGAGGACTTCCCAGGGGGTCACCTATCGTAGTGGAGGGGAAATTTCAGAAGGCGATAACATTGCGATTGGAGCGAATTTTTTTTTCGAAACTGCACGGATTGAGGCCTAGATCGAAAAGGAAAATTCGAGGCAAAAAGGAGGGGTGCAACACGAGGACTTCCTAAGAGGTCACCCATCCTAGTACTGCTCTCGCCCAAGCACGCTTTACTTTGAAGTTCTAATGGGATCCGATGCATTAGTGCTAATATGGTCGTACCCGTCTAGTATTGCACAATCTATTTATTTAAGCACACTTCCTAAGTCGTTAACGCTCTTGCTCACAGCACTAATTTTGCCGTATCGACTTCGGCTTCTCCAATTCTGTCGCAAGTTAGTAAACAACAAAATGGCTAGACACAGAAGGAAAATGTAAGGCAAAAAAGAAGGGTGCAATACGAGGACTTCCCAGGAGGTCGCCCATTGTAGTGGAGGGGAAATTTCGAAAGGCGATAACATTGTGACCGGGCATCCGATTGGAACGAATTTTTTTCTTTCGAAACTGCACGGATTGAGGCCTAGATCGAAAAGGAAAATGCGAGGCAAAAAGGAGGGGTGCAACACGAGAACTTCCCAAGAGGCCACCTATCCTAGTACTGCTCTCACCCAAGCACGCTTCACTTCGGAGTTCTGATGGGATCTGGTGCATTAGTGCTGGTATGGTCGTTCCCATCTAGTATTGTACAATCTATTTATTTAAGCACACTTCCTAAGTAGTTAACGCTCTCGCTCACAACATCGATTTTGTCGTATCAATTTTGGCTTCTCCGATTCCATCATAAGTTGATAAACAGTGAAACGGCTGAACACAGAAAAAAAATGTGAGGCAAAAAAGAGGGGTGCAATATGAGGACTTCCCAGGAGGTCACCCATCGTAGTGGAGGGGAAATTTCAGAAGGCGATAACATTGTGATCGGGCATTCGATTGGAGCGAATTTTTTTTTTTTAAACTGCACGGATTGAGGCCTGGATCGAAAAGGAAAATGCGAGGCAAATAGGAGAAGTGCAACATGAGGACTTCCCAGGAGGTCACCTATCCTAGTACTATTCTCGCCCAAGCATGCTTAACTCTGAAGTTCTGATGGGATCCGGTGTATTAGTGCTAGTATGGTCGCAACCATCAGTATTGCACAATCTATTTATTTAAGCACACTTCCTAAGTCGTTAACGCTCTCGCTCACAGCACCGATTTTGCCGTATCGATTTTGGCTTCTCCAATTTCGTTGCAAGTCAGTGAACAACGAAACGGCTGAATACAGAAGGAAAATGTGAGGTGAAAAAGAGAGGTGCAATATGAGGACTTCCCAGGAGGTCACCCATCGTAGTGGAGGGGAAATTTTGGAAGGCGATAACATTGTGACCGGGCATCCGATTGGAGCGAATTTTTTTCTTTTCGAAACTGCACGGATTAAGGCCTAGATCGAAAAGGAAAATGTGAGGCAAAAAGGAGGGGTGCAACACGAGGACTTCCCAGAAGGTCACTAGTGTGCTATCATAGGCAACCAAGATTAAAAACCTTCCTAACCTAACTACTGAACTGTAAATAGGGTAAGCAAGCGTCGATCCCACGAAGAGTGTCTAGCCGAATTTTTGATGATTTGAATAAGGCTGGAGGGTTTTGAGTAAAATAGAAAACAATCTTTGCAAAAATCAAAACAAAAACAATTCAAATCGAAATCAATTAATATAACGAAACTTGGTCTCCGTCAACATCCACCATCGGAATCTTACAAGTGATCATTGATCCAAAATTAAATCAATTCATACCTGAATATTCACTGTTGGAACTATTTTCCTATCTCTCCTTAATTGTAATTAATTAGGAAACAAGCGATCTTAATTAATCTTACCACTAAACAACCTTAGACAAGAGCTCAAGATTTAATCTAATGGCAGCCTTAAGAATTAGAGAAATCGATGAAGCTAAACAACACAAACACAAGCGGTTGTATTTAATTTAGTTGAATGTTCTTCTTAAGATTATTAATTCCTGACGCAGCAAATTATTAACCCTAATTGCTTCACAAGTTAGAGGGATCAAACAATTACGGATTTGATATCAAACTCAGCAGTAGATTGCAACAAATAATACACTAGTAGGCCTCCTAGTAATTAATTGCATCAATCATGAAGATATGCACAGAATAACATTCAATACTCAAACACAAAAATTGACATTAAAATAAAATAGATTAGATCTCACAGTTGGTTGATTCCGAGGTCTCCGTTTCCGACGACCAATTTACAAAAGCTTTAGCCACTCATGGCCATAATCCAAAAACTCAAAAAGAAAGAAAAATTCCAGAGAAGAGAAGAGAGAGAGACGTGGTCCCCTTTCCCCAAAACCTAATCTGATCTCTTTGCCAAAATCCAGTTCAAATTTGAATCACACTCAATCTCCTAAAAGGAAATATTCTAATATCCTAAAATAACATTAATCCCAATTTAATTCTAATTAATTTAAAATAAGATAGAGTCCTAAAATAAAATAGGAAAGTGGTGATTCTGAGCTGTAACTTGCGTGCCACATATCCTCAAATCTTCCAATAATAAACTGCTCAATTGATTTGCATGACAAGGCAGAATGCTCCAGGACGTCCAGTGCAGATGCGTCAACTTCAAGCTAGATTAAAACCCTGATCCAGTGAGTATATCTCCAAACTCAAAACATGAAAGTTGTAGATACATTTCTTATCGTTCCACATCATTTTAAATCATCTCAATCGGAGCTCGGATGAGAGAGTTATGCCCAGATTACGAAACAACGTTGAAACTGTCCGAATTCACTTAATTAGTTCCGTTTTACAATTAACGCCTCCATTTGCATCCTAAATCAAAATAGAATAATAATGAGTACATTTAGGCAACAAATACGTATAAAAGACTAAACATTAAGGGGGGTAAATATGACATTTTGCATTCCCATCAGTCACCCATCCTAGCACTGCTCTTACCCAAGCACACTTTACTTCGGAGTTTTGATGAGATCCGGTGCATTAGTGCTGGTATGGTCGCACCAATCTGGTATTGCACAATCTATTTATTTAAGCACACTTCCTAACTTCTGAGTTCTGATGAGATCCAGTGCATTAGAGCTTTACTACTTGCATGATTTCGTACACTTGCGATTTTGATCTCCAAAATAGTAGTTGTCATTTCTCCTTCTCTAATCCCCATAAAAACTAATTAAAGACCCTTATTTGGAGTGCTAGGGTTTGGAGGTTAATTAGGAAAGAATTAAATGCCTTAAAACCATTCAGATTCGGACTAGGAGAATACGATAACCCAAACAGGCTCGTGATCCATCGCTGCGGCGATTAGAAACGGTCGTTGCGGTGATCATTCTTTCTGTCCCACGAGTCTGGAATATTCAGAATTTGGCAATGTCATACACATGAACTTTGTAGATCTCTGAATAATCTTTCCAACGCCACAAGAATCATCGAATTCTGATTTCTATAGCTCAATTTATGATCGAAGCATGCTCATCTTAAAGGATTTTCAGGTTTTACATCGTATCTTCAACATGTCACAACTTTCTCGTTTCAACTCCGATTCTTACACCGTTTGTTCCTACTCGTCATGAATTCCATCGACATCATTCTTTTTCCTTCAAAAATTGGTTTTAACCTGAAAATACTCAAAATACACCCGTGATCCTGTAAAAGGTATTTATGAAATAATTAACTCAAATTTCACAAATTAAACACATTTTTCCATAAATAATCCAATTGAATCACTAACAAAATATATATTTTCAAGCTCTTGTCAATGATGAACATGTGGCCTGATAATTATGATGGAGTTAAAGCCCTAGGATTCTTTGTATATAGTTAGATTTACATTTACTTTAATGTCGATTTTATCTTTTCTTTATTTAAAATCTTGTTGTTTTCACAAGGCTTAGTTACAAGGATCGCAAGAGCATCTCCAGTCTCTATGGGATCGACCCTTACTCGTGCACTATGCTGCGATTGCGACTCGTGCACTTGCGAAGGATTAAACCTTGTATGTTTTTCAATATATAGCAATGAATTGGTTTTCTAGTATGTATAAATTCAAATATAAAGATTATGAAATATTAATTAACATCTTGTTCACATCCAAACCAAGCAACATCCAAATTGCAAGAATTCCGATCTCCAAAATAGTAGTCGTCATTTCTCCTTCTCTAATCCCCCTAAAAACTAACTAAAGACCCTTATTTATAGTGCTAGGGTTTGGAGGTTAATTAGGAAATAATGAAATTCCTTAAACCATTCAGATTCAGACTAGGAGAATACGATAACCCAAGCAGGCCCGTGATCCATCACTGTGGTGATCAGAAATGGTTGCTACGGCAATCATTATTTCTGTCCCACAAGTCTGGAATATTCAGAATTTGGCAAAGTCATCCACATGAACTTTGTTTCTCTCTGAATAATCTTTCAAACGCCATAAGAATCACCAAATTCTGATTTTTACAGCTCTATTTATGATCGAAACATCGAAGCATGCTCATCTTGAAGGATTCCCAGGTTTACGTCGTATCTTCAACGCGCCACAACTTTTTCGTTTGAACTCCGATTCTTTCACTGTTTGTTCCTACTCATCATGAATTCCATCGACATCATTCTTTTTCCTTTAAATATTGGTTTTAACCTGAAAATACTCAAAATACACCCATGATCCCGTAAAAGGTATTTATGAAATAATTAACGCAAATTTCACATAAACACATTTTCCCACAAATAATCCAATTGAATCACTAACAAAATATATATTTTCAAGCTTTTATCAATCATCAAACTATCGTTCTCCCCACTCCATTCTAGGGTTCATACATCATCAGGTTCAACCTAGTACTTTCATCATCTAAACTAGCTAGTGGCGTATAGCCTCGTCTAAACCACGAAGGAACCAATTCGCATAGTCACAAATCATCCATTCACAGAGCTAATCAAGATAGGCACGGCGTCTCTCGTTTATAAGGTATTACCACGACCATTCGGAATAACCTAGCGTTTCCATCAACTAAGCTAGCTAGTGGCATGTAGCCTAGTCTAGTAACGAAAACCCATTAAGCATAAGACGATCTTAAAGACAGTAACCAATCTATACCTGGGCAGGGCTACAAATCAATCATTCCACATACAATCTTGTCTCATACAATCAATTAACTAACATTAAGGTTGATCAAACCCTAATATCAACTAAAGATTGAATTAAACGCAATGAATGAATCTAGAACATAATAGAATGGATCAACAAATAGATTAACAATAAAACACAAGCCTTCAATTGGATTACATCTAATCCCTAGAAAACAAAATACAACATAAAGGAAAAGAAACAACAACACCTGGAACCATAATCATGAAGAACAAAGGAGGAGGAGAGGAAGAGAACCTCCTCTATTCTCCAAGCTCCACCTTTCCAAGAAGCCCCAAATGTATTCTCTCCCTAAAATGTGTATATCAAACCTAACGGACTAAAGCTGCCTTTTTATATTTTTTAGACAAAATGGAAAACTTGTAAATACTGGTCGCCGAAATTAGGGTTGGAAATGCGACAGTTTTACATTCGATTTGCGACACGACATAGTTTAGTTGCGCCACGGCTCGGTTTAATTGAGCCCCGATGCGTTTACGCTATGACTCAGTTTATTCCGACTCGTTTACGGCGCGGCTCAATTTAATTGAGTCACGGCGCAAAGTCGGAATTTCACACATTTACTTCTTGCCTTGATTTATCCACACTCGAACGAGTCCAGGATGTCCGAACACCAACACAAGCACGAATAATACATTCTTTTGCACCTGAATACCTGAAAAACACACAACACCCATGATTCCGAAAGATAACGAAACATGCAAGAAATCACATCATAAATCATATATTAAACCTTAAATTCCTTATAGTTTCACCCCCAAATCACTAAATAAATCCACATTTCCAACACTCAACATATATGTTTAGCAATAACAATGATATTATATAAAGTTACTTCTCTCATGGGTGTTTTGATTTCAATTTTCTCACATGTGAGAATTTTCAAGTAAATATAATAACCATAAGAAATTATAAAAAATACTCTAAATACATACTTCAACATTAGAAATAAGATGCAAAATTTATATAATAATTTTCATTTAGTTTATAGAATATACACTGTATACATATGACGTGTATAAGTTTTCCTTCATTTATACATCAAAATTCAATGAGAATGGTTATAAATATACTGATTAGTTGTTTAATATATCTGTTGGAAGTGGTTTTTTAATTTAAATAATATTGGTTTGTAACAACAAAGTTTAACTTTTTTCTCTACATTACAAAGATCAATAGTTAGTCCAAAAAACTTTCAAATAATAATCCAGTACACCTCTAAAGAGTATTATAATTATTCATTTATTTTCATTTAAAAAAAAAAAAAAAGAGAAAGAAGAATGTGTTGAAATTTTCAAGGACGGGACTAGTATAGGCATGAGAATGAATTTTGTCTCTTTTGTGCGAGTTTACATGCCCCACCTCCGACCCCTAAATTTCGAGGATGGAGATGGCTTCAAGGATTAAGTTTGGTGCTAGGGGCAAGGACAAGGAAACCACTACCCATCCCCACCCCCAGAAATTGCCAGCCCTAGTTGTGGGATGAATCAAGTAAATTAATATGTCCAATTTTATCTTTCCATTATTATTTCTATTGTTTGTGTGTTTGTTGGTCAAATAACAAAGACTTGATCTTGGATTTATTTTTCTGTTACGTTGTTTTAGTATTAATTGGTATGCAAGGTCCATTTGACCTATCTAAGATAAGGAAATATAAAATAAAATGAAAATCTGGTATATATAAAATGAATTTGTCTTAAATGTGAAAACTAACCGTACAAAATCACTAACTATATGCACACAGGAGCTTAAATATAAAGGGTAATTAACTTTTTTAGGAAAATTTTCCAAGATCTAGGTGCCAAATGAATATGTTCATAACAAATCATTCACTTACCTGGACGAAAAAAATGCAGTCAAGGATTGGATGTTGCTGTCGTCCAAGCCAGTAAAATTAAATTGTTCAAAGATCTGAACCTTTATAAGGTCATCTTGAACATATATAGAAAAGAAAGAGAGAGAGAAGTATAATCTTAGAGAAAAGAACAACTTCTCTTGCTATAGGGGAAATGAAATTATAAGATAAACTGTGAACTAGAATTAATCTAGGAATAACTTTGATGCGACTAATCAACCTTAGCAAGTGCACTAGTTGTGTTCAAGTAATAAAATGATGAGTTTGAGTATCATCCACAGAATCAAAGCGAATATTTGTAATTACTTAAACTACTTACACGTTATTTGAGAAAACGAAATCTTAGAGTGTAAAAATAACAGATTAAAAATAACTAAATTAAACAAATAAATAATGTGATGAACTTTTCATATTAATGAAGTTAGGGTACAGATTTCCCCCTAATTTGCTTGACAACTACTCTTAATACCTGTTTATGCTATGAATTGGTAGGATTCTTCTAAGGTCATTTATCCTTATTCAGGCATAATATTCAACTTAATACAGATCCCTATTCGGTTACTCTGAAATTAAGAGCATAAATTCTCAATCCCTTACGACTAATTCGCCCTATTCAGTTAGAATTAATGGACCACAATAATCCTAGAATCTCATTCGATTAATTCTAGTTTATATATGTTTGCAATGTTATTCCCATGGAACAATTATGAATATGAATTAAGCAATAAACCCTAACTTCTCTATTCGAAACCACACAAGGTATTGAATCAATCCAACATTCATAAAGCATTAACCTAAACTCTTGCACAAATTCATAAACATAAATCTGGTATTAAGAATAAAATTTGCTCAAAACATAATTAGGGTTTCATCCTCCCCTAACAAAAGAGATTTACTTCATCCTAAGAACAAAGAAATAAATAGAGAAGAAGGAAAACATTTCGATTTTAAAAGAAATAAAAATCAACTCTTAAATCTGATCTTCAGTCTTCAAGCCTCAAGAATGCGTCTTCTCCTCTCAAAATATGCAAAATTCGTCCCTTGACAACTGATCTCAATTATACTTAATACCCAAAAGAGTCTAAGTGAAAAAGGAAAGAAAAACTATAAAAACGCGCTAATAGTTTCCCCCACAACCCTGGCCGTGGCCAAATTTAAGTCACCACAGCTTAGGCCGTGTGCTGACTAGTCTCTTTGTTTTCTCTTTGTTCCATCACCATGGCCATGGTGAACTACCAGGCATGGCCGTGGCCTTCAAGACTGAAGGGTAATCTCAACTTCTTCAAGCTTTAAGTCCCAATTTCATTCCAATACTCCAATCTACTCAATCAAAGCCTAAAAAAAACACAAAGTTATCCAAATCAATAGGTAAACCATTCATATCTCAAACTTAACAAAAACAAACATAAAAACAAAGGAAACAAATAAGAAGTTAACTAAACTAACATCAAAACAACCCTAAAACACCTCAAATTATGCAATTTATCAAACTTCTCCCGAGAGATCGAATCATAAAATGAAGTATGAACTAGATAAATGGTTATCCTTTTAAACAAAGAATCCTTTAACATTAGGAATGGTATTTTCTTCTTCTCCTTAAAAAAAAAAAAAAAAAAAAAAAAAAAAAAAACAAAACAAACAAAAGTCACAAATATATGCTAACGTGAAGGCCTACCTAAGTTTAAGCCATTTTTTAAACGGATAAAATCGAGCCTAGTTCACAATTCATCTTTAGATATATATCATCCCCAATTCAAAAGTTGTTCTTAATAAGGATTACGATCCATCATATATGTGTAATTACAATAATATTATGTCTATAATGTTTTCTTAATGAGTAATACACACTGACAAATACTTCTCATTAACTTTTCTTTATAAACGCGATGTGTCAGTTCGCAATAAGTTTTGCTTGTCCAACAATGGTCTTGCCTGACCAATGCAACTGTCACGTCGTGTTTGTGAGAGAAAATTAGTGAAAAATGTTGTCGTCTATCTTTATTCTTTCTTAATTTACTAACGAACAGTCTTATAATTTATTAAATTTTTAATGGAAAGACAGATAAATGATGAATATTTTAAACTGAAACAAATTCATTATATAACTGAAATCACCCTGTATTAAAGTCACTAATCTTATCATTAATAATTTAAATGACATTAAAAAAAAAAAAAAAAAAAAAGAAGAAGAAGAAGAAGAAGAAGAAAAATATAGACTCTAATTCAAGGATGAAAGCTCGAACAAGCTTTTTGGAGATTTTTGATACTGTATTCCTTTTAGAGTTAGTAGCTTGACTTGCTATATGCTCAACATCCCTTTTAATTTTCTCTTATGTTCTGTATTATAAGGTGAATCCCAAAGTCAGGACTCAGAGCTAAGGAAAAAAAAAATTGCATTAATTAGCTTCAACAATTTGTGAGTGCAATTTTATTTTATTTTTTCAGTAAGAGAGTTATATTTTGGGACAAAAAATTGGTGATTGTACAATAAGTAATATATGTATAGTGAATAATATAAGTTGTTAAACACCATTGCCATGATTTTCATGGCATGATGGCGCCTAAGATTGTGGCTAATGGCCACATTTTGGTTGATAACTGTAAGTATCTTTATGAATTTTGTTTGGGCACATTCAGTTCTATTGTTTGCACATCATTTAGTTTAAGCACAATCATTTTTATAGCTTCCAGTTGTCATGACACTCTGTGTTTATGTGCGTACACTTTGTTAGTCTGTTTTTATGTATAACATGTGGGCACATCAGAGTCTAGTGTGCAGACAGTCAGCTAGTCACACTTTTCATACAAATGTCGTGTTTTCATTTGTTGATTAAGATATTTTTCCAGACCTGAGATATGTGTAAGTGGTCCATATAAAGATGTCAATTTCTCAGATGGTGTACTAGAAATCCATTTAGCTTTTTAGAAGTGGTTCCAAGAAAGTAATTGAAATCTTTCCCAAAATAGCTAAACTTGTAAGAGGTTGTCGGCTAGCTGTCGAATGCATTGTTGAGAAAGTTTTCTTTATATTCTTAATCAACCTTGCATTATAGTTATTATTTAAGTTTGATATTATATTATGTACTATTTGTTAGTCGCTAAAGTGGAAAATTAGAATGGTTATCTCATAGATATCAAACTAAGTTAGATTCAATTACTCATGATCGTTAGATGCTTTAAAGAGATGACATGATATTTGAAGTTCATAAATTATAGGATAGTTAAGAATCGCCCAAAGATAGATTAGTTGATCTTATAATTATGAACATAACTATGGTTAATTAATGTACTTGACTGGGTGTGTTTAGTATATCCAAAGATAACAAACATGTCTAACGAAAGTACATTTGATTACCAATTAACAAAATTGCATCAATTAAGTTTAATTATCATATATTGTTTTATCCCCCAAAGGAGATTTTCAATATACATTTATGTTTTAATAATAATAAATTTTAATATCTGAGCCTAAAATTATGTATTATGTATAAAACTCAAAGCATTAATGTGAAAGCATAATTTTGTTTTTGCAGCATCTGCTCTTCATGCCTCATCTGTTGTTAAGTTTAATGAGTTCAATTATAATGAGTGGAGTGAGCAAGTTGAGTATTACTTGAGTGTTCAGAATCTTGACCTTTCACTCATGATAGAGAAACCAATTGATCTCACCGAGAACAACACTGATGAGGAGAGGCCTTTTCGTAAAGAATGGGAGAGATCGAATAGATTGAGGCTAAAGTTTTTACGGATGATAATGGTGAGTGAAATTAAGACCTCATTTCCTACCACAGAATATGCTAGGGAATTTATGAGATTAGCCAAAGAGACTTCTCAGTCTGAGGCAGCTGACAAGTCCCGTAAAGTAGGCTGACCACCATGAAATATGATGGTTCTCGTAGCATGTCTGAGCATGTGACTAAGATGTCAAATATAGCAGCAAGAATTAGAAACATGGGTATGTTTGTGGACGAAAATTTCCTAGTTCAGTTCGTTATTAACTAGGGGTGAGCACGGGTAGGGGGTAGAACCAGAACCGGGGGGTAGAACCAGAACCGAAACTGGAACCTATCCGAAATAGGTACTGTGCGGGTAGGTTCCGGTTCCAATTTTTTGGAACCGATACTGTGCGGTTCTAGTTCCGGTTCTTGTGTATGGAGGAACCAGAACCGGAACCGGAACTGGAACCTGTAAAAAGGGCATCCTGTTTGGAACCTATAAGGGGTACCTGGTTTGGAACCGATTTTTGGAACCTGTTTGGAACCTGTTTTAGAACTTGTTTTGGAACCTGTTTTGGAACCTGGACTACAATGAAATATTTGTGAAATGTCAATAATGGAAGGTTTCTATTATTTTTCATATAAAAAAATTTAAAATAGAAAAAGTTAAATTTTTAGAATAACCTAATTAAATAAATATACGAATATAATTATACTTATTACATATAAATTACACCATATTAAAAGCTTTAATATATTATAATACATTAATATTAAAGTTTTGATTAATTAAATGAATAATTAGAATTATGATCCAATTAAAAGTGTTTTACATTTTTAATGTTATTAAAAGAATTATTTTTGAATAAAATAGTATATTTGATTGAGTAATAATATATTTAGTTATTTACTTCAATTATCAAGTTCTAAGTATATCTATAATAAATTAGTAATTAATTAATTATATATGATAAATTGATAAACATTAATAAATTTAATTACTAGTTAAATATCATACTTAATCAATTATAACATTACATTATAGTTAAATGATTACTTAATTAATTATAATTTTATAACATTACTTAATTGATTTATAGTATAATTAATTATAGCATTACATTAATTGATTACTACTTAATTAATTGACTTATAAGTTATAACATAATTAAATAGTTAATTAATTGACTTATAATTAGAAATTTAATTAATTATAGCATTACGTTATAGATTTATAGTATAATTACTTAATCAATTATAACATTTTATTATAAACATTAGTACAAACTTAATTAAATGATTAAAAATTTAATTAATTATAATATTACATTAAAAATTTATAGTATGATTACTTAATAGTTAATTCACTATAACATTACATTATAGTATGATTATATAATTAATTATAACATTACATAATTAAATAATTACTTAATTGATTATGACATTATATTATAAATATTAGTAATTACTAATTTACTACATAAACATTAGCATAATACTTAATTAAATGATAAGAAATTTAATTAATTATAACATTACCTTATAAACATTAATTAAGCATTACATTATAGTTAAATAATTACTCAATTAAATTATAATATTATTATATTACATTATATTATAATCACTTACTTAATTATAGCATTATATAGTTAAATGATTGCATAATTACTTAATTAGTTATGAATTTATAACATTACATTATAAACATTAGTAATTTACTATTTTATTACATTACTTAATTAAACGATTAAAAATTTAATTAATTATAACATTACTTTATATATTTGTAATATGATTACTTAATCAATTATAACATTCCATTATAAACATTAGTATATTAATTAAATGATTTGAAATTTAATTAATTATAATATTAAATTATAGATTTGTAGTATGATTACTTAATTCATTATAACATTACATTATACTATTATAGTATGATCATATAATTAATATAACATTACATAATTAAATGATTACTTAATTGATTATGACATTATATTATAAACATTAGTAATTAATTTACTAATTTACACAATACTTAATTAAATGATTAGAATTTTATTAATTATAACATTACATTATAAATTTATGGTATTATTACTTAATTAATTATAACATTCTATTATAAATAATATTACAATACTTAATTAAATGATTAAAAATTTAATTAATCATAATATTACATTATAATTAAACCCTAAACCCAAATAGTATATTTGTTAGGGGTGTATTTGTAAACTTTTAAGGTATTTTTGTCATTTTTTAAACTAATAGGGGGGTAATTGATTTTTTATAGGGTACCCTGGAAAGGAACCAGAAAATGCATTTTAGGTTTCGGTTCCTTGAATTGAAGAACCTGCACTATGCGGTTCCTATTTCGGTTCCTTTTTTTAGGAACTTGCACTGTGCGGTTCCGGTTTCAGTTCCCCCAGAAAATGGAAGGTACCCGAAACCGCTCACCCCTATTATTAACTCTGTACCTTCTCAATTTAGTCCATTTCAAATTAATTATAATATATTTAAAAATAAATGGACTATGACTGAGCTTTAAACTAAGTTAGTACAGTAGGAGGAAAGATTGAAGAAACAAGGAGTTCATTTAGTTAATCTGGTGGGCTCGTCTAGAGTTAAGAAGAAATCCAACAAGAAGTATGGAGAGGGCAAAAGGCCACTAAAGATTGATGAGTCTTCTGCCCAAATCCATAAGAAGGATAAGACTAAAGAAAAGTGCCATTTCCATAAGAAAGTTGGACACTATATAAGGGACTGCTCAAACGTAAGGCATGGTTTGAAAAGAAAGGTAAGCCTAGTGCTTTTGTATGTTTCGAATTGTATTTATCAGAAATTCCTTATAATACTTGGTGGATTGATTCTGCATATACCACTCATATTTCTAATACTATGCAGGGATTCCTTATGACCCAAACCATAAACGACAATGAAAGATTTGTATACATGGGAAATCGGGTGAAAGCACGAGTTGAAGTCGTTGGAACCTATCCTTTAATTTTAAGTATTGGACATCATTTAGATTTGTTTAATACCCTGTATGTACCGGAGTTATCCCGTAATTTAATATCTTTATCTAAACTTGATTTAGAAGGATATCCTTTTAAATTCGAGAATGGATGTTTCAGTTTATTTAAACATAATTTTAATTGGTTCTGGTGTGCTTTGTGATGGATTGTATAAATTACATCTTGATAGTTTATTTGCTGAGACATTTTTGACCTTGCATCATAGTATAAGAACAAAACGTGCTTCTGTGGATGAGAAATCTACTTATTTATGGCATAAACGTTTAGGC
The DNA here is from genome assembly GCF_008641045.1 of Pistacia vera. Classification (NCBI taxonomy): domain Eukaryota; kingdom Viridiplantae; phylum Streptophyta; class Magnoliopsida; order Sapindales; family Anacardiaceae; genus Pistacia; species Pistacia vera. The sequence goes on from NW_022196196.1 coordinate 144,963, forward strand.
CATATATCAAAAGAAAGAATGCAAAGATTAGTAAAGCATGAAGTTTTACCTGATTTGGATTTTATTGATCTTGGCATTTATGTGGATTATTAAGGGAAAAACATACCACATCCACAGTTAAGAAAACAGGCACTAGAAGCACAGGACTCCTTGAACTAATACACACGGATACATGTGGTCTTTTGATGTACCTTCTTTTAGTGGGAAAAGATATTTCATCACTTTTATAGATGACTTTTCACATTATGGATTTGTCTATTTATTGCATGAAAAATCTCAATCTGTTAATATCCGAGAGGTATTCATTACTGAAGTTGAGAGGCAATTAGATAGAAAGGTGAAAGTAGTACTATTAGATAGAGGTGATGAATATTATGGTAGATACAATGAATCTGGACAAAGTCCAGGTCCATTTGCTAAATTCCTAGAAAGTCGAGGTATATGTGCTCAATAAACAATGCCAAGGACACTGCAACAAAATGGTGTTGCAGAAAGGCGTAACCATATGTTAATAGATATGGTTAGAATTATGTTGAGTAACTCCTCGTTACCCTCATCATTGTGGATATATGCATTAAAGACTGTTATATATTTATTAAACAGGGTTCCTAGTAAGGCAGTTCAAAAGACTCCTTTTGAATTGTGGATAGGAAAGAAACCCAGTTTGAGGCACCTGCATGTTTGGGGTTGCCCAGTAGAAGTCAAGATCTATAATCCACATGAAAAGAAACTATACTCAAGAACGATTAGTGGATTTTTTATTGGTTATCTAGAAAAATCTAAAGGGTATCATTTTTACTGTCTTAACCATAGTATGAGAATAGTTGAAACTGGAAATGCAAGGTTTATTGAGAATGGTGAAACTAGTGGGAGTGTTGAACCACGTAAAATGGATATTCAAGAAATCAGAGTACAAGTTCCTACGCCTATGATTTCTACTAAGGTTGTGGTTCCTGTAGTTGTTAGACGTTCTGATAACAATCAAGAACAACAAATAATTGAGCAAGCACTTCTTAATAATGTAGCAGTCAATGAACCTATAATGATGAACCACATGAAGTAGTAAATGAACAATAAGAAGTGACATTAAGAAGATATCAAAGACAAATGAGGTCTGCCATTGCTAATGATTATGTGGTTTATCTTCAAGAGTCAGAATTTGACTTGGGAATGGAAGCAGGTCCAATTTTGTTTTCACAAGCTCTTCAAAGTGATAATTCTTTAAAGTGGTTAGATGCCATGAAAGAAGAGTTAAAATCAATGGAATATAATGAAGTCTGGGATTTAGTAGTATTGCTTAAAGGTTGTAAAACAATCGGGTGTAAATGGGTCTTTAAGACCAAGCAAGACTCTAATGGCAATATTGAATGTTATAAGGCCAGACTTGTTGCCAAAGGTTTTACTCAGAAAGATAGTGTTGATTACAATGAGACCTTTTCACCGGTTTCCTCAAATGAATCGTTTAGAATTATTATGGCAATGGTACCCTATTATGATCTGGAGCTTCATTAAATGGATGTAAAAACTACCTTTCTGAATGGGAATTTAGAAGAAGAAGTGTAAATGGAACAACCTGATGGTTTTCCAATTGAAGGGAAGGAACACATGATGTGTAAATTAAAGAGATCAATATATGGACTGAAACAAGCTTCTAAGCAATGGTACTTCAAGTTTAATAATACCATTACCACTTTTGGATTTAAGAAAAACACTGTTGATCGGTGTATATATCTGAAGGTCAGTGGGAGCGCATTTGTAATTCTAGTTCTATATGTTGATGCATCTTGTTTGTTACTAATAATCTTGGTATGATGTATGAAACCGATAAGTTTCTCTCTAAGAACTTTGAGATGAAGGATATGGTTGAGGCATCTTTTATGATTGGAATTGAAATTATTTGTGATAGATCACAAGGATTGTTGGGATTGTCTCAAAAAGCTTATATCAACAAAGTTCTGGAGAGATACAATATGGATAAGTGCTCTGCGAGTTAGTTCTAATTCAAAAAAGTGATAAGTTGAGCCTTAAGCAATGCCACATATTGAATTGGAACGTAAGCAAATGGAGCATATTCCTTATGCATCCGTTGTCGGAAGTATAATGTATGCTCAGACATGTACCAGGCCAGACATTAGTTTTGTGGTCGGCTTGTTGGGTAGATATTAGAGTAATCCTGGAATGGATCATTGGTGAGCGGCAAAGAAAGTGTTGAGATATTTACAAGGGACGAAGGATCATATGCTTACCTATAGGAGATCTGATTATCTTGAGGTAATTGGATATTCATATTCAAATTTCACTGGTTGTGTAGACACTAGGAAATCCACATTTGGGTATGTATTTATGTTAGCTAGAGGAGTAGTTTTGTGGAAAAATGTGAAGCAGTTTGTCATTGCCGCTTCCATTATGGAGGCTGAATTTGTGGCATGCTTTGAGGCCACAGTTCAAGGATTATAGCTGTGGAATTTTATTTCAGGGCTTAGGATTGTCGACAGTATTGTCAGGGCGCTGAAAATTTATTGTGATAATGCCGCAGTAGTTTTCTTCTCTAAAAACGACAAATATTCAAAGGGTGCTAAACATATGGAATTGAAATATTTTTCCGTTAAAGAAGAAGTTCAGAAACAGAGAGCGACTATTGAGCATATCAGCATAAATTTTATGATAGCAAATCTGCTGACTAAAGGGCTGTCACCTAAGACCTATAGTGAGCACATTGAGAGGATGGGTATTATTGCCCGTCCTGACTGATTTATGATGTGTTGTATATGATTTACATTACGCTCCTCATGTTTTAGACACTCTGAACTCTTTTCATATAAATTATTATGTTATGTGTTTCTTTATATTATGTTGTTTGGTATGCATGAATGATAAAGATGACAGAATGTGTCCTTGATAAGGGGGTCCTCTCTCTGTTCCAATATACGCATAATATTTTCTTTTCCATCAGAAGAAAACAAGCGACTTACAGAAAGGGAAAAAGAGAGAGAGATACACTGCCTTATTCTACAATCTCCATTAACAGATTACTCATGGATTCAGGTATGTTTGATTGTTTTTTTATAAATAGTGAAAATGCATCAAAGTTTCAGATCTTGGGATTTAAGATTATGCAATTTTAGGGCATAGAAATATGATTATATTATTGATTCTTTGCCATTGATGGAATTGATGAAATTGCTATTAAGATTTTACAAAAGGTAGTTGCTTTCTCATCTGCTGAAGCTGAATATAGAGCTTTAGCTCACATTACTACAAAAATTGCATGGTTACAGAGTTTGTTTTTGGAATTGGGCTTAACCTTCGACACCACTCCTATCGTTTGGTATGATAATGTTAGTGCAAGAGCCTTAACAGCCAATCCAGTATTCTATGCCCGAACTAAGCACATAGAAATTGATACTCACTATATCAAACAACAAGTGTTGGCCAAGAAAGTTGCAATCAATATGTACCTTCCAAACTTCAAATTGCTGACCTCTTAACTAAACCATTATCTGCTACTCATTTCAGTGAGCTGAGAAAGAGTGAGCTGAGAAAGAAACTTACTATCATAAGCAGAGAAGAAATGAACTAATTGCTTCATAAAGGTCACATGGTGTATTGTACAGAATGATTTTATCAATAATTGTCCACATTCAGTGACACAGCTGAGAGAGCAGCTAATTACAAGTTGCTGGTTACATTGATCAGTTCTTTGTTAAAAGCTTTATTTGTTGCTAGCAGCAAGAATTTGAAGTAGTTGTCCATACTCACTGGTTACATTAATCGGTTTCAGTAATCAGTTTTACTGGTTAAAATTGTTGATGAAGAGCTGATGATTGAAGTTGCAAATTATATTGATATAATTAGTTTTACTGATTTTAAATGTTGATGAAGAGTTGCTGATTGAAGTTGCAGGTTATATTGATCAGCTTTTATTTTTAATTGAAAATGTTGATGAAGAGTTGCTGGTTGAAGTTGATTGAGGAATGTTTTAATTTTTGATTGAAAATGTTGATGAAGAGTTGCTGATTGAAGTTGATTGAAGATGCTAATTAAATTGATAAGTTCTTCGTTAAAGTTGCTGGTTACATTAATCAATTTCTGTTAAAAGTTTTGCTGATTGAAGATGTTGATGAAGAGTTGCTAATTGTAGTTGATTGCAGCGACTAACTTCAAGTTGACTGATTAGTTTTTGGAACTATTGTTGCGCGCTTAAAGGAACTGATTACATTAATCAGTTGCTGAAGTAGTTGAATTTTGGCATTTCTAAAAAGTTGCTGAACAAAAAATATTGAATACTGCTGCAGAGTTACTGCTAAGCAATGATACAATGTTGTTCCTGGTATTAAATTCAGGTGTTGCTGAAAAGAATGTTTATTGAAGACTTTTCTTGAAAAATAAATAAATAAATTGCACAGAAAAGACTCTAAAGCTACATAGTTTAGCTTGAGGGGGAATGCTGACCATAAGAAGTCAAAGGGCAAAAGTGTAGTTTCCAGCTTGTCTTTGTTATAGACAAAGTGTTGTCGTTTCAGTAAAAGAAGTAGTTGGATATAGTCAGCTTACTTCTACTCTTACTGTAATCAATCTGAATAATAACAAATCACTTCAGTCAAAGAATTATCTCTTTTTGCTTTTCTTCTTCAGATTTACACAATTGTGCTGGTGATCAATCACAGCACTTGAACAATTAAGTCCACTAAAATATGCTGCTTTTGAAAAGGGCAACAACTTTAATTAAGTTAGACAAATTTCTGGTATTTTTTCTTCAACAATTTAAAACTGGCCCAAAGGTTATAAAATAATCTACACGTGTTTATCACAAAGTGTGTGTATCAGCGTGACCACTTTTAGGCCTAACCTCAATCCCTTCTATCACGACGCCATTACGGCTGAATCCCAAGAAATAAAAAACACACCATTTCACCCTTTCCTCATCTCCATTTTCATTAAAGAACTCATCTATTTCAATCTCCATCCACCCATCTTCTCTGTCTTGAGATGGGTCTAAGAACACACTATGCTTTCCTTTTCTCTTCCTTCAAAAAAGAAACTGAACCGTACAGGTCCTTTCAGAAGCCCATTAAACACAATTTCAGCTCTCCATAGGCGGTCTAGTGACAAAATTTTGGTCTCTATCTTTACATTCATCCCTATCCACCAGACAAACACGGCTTCACAAACTTCCGAAAACCTGAAAGAAAAAAAATTAAAATAAATAAGAAATAAAAATTAAACATTAAAAAAAAAATGGCCCTTAATAATGCTATTTTTTAAAATAGTCACAGTTATTTTACATTTTCTTTTAAGTTTTTCCTATAAATACCCCATTATTTCTTTTATTTTTTTACACTCCAATTTCAATCTTCATTCTCCTTTTTCTCTCATTTTGTATTTGTATTAATTAAAATATATATAATCACTACGAAATATAATAAAATAATAAGACATTAAAATATTAATTGAATTTCAATACTTTTTATTACTTATAATTATAAATTACAAATACAAACTTAAAAGTTATGATTAAGAATTAACATTAACAATTACATCTCCATTGAAAATACAAATATACAAATACATATAATTATCACAACTTTGATTCCAGTTTACAAATATTCAAAGAAATTAATGAAAATGAAGATATATGATATTTTTTTGTTCAATCATTTACTGTGAATATTTGTAAACTAGAATCAAAATTGAGATAGTCGTATTGTATTTGTATATTTGTATTTCTAATGAAGATGTAATTGTTAATGTTAATTCTTAATCCTAATTTCTAAGTTTGTATTTGTAATTTATAATTATAACTTATAAGTAATAAAAAGTACTGAAATTTAATTAATATTTCAGTGTCTCATTATTTTATAATATTTCATGTTGATTATATATATTTTTAATTAATACAAATACAAAATGTCACTAAATATAATATATAAAATATTTTTATAATAATTATTAATAATAAATCAAAATTACCATAATTTATAAATATTAAAAAAAATTTGTAGGCTAGCCCACAAATTACGTTGGTCAGCCTGCATATTAGGCCCATGACACGACATGACACGCTATATAGCGGGCTGTGTTGTGAGCCTTCAGATTTGATGGGCCAGCATGACATGACAAGACATGAATTTCTATGGGCCTTAGCATGACATGGCCCACGGCACGACGAGTCTTGAATTTTTAGGCACGACACGACCCACCGCCGACTCTAAGGATAAGTATTGATATGACATTAAAATTTAACTTAAAACTGAGGTGGCATTAAAATTAATTTAAAAAGATGATGTGGCATGTTAAAAATTAATCAAAACACACCTACTCTTGGGATTACTCTTCCCCATCATATGAACTATTGGATAAGTTCCAGTTCTTCATTTTACTTATTTGGATAAGTCCACCCATGATGAAGGGGCGTGAGAAGTGGAAACTGTCAAAGGTCGTTTCTCACAAACCGCTCCCATGTAAAAAGAAAGTTTTTCCTTTTAGAAATGGTTACTCACTGTTACTCAAAAATACGTAAAGGAAAAATACGCTCTCTCTCTCTAAAATTGGAAAAGAAAAATACTCTTCGTGGTTTTCTTCCAGATTCAATTTATTGCTTCAGAGATAAGGAGAAGAGGTATTTATGCTGTGTAAATTCATTGTAGTTCGTTTATATATAAATGTGATTGCAATGGGTGGCTATGATCTTGGGATTACTTTAGGATATATGTTATTCTATGTTACTTCCAACATTGGTATCAGAGCCGTGGTTCATATTGTTTTAAATTCATACTATTATGTTAAAGCATCTTACTGGTTTATCAAATGCAATTCTGAATTTTTCAAATTTTGTACGTAAAAAGTTGTCTTTTTGGTAATGATAATTAGACTATTAGATTCTTTATGAAATTATGAAGAAAATGGCTTTTGAATCATAAAAAAATGGAGTTAAAATGACTTAGATATGCCTCTTTAAAGTTTCGAATTTCGTATGGGTTGATTTCCGGGTCGGTGCCAAGTTGCAGACTCGGATGGAGGTTTAAGATGACTAACGACTGACATGTCGTTTTAACTCTAGATTTATATAAGACACGTCGTTTTTTCTGTTTTACTTCTTTTTTAAAATAAAATGCAAATAGGCGTGGTTGGTTGGTGAGACTTGAACCCAAGTCTCCAAGGTTACAACCTAATTCCCTAACCACTGGGCTATTTTTGTTTTGTGTTAATTATAATGACAAACCCAATATATTCCTTTCCAGCCCAACCCATTAACCAAAATAAAAATGGGTCAAGTTGACCCGTGGACCCAACCCATATGATCAAACGGGTTAGTCAAACCCGACCCATAAGATCAAACGGGTCAGTCAAATCTGGTCAACACCTGACCCGTAAAGTCAAACAAGTCAATAGGTCAAACTCGGGTCAGGATTGACCCGATTAAATGTGAAAATGGGTCGACCCGACCCGGATTCGTGTGGGGCACGTGACAAGAGCGTGGAGTACCCTGCCGGAGCGTGGGGGTGCGTGGAAGCTCCTGCCGGCACATGAGGGAGCATGACTGCCTTTGGGCGGCGCGTGGAGCTTGTGGCTGCTTCTGGGCGACGTGTGAAGGTGCGTGAAGTATTCTAAATTTTTTTCTTTTGCTGTAATGTTACGTTATAGATGTGCAATGGTTGCTAGAACACCCGCTCAAAAGAAAATGGTTATGAACATGATTAGAACTCTACAAACTCACACATTGATTTTAAGAGACACAGAGGATGAGTTGGTGTAACTCGTAAATCATTTCATTCATGTGAATGAAAAGATTCAGGAAATTATCTGGATAGGGGGATTAAAGGAAGATGAGTTGAAATACCAAGTTCTAAGAGAGACTCTTGGTTACCCTAATCTCGTTGGTCTCTTTGATATGGTTTGGAACAAGCTGAAGGTTCAAAACTTTAAAGATGACAATAAAAATTATAAACGTTTGGTCAACAACTACATCAAGGAGTACATAGATTGGGGTGCCAAAAAGACAGTTGGTGCATCTATAGGAGTCTCCACTCGTAAAGGACATCACAAGAAACTGGGAGTTCCCTTGCCTAGGGTTAATTACAAGTTAGATAAAGACCTTAGGATAAGGATTATCAGATCCTTCCCAGTTTTAGGAATGTGGCAGTACACTTAATTTTTTTTGTTTTGGAAATTGTTTGTTTTAATTTTATTACAAGTTGAATTCTATTTAAATAATGAAATTCGTTTTATTTATTTAGTTTTCTATTTTATTAAAATTTTATGTGAATTTATGTTGAATTATATTTATATAATTGTGTCTAAATATAATTTTAGAATTGTAATTAATTATATCTATGATAATTGGAAATTGGAATTTTGGATGATGATTGTTGACATTGTTAACTTTTGATTCCAAATCTAATATACAATTATTATTGATATAATTAATTAAATGTATATGTATGTTCCGAGCATTGAATAACATGCATTATCCAACGTGCAATTTTTTTTAGAAATAACATCTGTATCTAAGAACATTGTCGCCAAACTTAATAAAGGAGAAAAATTTAACGGTGACAATTATGAGATATGGAGCATGAAAATCCAATATGTTTTAGAAGAACAAAAGGTTCTTGAAGCTCTTACTACAACCATGGAAGAGCTTGAAGAAGGAGTCACGGCTCAACATAGACGAGATCGTGCAGCTTATGACATATGGAAGAAGAAGAATTCCACTGCTCGCATCATTTTGTTGAGCAGCATGGACAATGATCTCATGAAAAAGTACTGGGATTACGAATTAGCAAAGGACATGTGATCCACACTTGCTACAAAGTTTGGCGGTACGTCCATTACCAAACTCCAGTCACTCATTATCAAGTTTGACACATATAAAAAGAAGCTTGAACATACTATGCGAGTACATTTATGGCATTTGTCAAACATGATAAGTGAGTTGAGAGATGCAGGTCATGTCCTAACTGATGAACAACAGGTTCAAGCTGTCATAAGATCATTGCCTCAAAATTGGGAACATATGAAAATACACCTTACCCACAATGAGGGCATCCGAAATTTAAAAGATGCCATACGCCATTTGGAACTGGAAGAAGATCGCCTTAATGCGAGTAAGGCAAATACTGATGTGTATATGGCTGGTTCCAATTCACATGGTGGGAAGGGATTTAAACGTAAATTCCAAGGTGGATCCTAAAGAAAAGGCAATACTGATAAGGCTCAAGGGAAGAAGAAAAGTTTTTTAAACACGGAAAAGGAAAGCATCCTGCTAGGAAGAGAAATATGGCAAAGGTGAAATGCTATAACTATGGTAACAAGGGACATTTTGCTCGCGATTGTAGCGAACCGAAGAAGATTCAGCAGCAACAGACCACATAGCAAAAGATAAGAGTGCTTTCATGGAATTTCGACGAATACCACGAGAAACAAATTAGATATATGTAGGTAACAATTCAAAAGTGGAAGTTAAAGGGTTCGGCACATGCAAATTGATCATGCATGGAGGTCGAATCCTATACCTACATGACGTGTTATATGCACCCGATATTCGTCGAAATCTTATTTCCGTGTTAGAACTTATTAAACTTGGTTTTAATTTAAACTTTTCTAGTATTGGTGTCCATTTATTTTTGGACACAACATACTATGGTTGTGGTTATATTTCGGATGGTTTTATAGTACTTGACGTTGCTTATAATTATAGTAATGTTTGTTTTTCCTTTATTACATCTTCCAATAATGATGATGTGAATGTATGGCATGCAAGACTTGGCCATATTGGCCAACAACGAATGAATATACTAGCAAGAGAAGGCTTGTTAGGATCCTTAACAAAAGTAGACTTGACTACTTGTGAACATTGCCTAGCTGGAAAAACAGCAAGAAAACCATTTGGAAAAGCGATAGAGTTGAAGTTCCATTGCAACTAATTCATTTTGACATATGTGGTCCAATGAATGTGAGGGCTAGACATGGGGCTGTTTATTTCATCACATTTATAGATGATTTCACTCGATATGGTTATGTTTTCTTGATTTCTCAAAAATCAGAGCTTTAGAATGCTTTCAGAAGTTTAAAAACTTAGTTGAGAATCAATTAGATAAAAAGATAAAAGTTCTGCAAACTGATCGAGGTCGTGAATATTATCTGATCAGTTCAGAAATTTTTGTGATGAAATGGGAATAGAACGTCAATTAACTATCCAAGAACTCCGCAACAAAATGGTGTTATAGAACGAAGAAACAGAAACCTATTGAGTGGTGAGGTCTATGATGGCACAAGCAAACTGCCCATCACCTTGGGGTGATGCCTTATGACTGCCATATATATCCTCAATCGAGTACCATCCAAATATTACACTACACCCTATGAGTTAGGACAAATCCGAAACTCGATTTGAGTCTCCTAAAACCATAGGGATGTGCTGCTATGTTCATGATCATTCCCATAAATATGGAAAATTAGGTCCAAGGGGGAGAAATGTATTTCATAGATACTTAGAACATTCAAAGGGATACATCTTCATAGGAGAACAAGAAAGTGGTAGCATCACTGAGTTTGAATCACGAGATGTCACATCTAGAAACCGATTTTCCTAAGAAGGGCGAGATAGGTAAAGATTGTTCTATATGAAACACAAGACCAAGGCAATTCTGTTGCCGAAATCAGTTGGTTATACTACATCCCAGTAGGAGCACTATGGAAGTTGATGAATCAGTTCAGATTCTCATCATTCTACTGGCAATCCAACTATGTAGCTGGTCCAAGTGGGAGTAACACCAATCAATCTCCAATACGTCGATCGAACAGGAAACAAGTCCACGTCGACGATTGAGATTGAGTGGGAATTTTCTAGCTACTCCAAAGTTGACGAAGAGCCAAGGAATGTAAATAAGGCTCTCAATTGCCCTTCTAAGGAAAAATGGATGAAAGCAATGGAGAAGAATTGGAGTCTATGAAATCAAACCAAGGATGGGAATGGTTGATTACCAAAAGGACGCAAAGCCATTGGAACAATGGGTTCTCAAAATCAAACGTAAAGCTGATGGCAGTATTGAAAGATACAAAGCTCGCTTAGTCGCGAAGGGGTATACACAACAAGAAGGAATAGATTATGAAGAAATTTTTCACATGTTGTGCGGTTTACCTCAATCCGACTTATTCTAGCTATAGTTGCTAGCATGGATTTGAATTGCATCAAATGGATGTAAAGACTGCTTTTCTCAATGGAGAATTACAAGAAGAAATATATATGCACCAACCAATAGGTTTTATGAGAGAGGTCAAGAACACAAAGTGTGTAGACTTTTAAAGTCAATTTATGGCCTCAAACATCCTCAAGACAGTGGTATATTCGATTTCATAATGCGATAATGTCGTATGATTTCAAAAGATATATGAAGATCATTATGTATATACAAAGAGATCAATAACAAATTTGTTATATTATCATTATATGTTGATGATTAACTTATAGTGAAATGAAAGCAATTTGTCAGAAAATCAAAGGAGGTTATTATTCATTTTGAGTGAAAGATATGGGTGAAGCTGCATATATTCTGGAGTCAGATTTCAAGAGATCGCTCAAGAAAATTAGTATCTCTTTCAAAAGAACCATACATTAAGAAAATTCTTGAACGATTCATATGCAAGATTGTAAACCCATAGAAAACCCTATCGCGAAAGGCGAGACTTTAAGTCGTAAAATGTGTCCGAGACTCCATAAGAAGGAAACAATGAAGAATATTCCTTAACAAGTGCTGTTGGAAGTCTCATGTACGCCATGATGTGCACTAGAGCAATATTTGTATGCCGATGGGTTGGCAAGTAGATAACAGTCCGACCCAGGAAAAGCACATTGGAAAGCAGTGAAGAGAATCTTAAGATATCTAAAAGGGACAGCTGATTACTCATTATATTATCAAGGATGATTTACACTTGAGAGGCTACACCGATGCTGATTGGAGGAGGATTTAGATGAAAGGAAATCTACTTCTGGATATGTTTTCTTACTAATGGTGGGGCCATATCTTGGAGCAGTAAGAAATAATCATGTATAGCCTTATCTACAATGGAGGCTGAGTTTGTAGCATTTTCAACTGCAGTGCAAGAAGCCGTTTGGTTGAGACGGTTCATGAATCATCGGGATATTAATGTTGCTATTGAACCAGTAAGATAAACTGTGATAGTCAAGCAGCATAGCATACACTAAGGATCCAAATATCATGGTAAAACGAAACATATAGAACAAATATAATTTTGTGCGAGACTTGGTGGCACAAAAGGAGGTGAACATGAAGTACATATCTACGCATCACATGGTTGCGATCCATTCACAAAGCCTATACCAGAGATACTTTCAATAGATATGTTAGATCTCTAGGCTTACGTAGGTGTTGAATGTACTCCTACTTTGAGATTTCCCAAAACTGTTACATTTGTCTTATCAATATTAAATAACAATATGTCAACGCTCAATTTAGATTATTATGGAACATACATGAAGAAGTATATATAATATATATATATTATGTAAATATTATATATAGTCTATTTTGAAAAGCATGTCGGACAGTTAAAAGATTGGCCTTCTCACACAAGCAATCGCTCCATACTTCGTTGGAATGGAGATGATACGATTTTAAGGCTTATTATCTAGGTGATAATAGAGAGCCAAGCTTAAAATATTTAACGCGCCTAAAAATAGAATTAAAATAATGTCCAATGAAATGTGACCATAAGTGATAAATGATCACTTTATCTGTCTAATTGCCAGATTAGAGTTTTGATGAATTAAAAGTATGTAAAGTGAACTCAAGTTAGACATTAGGTATGTCTGAACTGAAATCATATAACATTTACAAGAAAAGGACATGCACTCCATGGGAAAGGAGGAAATGTTGTAGCATGTGATTTATACCAGTGTGCAAAACATTGACCAAAAGGGTAATGAAAGTCAAATCTCAACTTTAACATTGGTGAGACCCTGAGATTTAAGAATAAAATCTCATAGAATACCCTATTACTCTAGTATGTTTCTTGAAAATCTCATTTAATGATGCTTTCTTAGAGTGTTACCAAGAATTAAGATAAATTCAATCTGCTGGGACATTTCTAGAAAAGCAGTTAAATGAAAGTTACAAGAATCGAGAAAAGAGGAAGATTATGATTTGAATTATCACACTATAATCATATTCATTGGTCGACCAATTATGTTTTACTTTTATGTAAAGACATAACATAATTATGAAAACAATGGATATTTATTGTAATGAGTATTAGAAAATGTGATAAGTATCTAAGGTATTGATACAACATACAAACCTGAGTTTCACAATTCGAGAAGTTATTATTCACACGATATATAACTAACGTGCTCTCGAAGATGCATGGTCACACGATATTTACTAAAGTATGAACCTTAAAGAGCACAGAGAGAGATAGTCCCATATGTGTGAGTGGGAGATATGGATAAGTTCCAGTTCTTCATTTTACTTGTTTGGATAAGTCCACCCATGATGAAGGGTGTGTGAGAAGTGGAAACTGCAAAGGCAGTTTCTCACGAACCGCTCCCATATAAAAAGAAAGTTTTTCCTTTTGAAATGGTTACTCACTGTTACTCAAAATACGCAAGGAAAAAATACGCTCTTCTCTCTAAAATTAGAAAAGAGAATACTCTTCGTGGTTTCTTCCAGATTCAATTTATTGCTCAGAGATAAGGAGAAGAGGTATTTATGCTGTGTAAATTCATTGTAGTTCGTTTATATAAATGTGATTGCAATGGGTGATATGATCTTGGGATTATTTTAGGATATATGTTATTTCCAACTATTTATAGTAGCTCCATTCACAATTATTAGATTAATTTATAAAACAATTTTAAGTTTATCAAAGATTATAAGATTAGAGGATTCAAAATAAATCTTTAAAAAATTTCATGTAAGAAGAGATTGATTTTACAAAAAAAAAAAAAAAAAAAAAAAAAAAAAAATTATTCGAGAAGATATTAATATTTGTTAAAACATCGCTTTCATATCCTCAAAGACAACTAACGGAGTACATAAACTATTTTAGGAAGGGCATCAGACACCTTTGTTTCATTTTGCAAGAAAAATTTGTAATCACCTATATTAATTCCAGATCATTTTGTTCTGGGCATTTTGCTTCATCTGAATCTACCAAAAAGTAAGGACTAAATACATTAATTTAGAACAAGTTTCATAGACGGGTTTATTGAAATCCAGTGCCTGCTCAAGAAAGGGTTTTAAACAATCAGACAGTAAAAAATGAATGATCGTGCAGTAAGGTTTACAAATAAAGATTATTCGAATCCTTAATAATTATAATCTTTGATAAACTTACAAATGTTTCATAAATTATATGAAGAATTGTGAATGGCGTTACTGGAGTGATAGCGAAGAGTAATTCCAAGAGTATGTGTGTTTAAAAGTTAAAAGTTAAAATTAAATTATTTCGTAAGGAAGAAAGTTCAAAATGATGTAAATACAAAGTTTCTCTTTGTGAAATTATTATAACTTACCAAATTACATTTCAAAATTGAAAAAAAAAAAAAATGAAAAAAGGAAGTGTTGAATAAACCAATTTATACACAGGTCAAATAATTTTGAGTTGAATTAGGTTGGCAAACGCTAACTCGATTTACTAATGAGTTAGGTTAGTTTTGGTCAAACTCAACCCGTACCCGAAAAACTCTACCCTTATCTAGACCATTAGATTGCAATTGACCCACTTTTTTTTTTTAAAAAAAAATTTTTGAACCGTTAAAATTGCATTTAAGTTGTGTCATGTCTAATGTGTACTTGTGAGTTATATTGAAATTTGATAAATATTCATTCATATATATAATAGTGCAATTCTAAAGATCCAGTAACGGTAGCAAATATTTGTGTTATTTTTGACAGTGGCGGATTTACTTAATGAGGAGTGGGGACCATGGCCCTCACTCAAACTTTAAAAAACTTTAGATTGTATAAATATTTATATTTAGTTACATTTTACCCCCTATAAGACTTTGACATTTTCCCCCCACAAATTTTTTGTTTATTTTTTGCCCCCATCGAGTGAAATTCCTGGATCCGTCACTGATTTTTGAAATTCCTAGATCCGTCACTGATAAACTTAAAATTGTTTTATAAATTAAGGAGATTTTGTATTATATTAAACCTTAAGGGGTCAACTAACTCTAATAAATTACTTAAAATAGTTATAGAGAAAGGATAATTACAATTTTCAAAATAAACGGGGAACATTTTCACATTCATGAGATAAACTCAAAAAGAGTTTATCGAAAACATAAAACTACACTTTCAAAGACGGTATCTCAATTGCGCAAATTAAATAATGTAGTAGTTGATTTGTTGACACCAATGAATGATATGAGATATTTTGTGAGATATGAATATACGAAATGATTTGACATATTATTTAAAACACAAAGTTATAATAGTTCGGATTGCATTACTATATATATTAAAGAAACCCAAATTTGAACATTTTTTTTTTAAAACGCAACTAACATATATTTAATAGTTAATATTGCAAATGATACAGAAAATCTTGAAAACCGATTTTTTTCTTAAAAACACTCTTTCAGATATATCAAATTTTGTGATTCTGCTGGTGTAGTCCAATATGCTGCTTTTGCAAAATCAGTAACTTTAATAATTTGCCTAAAATCACAGCACTTCAACATCTGTGCTGGTGATCAATTTTTCAAAAAAAAAAAACACTACACTTAAACATTGAAGTCCACTAAAATATGCTGCTTTAGAAAAGCGCAACAACTTTAATATAAGTTTGACAAATATCGACTATTTTTTTCTTACAACAATTCATGTGCAATAATCTACATTTGTTTAGCACAAAATGTGTGTATCAGCGTGACCATTTTTAGGCCTAACCTAAGCTCAATCCCTTCTATCACGACACCATTATTGCTGAATTCCAAGAAATAAAAAACACACCATTTTACCCTTTCCTCATCTCGATTTTCATTGAAGAACTCATCTATTTCAATCTCCATCGACCCATCTCCTCTGCCTTGAGATTAGTCTAAGAACATACTATGCTTTTCTGTTGGGGATTGGTTAAACCACTTTGGTTTTGGATTACCCATTTTAAAGTGCAGTTGAATATTTATCAAGTAGATTAAGACATTTCCAAGTTTTAGCCACATTAAACACAAGTGCAGAAAGTAAATAACACAGTCATATACATGATTCGGCTAAATCCACTTTTAGCCTGCATCCATTGGACCTTGTCCAGATCAAAGCAATCCACAAAGTTAAAAACACATTACAAGATATAGTTCAAAGCTGATCTAAGTTATAGTAAAAAGAACTCTTTATCCAACTTTACGCTTACACCACACTCTGAATCCTTAACGTGTAGCAACCCCTTGGAGCTTCTTCTCGTCAGGAACACACCCAAGAACAGCTTGTAAACCACAAGCTTCAAGCACCGACGCCACGCACCAGCATCAGCAAAGGAACCACGTTCCAAGAGCCATCAAGTCTATGTTTGATATGATGAGGTTTTGACACAAAATGGAAAATGAACCTTGAACTTTAAGAGAAAGAATACTCTAAGAAATTCAGAGTAAGAATAAAATAAAAGATCAAAAGGTTAGATTCATTTACGTAAGAAAGAGTATTATATAGTAAAGAATTTCTTGCTCAACAATATAGTGTCACATCAGCCAACAAGGGGCTGATCACCAACGTTTATCCAAATAAGGAAAGTATTCATTCTTTTTTGTCTGGACCACAAAACAAATCGGGAAAGATAATGTTATTCCCCAGGACCACTTAAGAATATTATGACACATGTAAAAGGTCCTAAATATCAAGAAACAAAGATAAACAATATCTTTTTCACTTTATCAGACACACAACTTGTGTTAGGTTGCAAAGTATCTTAAGCGAGAGTGTAAGCACAGACTGTTGTGCACACACACTCGAAACAAAACAAGCTAAGACACAAGTCTGGCAAACAGTGTGCAGTAAGAACTGATGTACACACATATAACAGATGAAACAAGCCAAATAAAAGGATTGGTAGCCAGTGTGCACTCATAACTGTTGTGCACACACACAACTCATAAGTTTGATAAAAATGAATATTCTACATTTTCCATGTCTCTTCCTTTAAAAAAGAAACTTAACTGTACAGGTCCTCTTAGAAGCCCATCTCCAAACTTTGGAAACTTAAACACAAGGTAAGCTTCATATTTAGTTTGTCTCTGGTGACAACATTTTGGTCTCTATCTTTACATTGATCCCTATCTACCACACATACATGGATTCACAGACTTCCAAATATATATATATATATATAGAGAGAGAGAGAGAGAGAGAGAGAGAGAGAGAGAGAGAGAGAGAGGCCAAAAATAAATATAATTTTTACACACTGATAGTAAGAACTGTTATACAAACTTTATAAGAAACAACTATAACAAATAGGAATATAGTTGACAAAGTAATTCTCTAGTCCAAAACGTAGTGATATTAATTATGTCAAGAATCGTCGTAACAAATANAGCCCTAGCGACAGAAGATTCTACTGCTTCTCTTCTCTAACAAACTACTGATTATACTGGACAGTTGGAGGATGATCAATGGAGTCCTGATCTGTATAAAATCAGATCTACTATGCTAAAGAAAGCAGAGTTTTCAAAGGGATATTTTGGGTGTGTTCTTTCTTGTTTTTCCTGGTTGTATACTCTCTGTAATCTTGGTTTCCTTGAGTAATAAAATACCCTATAGTGTGCCTTGAAGAGTGGATGTAGGCTACCTTAGCTGAACCACTATAAATCCCCTGTGTCAATTTTCTTTTCTATTATTTCATGCTTTTCTTAATCTCTTAATTGATTGCTTGTTCATTGATAAGATTGTGTTAGCTCATTGATTGATTTGATCAGTATAGCTGAAAGCCCTAATTAGTCACTACAAATTGGTATCAGAGCCTAGTTCGAATCTGAATTAGGGTTATTTGAAATTCATTTTCTGTCGTTGAAAATGTTATTCCAAAAACATGTCCACTAAATTTGAACTCGAAAAGTTTACAGGGGACAATGATTTTGGACTCTAGAAGATGAAAATGGAAGCTGTGCTGATTAAAGAGGGACTGGCATTAGCTCTGAAAGGGGAATCTGAGCTGCTTGACACCATGACTGAAGCTGAGAAGCAAGATGTAACCAACAAAGCTAAGAGCTCCTTGATCCTAGGACTGGTGACAAAATCCTGTGAGAAGTGAAGAAGGAGAAAACCGCTGCTGAGATCTGGGACAGGTTAGACTCCCTGTATCAATCTAAAGCTATTCCTAATAGACTGTATTTAAAACAAAGACTGTTTGGTTTTAAAATGGATGAGCAGAAATCTTTAAAAGACAATAAGGATGATTTTTTGAAACTTATACAGGATTTAGAAAGCATATCAGTAGAGGTTGGTAATGAAGATCAGGTTGTAATTCTTCTAAATTCCCTTCCTAAACCTTACTCCAATTTTGTAGAAACATTAAAATATGGTAGGCAGACACTTAAATTAGAAGAGGTTGTAGAAGCAATCACAGCTAAGGATAGAGAGAACAAAATGACATTAGGCAGTGATGGGGAAGGTCTCATGGTAAGGGGTAGATCATAAAAGAGAAACTAGAAAAAGGGGGGACAAAATAGGAATAGATCTAAGTCCAAAACTAGGAAATGGAAGTGCTTCTTTTGTCACAAAGAAGGGCATCTTAGGAGAGATTGTCTTGAGAGGAAAAATAAGAAGAAGTATGGAAAGGAGGAAGAAGAAGGCAGTGCTGGAGTTGTGTCTAAAGGTTATGAAAGTTCAGAGGTATTAGTCATCTGAAGGTAGAAACAATGAGGAATGGATCTTAGACCAAGATGTACCTACCACATGACACCAAATAGGGAGTGGTTTAGCTCTTTTCAAACTATAGATGGTGGAAAGGTTATGATGGGAAATAATGCAGTATGTGGCATTAAAGGCATAAGTACTGTTAAGCTAAGCCTTCACAATGGCCTAACCAAAACTCTCACCGATGTAAGATACATCCCTGACCTCAAGAGGAATCTAATATCACTAGGTACCCTAGCCTCAATAAGACTAAGTTACAAAGCTTCAAGTGGAAGTCTTAGTGTAATGAAAGGGTCATAAATAATGATGAAAGGTGAAAAGAAAAATGGTCTTTATGTGTTAAAGGGTAGGATAGATTATGGCATAGCTGCTGTAGGGTCTCTAGTAACACAGGATAAAACCTCACTGTGGCATCAAAGGTTAGCACATGTTAGTGAAAGAGGGTTAGTTGAGTTGAGTAAACAGAACCTATTAGGAGGGGATCAAACTGGAAACTTAACCTTCTGTGAACACTGTATTTTTGGCAATATGTGCAGGGTAAAATTTGGATCTGGTAAGCATTACTCAAGCTCACCACTTGAGTATGTTCACTCAGATGTATGGGGACCAGCTAGACATTACTCACTAGGGGACTGTAGGTATTTCATTAGCTTTGTGGATGATTATTCTAGGCATGTCTGGATTTATTTTATGAAGACTAAGGATGAGGTATTTCTTAGGTTTAAGGAATGGAAAATAATGGTTGAAACTCAATCTAGGAAGAAACTTAAAAGGCTTAGAACTGATAATGGTCTTGAGTTTGTGAATGATGAATTCAATAATTTCTGTAAAAACCATGGAATTGTTAGGCACAAAACTGTTAGAAATACCCCACAACAGAATGGCCTATGTGAAAGGATGAATAGGACTATCCTAGACAAAGTTAGGAGCATCCTGTCAAACTCTAAGCTACCTGTAAAATTTTGGGTAGAAGCTGCACATACTGTGGTGTATTTGATTAATAGAACCCCTTCATTTGCCATAGGTTTCAAGGTGCCCTTAGAAAAATGGTCTGGACACCCTATAAAGCTAGACAACTTAAGAGTTTTCGGGTGTCTATCTTATATGCATGTAAAGGATGATAAGCTGAAACCCAGAGCTATAAAGTGCCTATTTCTTGGATATCCAAAGGGAGTAAAAGGTTATAAGTTCTAGAATCTAGAAACCAAGAAGTGTATAATCAGTAGGGATGTGGTTTTTAGGGAAGAAGTCTTTCCTGGACTAGAATGTGAACCTGGAAAATCTGTTGATAGTGACTCGGTATCAAAATCAGTTGATAGTGACTCAGGATCAGATCTTTTAGAACTAGAAATTTAGGATGTAGTTACTAATCATCAAGGTGGAACTGATGACATAGAGGAGAATCCTGAAAATCCTAATACAGATGAGATGGATGAACAAAGAGAAGAGGAACCAGAGTTGACAAACTATCAGCTAGCTAGGGATAGGACCAGGAGACTCATTAAACCTCCCAACAGACTAGGATATGCAGATGTGGTAGCTTATGCACTTCAGGTAGAAGAAGAGCTGAATGATGAGCCTAAAACATTTCAGGAAGCTATATTAGGATCTGATAAAACTGAGTGGAAAAGGGCAATCAAGGATGAATTCAATTCCTTAATGAAAAACAATACCTGGACCCTAGTTGATAAACCAGAAAACTACAGGGTGGTTAAGTGCAAGTGGATTTTCAAAAGGAAACCAGATCTAACCTCAAAAGATTCACCTAGGTATAAGGCTAGACTGGTTGCAAAGGGATTTACTCAAGTGGAAGGCATAGACTACAATGAAATATTCTCCTCGGTTGTAAAGCATATATCAATCAGAATTCTGATTTCTTTGGTTGTACAGTTCAATCTAGAACTGGAGCAACTGAATGTAGAAACAGCTTTTTTACATGGTGACTTGGAAGAGAATATTTTAATGGAGCAGCCAGAGGGATATTCAGGACCAGCAGATAAAGTTTGTCTTATCAGAAAATCACTTTATGGCCTAAAACAATCACCACGACAGTGGTATAAGAAATTTGATTCTTTTATGATTGAAATTGGCTTTAATAGATGTCAATTTGATAGCTGTTTTTATTTTAAAAGAAATTCTGATTTGACTTATACTTGTTGCTTTATGTGGATGACATGTTGGTTGCTTGCCATGACAAAACTGAGATTATTCGATTGAAGAAAATACTCAATACCAAGTTTGAAATGAAGGAGTTAGGTCAGGCTCAAAAGATTCTTGGTATTACCATTATAAGAGATAGAATGCAGGGAAGATTGAAGCTGGTTCAAGAAGAATATGCAGAGAAAATTATGCAGAAATTCAATATGTAGAATGCTAAGGCTGTCCAAACTCCCCAAGGGCAGCACATAAAGCTTTCTCATGATCAATGCCCAAAAACAGAGGAAGAGCAAAAGGAAATGTCCACCATTCCATATGCAAATGCCCTGGGCAGCCTAATGTACCTAATGGTTTGTACCAGGCCAGATCTGGCATACTCTGTGAGTTTAGTAAGTAGATTCATGAGCAATCCGGGAAGACTCCATTGGTCTGCACTTAAATGGATTCTAAGACACTTACAAGGATCAAAATTTGTGGGCATAGTTTTTAGTAAGAACAAGGAAGAAAAATACTGCATTAGAGGTTATGTTGATGTGATTATGCAGGGGACTTTGATAAGAGAAAGTCCACTTTAGGATTTGTTTTTACATTGTGGGGAAATGTGATTAGCTGGAAATCAAAGCTTCAGCATATGGTTACTCTCTCATCAACAGAATCTGAATATGTAGCTTTGATAGAAGCATCAAAGGAAGCAGTATGGCTCAAGGGTTTTGTGAATGAATTGGAGTTGGAACAGAAAATTGTGGAGATCAAAAGTGACAGTCAGAGTGCAATATATCTATCCAAGAACCAAGTCTTCCACGAGAGGACGAAACATATAGATGTTAGAATGCATTTCATCAGAGAATTGATTGAAAAAGGAGAAGTCAAGTTTGAGAAGATAAGGGGCACTCACAACCCTGCAGACATGCTCACCAAACCAGTTACTGCAGATAAACATAGGCTCTGTATGAGCCTATTACATGTTCAAGCATAATTCAGTTTTGCCAAGGCCACTTAGGGTGTCAATTCACAAGCCAAGGTGGAGAATTGTGATGATGATGTGGCTTGTGTATGCCACAGTGGAGTCAGCATCAGTCAAAGAAATCAGCTTCAACATTAAACCAATAAGGCAACGTTTCAGCTATCAGACTTAAGTGCCTTATCTGGCACCCGAATTCCATTCTGTTTCAACAGAATGCACAGCTCACCTCACGCTCTCTCTGGTTCCTTCTCAGCCCTAGCGACAGAAGATTCTACTACTTCTCTTCTCTAACAAACTGCTGATTATACTGGACAGCTGGAGGATGATCAATGGAGTCCTGGTCTGTATAAAATCAGATCTATTGTGCTGAAGAAAGCAGAGTTTTCAGAGGGATATTTCGGGTGTGTTCTTTCTTGTTTTTCCTGGTTGTATACTCTCTATAATCTTGGTTTCCTTGAGTAATAAAATACCCTATAGTGTGCCTTGAAGAGTGGATGTAGGTTACCTTAGCCGAACCACTATAAATCCCTTGTGTCAATTTTCTTTTCGTTATTTCATGCTTTTTCTTAATCTCTTAATTGATTGCTTGTTCATTGATAAGATTGTATTAGCTCATTGATTGATTTGATCAGTATAGCTGAAAGCCCTAATTAGTCACTACACAAACTTTATAAGGAACAAGTATAACAAATAGGAATATAGTTGACAAAAGTAATTCTCTAGTCCAAAACGTAGTGATATTAATTATGTCAAGAATCGTCGTAATAAATATAAGGAAGTCCTGACTAGAGAATTTTCGATAATTGACAATAAATGAAATTAACCTAGACTCTGGTCGACTTCGCCATATCTCATCAGCAGGTCTTCCTCCCCATGTAATGTAAAGCCCTCTAATGCCAACCATGTAACATTTTTTTCCACTCTCTTTGTCTAGTGCAAAGCTGTGTCAAAGAATTACAAAGTCAGTTAACTTTTTTGTACATGATCCAGGGAAGGGGTAAATTTTATTTTATTTTTTTACGAATTTGGACAAATGAATAGTATATTGTTTATGGGTAGATCAATTGGATGTTCTGTGAATTGATAGCACACAAGTCAAGGTAATACCAAGGTAGTTAAGTCACGATTTGTCCAGCATTTTAATAGATAATAAGTCAAGGACCATATGATGGCAATCTCAATTGATTTCTAGCTGATAATAAAAGCAGCATTGATTAAGCAACTTTTCATTGATTTCTAGCTTTATAACCCAACGTACTAATTTGTTGATGTTCTATAAATTCAAAAGCTTAATGTTCTGTGTATAAGTTACAAAGGTGAATAAAATGACATTCACTTACCATAGTACCATTTTTGATGAGGATGTGGTTCTTGCAAAGGTGGAAAAAAAGATCCCTCTTGGACAGTGAAATAATTCCGACGAGGAAACCAAATTGGAAAGGATCTCCTGGTAATCAAGTGGGCAGTAACTTCTCGCATCTGCAGCTGACTTGAACACAGGAGACACCTCTGAAACTTTGCATGCATCTCTTGGAGATGTAAGGGAGATGATCTGGGAAATGCACTCTTCAGGCAAAACAATACTCATATCCATTTCACTTCTCTTTAATTAATTATGCAATTTACAACTTTAACTATTTTATCATATGGATTAGGATTAGATTAAGAGTAGGCAAGAATTTGTTAAGTCAATGAAGCAACGTATTTTATTAGAATTTTTGTAAGAGTTGACAATTCATGGATGCTCTTTAGACACCCTCATGATTCATGCACCAACGGAAATAGTGGGAGACAATTATCTAGTTCTAGAAACGAGGTCAACAGAAATATTTTAAAGAGTATTTTATCATTTTTTAGTCAAAATTCTTACTAATTTTCAACAGCTTTCAGATTTCTGAGTTGAAAAATAAGTACTTATTCCAACCGTTTGCTTATTTCGAGTTAAAAAAGATTATGAGGTCTTAATCCCAACAAACTGAAAGCAGCTGATAGAATTTTGATTTCTCACATCTGCAAAATTTGACTTTTGAGCTACCGACTCGAACACGGCAACTTTAAGAACACAATTATCACGGTTTAGTAAGTTTTCAGGCTGTGAACAATCAAGTACGCAAATTATAAAGTTAAATAAATCTTAAAAATTGGTAGTTATGGTGAATTTCTTCACAATCTTAATATATGTTTTAGTACTTAAATCAAATTAGTCAACATTATGCGTGACAACCTGTTAGTCAATATGACAATTGAATAAAAATAAGTTATTACTTACAAAATAAGCAATATGTGAAAGCGAGAAGGTCTATCTATTCAAACGATGAAAAAAGAAAAGAGGAAATAAAAATTAATATCCAATTCATGTATTTTAATAAGAACAAAACAAGTCTTATCTCTTAAAATTTTAGATTATATTTTAATCAAGACGTTGTCAAAGCTTTATATATATATATATAGAGTCGGTGATCTTTAAATTTAAAATTTCTGACTTCAAACTTTTTAATCTATTCATGTATCTTAATCCAATAATCATAATATTTAATGTCGACAACTCAACAACACTTCTAGACCTTTCTGATTTTGATAGATCAATGTTTGAATATTAAACTAGGAATTTAAGTCAAAAGTTAATAACAACATTATAATGGAGTAAGGTTAAGGCTGGTAAGATGTTTAATGACTCTAAAGATTAGATGAGATGCAAGTAAGTTGACTCGAACACCCCATATATAATAATAAAAAAAAAAAAAGTGGTGAAGGCTGATACTTGTTAAATTTTATTAAAACTTTTAAGAGTATTGTAATAGTCATCCTCTATTTTTGAAACTTTAGGATTAATAGTCAAAAATTAAATTTACCCTAATTTGTTATAAAATCAAAGAGATTCTCTGACTTGGGCTGAAAAAAATTGAGTGGGGCTATTTTCATCATTGCCATAACCCCATCAACTTTAATTATTGGTGAGATGGTCCAAAAAGCCAAAGTCACTTTGTTCACCTTTCAAACTTGTGGAGAAATTAATTGGGGGAGATAATCTTTTTTGCTCCCCTAGTGTTTGGATCTACCATGTCAGACCCTGCAGTTTAAACTAATGGGATAGATCCCCCCTAATTCTAACTTATGTTAATCTACATAAGGGCAAATTGGGTATATTGTATTTACTTGCTTTTTAAGTGAAGTTAGATTAATGTTACCTCACTATTGGTAATGTTGGAGGTAATCTGATTACCTCTATTTTCTTAGGTATTTTGAGATTACCAGGGTTATCCTTTTTTGTTACAATTTTATCCCTTATTAATAAAAATTTTGGACAATAATGCCCTCATTTTAAAATAAATTTACATTAATATCCTATTTCAATTTTACCCTTATTTAACTAAAATTTTGAACAATAATGTCCTTGTATTTAAAACAATTTACAGACCACTGCCACTCAGCCACCACCACCACTGCCACCCAGCCACCACCGCCTACAGCAGCCAACCACCATGGCGCCTCCGAAAACCAACCGGAGTCCCAAAAAAAGAACGAGTTTCAGTGGGAGGCTCCAGGAGTCAGCGATATGGCCGTTTTCGGCCATATTGATGGCCAAAAACGGCCATATCAGGCCAAATCTGGCGGTTAATGGCCAGATCCCTGGCCATTATCGGCCAAATCTGAGTGAGATCTGGTCGTTAACGGCCAGATCTATTCCAGCCGAAATAGATTTGGCTGCTAACGGCCAGATCTATTCCGGCCGAAATAGATTTGGCTGCTAACGGCCAGGTCCATGGCCGTTAATGGCAGATCTCACTCAGATCTTGCCGATAATGGCCAAGGATCTGGCCATTAACGGCCAGATCCACCGATCTGGCCGGAAATGGCTAGAATAGATCTGGCCATTTCCGGCAAGATCTGGCCTGATATGGCCGTTTTCGGCCATCAATATGGCTGGAAACGGCCATATCGAAGCCTCTTGGTCATGGTGAGTTGTTGATAGGGACTTTCGGAGACTTCCGGCGGTGATCTACGGTGGCAGCAGGCGGCGGCAGGAGGTGGGGGTGATTTCGTAATAAATTAAAGTTTTATATAAGCAGGGGTGTTTAAACTAAATCTGAAATATTGGGGGTTAAAAGAAATTATTCAAAAATTAATAATAAAAATAATATTATATTAATATTTGTAAGGGGGACCATTTAGTAATTTAAATAACATACCCACCAACTAACCAAACACATTTTCTTAAAGATTCCCAGTAATATTTCAAGGTAATCTATCTTTCCAGTAATCCAACATTCCCAGTAATATAACATTCCTGAACCAAACGCCCTCTATTGGTATTTGAAGATTACCGAAATCTTATATTACTTGACAACCAAACGTGGTAATCAAGTAATATAAGATGACATTACCCCAACAATCTGACATTACCGTCAACAAACGCCCCCTAAGAGGCATTTCTGTCTCTGCATAAGAAAATGTTGTTTCAGAGTTAAGATTTAATCGAGGCTGTTACTTTGAGGGGGGGTATTTCTTAATATTTGAAAGCTAAGAGTCAGGATCTTGACTAGTTGACCATCACTATGGATTAAGTCTTTCTCTGGAAATTAAAGCATGAACATGGAAAATTAAGATTTAAGCCATTAAATTTATGGAAGACATGTTCTATAATTCTGATTTTTACATGATATTAAGTAAATGATAAAAGTATTTTAAAATGCTAAAATACAGTTTGAAGATGCTTATAGTTCTTTCTCATTATGTGGCATCCGGTAGGATGTTTCTGGGCAACAATTTTATAAAATCTTTTTAAACCTAATCGGATAATTATTTATACATTTCCAATAATTGTCAACTATTAGGCTTCTTATATATAATACCATCTTGTTGGAGGCTTCCTTCACTAACCAAAGTCTTGTTCAATCTCATACGTAACTAAGACATTACCATAAAATCAAGAGTTGGATAGAGGGAAAGCTAGAAAAAATCAAATGGATATGAGTGTTGTTCTTCCTGAAGAGTGTTTATCCCAAATCACATCCCTTACATCTCCCAGAGATGCATGCAGATTATCAGCCGTGTCTCCTTTCTTCAAATCTGCTGCTGATTCTGATGCCGTCTGGGAGACGTTTCTGCCATCAGATTACGAGGGAATCATTTCCAATTCAGCCTCATCGTCTCTGTTGAGTACTTGCTCGTCCAAGAAGGAACTTTACTGTCATCTTTCCCATAAACCCATCTTCATCAACAGTGGCAATATGGTAAGCAAAATGACATTTTATAATTAACTTAAGCGATTACATTTAGGGAAGGCTATGATTTCTGTTTCTGTGTTTATATGCCCTTTTGGTTAATTGAAATTTGGATTGGTTTGTTCATAAATGGTTTATAAGTGTTGAATAAAATGATTCTTCCCCTGCATCTTAAGGATATGTTGTGAGCCAACTTCCCCTGCTTCAAAATATCGAATTCAATCCATATCTCTTTTTTCGGTTTTTTTGTTTTATTTTATTTTATTAGTTTCTGATGTATACTTAAACGTGTGTGATTCTTTGACATAGAGCTTTGCACTAGAGAAAGAGAGTGGAAAAGTTTGTTGCATGGTTGGGGCAAAAGCAGGGATCTCTGTCACATGGGGAAGTAAATCCTATTGGACATGGCCATCTCTACCAGAATCCAGGTTTGTTCTTCTGTCCCTTGTCCTTAAAATTCATAACCTTTTTTGCCTCCCTATGATTAGTTCTTCAGTAATTCTAATAGCAATTAGTATCTTTTCATTTAAGGTTTCCTGAAGTGGCTGAATTAAAGCCTGTTTGTTGGTTCGAAGTTAAGGGAAAAATAGAGACCAAACTTTTGTCCCCTGAAACCACCTATGCAGCTTACCTTGTGTTCAAGTTTGCTGACTCCAGAAATGGATTTGACACCAGACCTGTAGAGTTATGTTTCTACGTTGGAGGAATGGAGGAGGAAGAAAGAAGTAAGGTGTTTCTTGACGCTCGGGCGGGTGCGCCCAACCTATCTCAAGATCGAGGAGACGGGTGGATGGAGATTGAGATCGGTGAATTCTTTAAAAAGCATGGAGAAAATGAAGGCGTGGTGTATAATTTGTTTGATTTTGATGGTTTCAGCAGTAAACATGGCCTGATTATAGAAGGAATTGAGCTGAGGCCTAAAAGTGTTTGATAAAAGGGGTTTGGACATATATACACAACTTAATAATCATTTCCCCCAAAATGTATAGGATTTATTTAAAGGACAAATCTAGTTGTAAAATTCTACTTACCAATTATATTTTTAATGAAATAACAAATGATATATTCTTAATATATAAGGATAGATTATGCTAGACTAGATAGTTTCGATGTAGTTTAGCATTTAATTAAATGATTTAACAATTTAATTAAAACATGCTAGATCATGCTAATTGATGCTAAATTTGGTAGTCTAACGTATTTAGGTTATTTTCACCTTTGTTATTTTTATGGGCTATTAAGTTAAGTTGTGTAATTTTATGGTTAAATTTGTACTTTAAATAGACCATGCTAATTGATGCTAAATTTGGTAGTCTAATGTATTTAGGCTATTTTCACCTTTGTTATTTTTATGGGCTACTAAGTTAAGTTGTGTAATTTTATGGTTAAATTTGTACTTTAAACTAAACCTTGACATTTTGGAAATTAAGATTATTAAAGATGGTTATATATGGAAATATTTTTTGATATAAAAAGAACATAAATGATAGGAGGGAAACTTGGTAAATATTCATTAACTTATAATACTATAAGTTCTAGCAATTCACTGATGGTAGGAAAATTTATATTATTTAGAAACCTCAAGAAGGTTTTTGTTATTAAATTAAACCTTTGGGGGACAACTAACTCTTGTGAATTACTAAAATCAGTTAATATAGCGAAATAATAAATTACAATTTTCAAAATAAATGGGGAAGGTTTTTCACATTCATGAGTAGGGGTAAGTTGTTTCGGGTACCCTGCGATTTTTGGGAGAACCAGAATCGGTCGGTTCCTTTGAAAAGGAACTGGAACCAGAATTGACCAATTCCGATTCTTTGATTCTCGGAACCGGAACCTGAAATGCAGGTTTCGGTTCCTAACACAGGAATCTTGTAAGAAATTAATTACCCCCTTATTAGTTTAAAAAATGACACACACACCTTAAAATTTTATTAATACACCCCTGACAAATTTAGAAAACCTGCATTTATTAGCTTTCAGCTTTCATTACACATTTATTTGTATCCAATGTTCTTTAGGCAACACTCGAATTCAATCAGTTCATCATAATTCACACAAAATTTCTCAATCAAAATCAAAACACAAACGATTATTGAAATAAGAAAAAGAAGAATGAGAGAACAACTAAAGCAAACAAGTAAGCACATGTAATATCTTTTTTTTTTTTTTTTTAATTCTTCTAATAACATTAAAATACTTTTAATTGGATCATAATTCCAATTATACCCTTAATTAATTAAATAATTAATGAATCTAATCTATTTTAATTCTCTTAAATTTATCACATGCTCTCAAAAGTGTAACATTATAATATCTTTTTTTTAATAGAGAAATAAAATATAATTACTAACAATTAAATTATTTCGGAAAAAGTTTCATACACAATTAGTAAGTGGTTCTGATTTTTGTATTTTAATAAATTAACGGCCAATCATTTATCTTTGATACTCGTTGAACTTTGATTCTTTCTTAATTACCAATGAATAGATAAAAATAATTTATATAATATTATAATTACTAGAGTGAAAATGAAGTTTTTGAATTTGCCCATAAGTTAAATTAACATTAATTGTGAATTTATGACAAAAGAATAAAATAAAATATTAATATTAATATTATTTATGAATCTTTAATTAAATAATTAGTATGAACTTAACTCTTAGTTTTTTTTATGATTTCTTAATACACCATGACTCATGAGGCATGAGTTATCATACTATAATATAATGTTATAATTAATTAAATTTCTAATCATTTAATTAAGTAATGTATTAATGTTTATCAATTTATCATATATAATTAATTAATTACTAATTTACTATAGATATACTTAGAACTTGTTAATTGAAGTAAATAACTAAATATTATTCAATCAAATATACTATTTTATTCAAAAATAATTCTCTTAATAACATTTTAATTGGATCATAATTCCAATTATACACTTAATTAATCAAATAATTAATGAATCTAATCTGTTTTAATCCTCTTAAATTTTAATCACATGCCTTCAAAACTTTAACGTTATTATATCCTTTTTTAATAGAGAAATAAAATATTATTTACTAATAGTTAAATTATTTTGGAAAAGTTTCATACACAATTAGTAGGTGGTTTTGATTTTTGTAATTTAATACATTAACGACTAGGGGCGTTTGGTTGGAGGTTATGTGAGATTATTAGGGTTAAGTCATCTTATATTACTTTATTACCATGTTTGATTGTCAAGCAATATAAGATATCGGTAATCTTTAAATACCAATAGTGGTTACTATTGGTAATATTGAAGGTAATCTGATTACCTCAATTTTCTTAGGTATTCTAAGATTACCAGGGTAGTCTTTTTTTGTTACAATTCTATCCCTTATTAATAAAAATTTAGGACAATAATGCCCTTATTACATGGATATGGCTTTTACTATTTCACCCCAATTAATTAACTTTTTGAACAAAATTACCCTTGAATTCAAAACAAATTGTAGCCCACCCAAGCCACCACCCCCACCCACCTGCCGCTGGCAACCGTCGCCGCGGCCGAAACGGCCCACGAAAGGTTGAAAATGGCCGTCGTGCGCTTATATGGTCATTTTCGGCCAGATATCTGGCCAAAAATGGCCAGATTGTGCCAAATCTGGCTATCAACAGCTAGATCCATCACGTTTGGCCATTTCTGGCTAGATCTCTGGCCAGAAATGGCCATACGACACACAGAGGCTATTTCCTGCCTTCCGTGTGTTATTAGGTTGTCGGCAGTGGCTGGGTTGGTGGGGGTGCTTTGTTGATTTTCCAAACTTTTATTATAGGGTTGTTTTTGCTAAGTTTTTAAATGTAGGGGGTTATAATACTCCAAATAATAATAATATTTAACTAGAGGACAATTCAGTAATTTAAATAACATACCCACCAATTTATTCCTCCCAACCAAACATATTAATATAACATACCCACAAATTTATTCCTCCCAACCAAACATATTAATATAACATACCCACCAATTAACCAAATACATTTTCCTAAAGATTCCCAATAATCTTTAAGGTAATCTAACTTTTCAGTATTCCAACATTCCCTTAACCAAACGCCCCCCTTGTTGAACTTTGGTTCATACTTAATTACTTATTAATAGATAAAGATAATTTATATAATATGATAATTACTAGAGTGAAAATGAAGTTTTTGAATTTGTCCATAAGTTAAATTAACATTAATTGTGAATTTGTGACAAAAGAATAAAATTAAATATTAATATTAATATGTTTTATGAATCTTTAATTAAACACTTACTTTTCTTAATATACCATGACTCATGAGGCATGAGTTGTCATACTATAATGTAATATTATAATTAATTTCCATCCCGGGTACCCACCATTGGTTCCCATCCTAGGTTCTGATTTTGGTTCCGATTCCAATTCCTGCACATGTAGGAACTAGAATCATTTTGGTTCTAAAAAAATTGGAACTAAAACCTACCCGCACAATGTCGGTTTCAGTTTGATTTCGGTTCTGGTTCTGATTCTGGTTTTACCCACTACTAATGCTAACCCCTATTCATGAAATAAGCTCTAAAAGAACATATTGAAAATGTAAGACTACACTTTCAAACAAGGTATATCAATTGTATAATTTAAGTAATGTGATAGTTGATTTATCAACACCAATTAATGATAGGAGTGGACCAGGCCCTTTGAGGGTAGGCCTCAAATTAAAAAAAAAAAAAAACCAATTTTTTCTATGGAAAAGTCTTCCCTAGAATCTCTCTTTATCCTTTGGGATTTTACCTGTCTTTATTAATTTGACATTTTTGCCCTCTTCCTTTCCTTTAATTTAGTCCATATAACATACCACACAAATCACTGTAATTATGATTTTTAAGTCTATGACCTGACCTCACTATCATTTCATTTGTACTTATCTTTTTGTCTTTCATCCCTCTACCTAATTAATTACTTAACATACGCCAATTCTCTCTACTAATAAGAGATTCAATGCTGTAACTTACACCTCTTTTTAATAGCAATAAAAATTAAAAATTTATATAATTATAAACTAATAATCTACTTAATAATTATCATTATCTTTCAATGATTTTAATTTTAATAGATTTCGAATGTTTATGTTATACTCTTTTCACAAATTTATCCTCTAACTAATGATAATGACATGACATAATTAAAAAAAAAATCATATTATAATTCAATTTGAATCATTCATTGAACTTTAACCATGACAATCTAGTGTTAAGGGCAAACATAATTGTTTACTATTTAATTTTTTGAAGAACTTAATCATATAAAAAATTACTTTAAAAGTGCATATAACTCAACTCATTTTTCCATTCGGCCCTTACTTCTTCCCTTCCAATTTCATCACAAATTTCCATAAGACATCAATAACATCAAATTTTTTTTTTTTTTTTTTTTTTTTTTTTTAGGTATGTGAGATATTTAGGCCCACATTGGAGCATGCTTAATTCTCAGGGTCACGAAACACTCTACAAGCCCAATGAACCAAGGTAATTACACAATGTAGTAGATACCTCTCATGCGACTCGAATACAAGACCCCCTAGATATAGCTAACCCCAGTGGCTAAAGGGTTTTCTATCTGACCATAAGAAGAGAGGTAATAACATTAATTGGTATGAGAAAGATTTGAATTGAAAGTAAATTAGGTCAAGACATAGGGTTTAGGGTTTTTTGCTCTCCTCACATTGAAGATGTTTTTCCACGTAAAAATTTTTTAGTGTT
This sequence comes from Pistacia vera, assembly GCF_008641045.1. NCBI lineage: Eukaryota > Viridiplantae > Streptophyta > Magnoliopsida > Sapindales > Anacardiaceae > Pistacia > Pistacia vera. Next base: position 177,936 of record NW_022196196.1, read on the forward strand.
TTCTTGTGAATTGGATATTATTGCATTCTTTCATTTCAGCTTCTTGATATTGTATTATTTCCTTTGTTCAAGGTTTACTGATTTTTTAAAATGTTTTCACTAATTGATTGGCAAATAATGGCAGAGTTGTAGAGGCCCCCTGGCAAAAATCCTGGGTCTGCCACTGATTATATATATATAGCCAAATCATTGACATTTTATAAAAAAAATATAGAGTTGAAATGGTTTGTAGGGATAGCATTATTATATTAAAAACTCCCAAATTTTGGATTTTTTTTTTTTTTTAAACGCTGACCAGCATTATATTATTTAATATTTTATATTATAACCAAATGATACACAAAATCTTGAAAAGTGATTTATGCTTAAAAATACTGATGCCGATCTATCAAATTTTGTGATTCTGCTGGTGTAGTCCAATATGCTGCTTTTGCAAAATCACCAACAACTTTAACAATTTGCCTAAAATCAAGAACTTCAACAACTGTGCTGGAGATCAATCACAACACTTGAACAACTAAGTCCATTAAAATATGCTGCTTTTGAGAAGGGCAACAACTTTAATTAAGTTAGAAAAATTTCTGGTATTTTTTTCTTCAAACAATTTAAAACCGGCCCAAAGGTTATAAAATAATCTACATGTGTTTATCACAAAATGTGTGTATCAGCGTGACCACCTTTAGGCCAAATCTCAATCCCTTCTATCACGACGCCATTATCGCTGAATCCCAGGAAATAAAAAACACACCATTTCACCCTTTCCTCATCTCCATTTTCATTAAGAGTAATACTACACCAGCAATCATTTTTCACAAACTTTCTCTCATAATCTTGATGTGATAATTAGTAGGACCCATACAGGACTCATGTGAGACGTGAATTGATCAATTATGAACTGTCATATCAGGATTATGAGAGAAAGTTTATGAAAGATTGTTATTGGTGTAATAGTATTCTTCCGTTAAAGAACTCATCTATTTCAATCTCCATCCGCTCATCTTCTGTGTCTTGACATGGGCCTAAGAACACACTATGCTTGCCTTTTCTCTTCCTTCAAAAAAGAAACTTAACTGTACAGGTCCTTTTAGAAGCCCATCTCCATACTCTGGAAATTTAAACACAATATAAGCTCTATAGGTGATCTTTCGGAGAGACTGTAACCAGAATTTTTAGCTAATGGGGTCAAAATATCAACTATAAATTAAAACCCCACATCTTATAATTTAAGCTTTTCAAACAATTTCTACCAACCTAATAAAATTTAACTCATAAACCATGAAGACTTATCAAATCCAACTCTAAATATCAATCAATTAAACAATATATCAAAATTAAAACAAATCCTTAAACCTTTACAACTTAGAGTTTCATCAATTCTTTAAACCCATTCAAAATTAACTCAATAATTAACCAAAATTTATCAAACCCAACTTAAAACAATAACTAATTAACCCATACCTCAATATAAACAATATTAAATCAAAACTCACATCAAAATTTAGAAATTTAATCTTCCAATTTCAAACTCATTTATTAAACTCAACAAAAACTCATAGATCATGATCTTTTATCAATTAAGAAAGCTAAAAAAAAGTTTTAAACAAAATAAAAATAAAAATAAATAACAAGACCATTATCTTACCTTGTAAACTCCAAGAGTAGTTTTTCTTGAGTAATCCAACTAAAAGAAGAAGAAAGTAACCTAGAAAATGAAGAAGAGAGAAAAGGTAAAAAATTGCTAATTATGGGATCAATATAAATTTAAGTTAGGTCAAAATTGTCAATACTATAAAATATAAAGTTTTTATTTTTTATTTTTTATTTTTTATTTTTTATTTTTTATTTTTTTTAAGTTTGAGTGGGTTCAATTGAACCCATATTTTATATGCTAGCTACGTCCCTGGTCTTTGGTGACAAGTTTTTTGTCTCTATCTTTTCATTCATCCCTAATCCACCACAAATGGATGGCTTCACAAACTTTCGAAAACCTGCAAACAATAATAAAAACACAATGTTAACATCTAAATCCTGGTTTGGAACAACATCCATTATAGAGAGACCAAAAATAATATGATTTTACGCGCTAGATAGTAAGAATTGTTGTACAAACTTAAAAAGAAATAAGTGAAACAAATAGGGATATAGTTGATTATCAATTTCTAATTAGTCATGTTTAATTACCATTGGATTCACTCATTAGAAAGTGATGACATTTTACAAATAAGAATCTAACAATAATTAAGCATGATCTTGATATAATTAATATCATAATGTCTTGATTAGAGAATTTTCGATAGTTGACAATGGAAGAAATTAGCATGGATTTCGGTAAACTTCACCACATTTGATCTATAGGTCAACCTCCCCATGCAATTTAAAGCCCTCTTACTCCAACCATGTAACAATTTTTTCCACTTTCTTTGTCTAGTGCAAAGTTCTGTGTCGAAGAATTACAAAGGCAATTAACTTATACATGATTCAGAGATTGGGTAACAAAAAATTATGAATTTGGACAAATTGTACATTGTCTAAGGGTAGAATTGGATGTTCTGTAAACTTATAGCATAAAAGTCAAGGTAGATCCAAGGTAGTTAGTAAGTCATGATTTGTCTTGTATTTTAATAGATAATAAGTCAAGGATCATATGATGGAAATCTCAATTGATTTCTAGCCAATAATAAACGCTGCATTGATTAAGCAACTTTTCAGTGATTTCTAGCTTTATAACCCAAAGGGCGTTTGGTTATGGTCACTGTTTTAAAACTCGGATCGGAGGGCAATTCGTTTTGTTGCCTGAGTCACGAGTCAATCGGTCCAACTGATTAAACTGATGACATCAACAATAATTTTTTTTTTTAAATAATTCTGTTAATCCCTAAATTTTAATATATTACAAAAATTTTTCCTAAAAAAATTCAAATTAGTCCCTAGCTTTTTTATTTATTTCAAAAAATGACTCAAAAAAATTACCAGTTAATCCCTAAACTTTTGACATATCTTCAAAACACCCAAATAAAATTACAAAGTAACCCTCATAATTTTGAAATATTACAAAAACCCCCTAAGACCTGAACTGGACCGGAGAAGCTATCGGCTCCTGGTCTTGTCCAGCTTTGAAAACAGAGGTTATGGTCCTAAGAAGATTACTCCAGTAATTTGTGTTTTAATCCGGACATTATCTTGTTTAGTTCATGTTTTAATCCGGACATTACCTTGTTTAGTTCAGAAGGTAATATGAGATTACAATAATCTTTTATTACGAGGTAATATTCAATGGGTATAAGAGGTAATGTGATTACCGACTTAGAGAGTTATATTTTAATATTACCTGGTAATCCTAATTTTGTTCCAGTTTTATCCTCACTTAATAAAAATTCTGGACAAAAATGCCATCCTATTGATGTCAAATAACAATTAACTCAATTTGTTGAATGACTTCTTTAACCTCATTAATTAATTATTTGGAAAAAAATGCCTCATATATAATAATAATAATAATAGTAGTAGTAGTAGTAGTAATAACAAATAACAACAACAACAACAACAATAATAATAATTGTTGTAGATAATCATGCAAAATCTTACAGATATTGCATGATTAAGTGTATAAATCTACAATAGGATATTAGGATTGTAATCAATACATATTTAAGATATTAGGATTGTAATCAATACATATTAGGAACAAATCTGTACAATAGGAAGTTAGAATATTTATTTCCTAGATTAGATTATTTATTTCCTAGATTAGTTCTTTATTTTCCTATATATATTGATGTATAATTTGTCAATACAATGTGAAAAATATAACAATTAGTTCTCTGTTTGTAACATGGTATCAGAGCAATTCTAGGTTGTTGTTTTTTTTCAATTTGTTTTTTTTTCTTTTCTGCCCAAGTGAGCATTATTTGTGAGTCACCCTGGAGAGTGCCCTTCCCGGCTTCGTCTTGTTATTTTCGACAATTCTGTGTGACTAGTTCCTCAGTATCTCAGCCAAGTCAGAACAGTTTTGTTGGTTTCTGTTGGTATCAATTTTGTTGGTTTCTATTGGTATAGAGTTCGGTCTTTGAAGAGTTTTTTTGTTGGCTATTTTCGTCTTCTTACCATGACTGATAAGTCTATAATTGATATGGTTCCTGTAATGTCAAAAATTACAGAATAAGCTTAATGGTTCTGATAACTATTTTGATTGGAGTAAGACAATTCGTCTTTATCTGCGAAGCATTGGTAAAGATGATCATCTCATCAAAGATTCGTCTGAAGACGATTCAAAGCAAACATGGTTGAGAGAGGATGCCCGATTGTTCTTGCAGATACGGAACTCCATCAACAGTGAGTTACTTGGTTTAATTAATCATTGTGAATATGTGAAGAAATTGATGGACTATCTAGATTTTTGTATTCTGGGAAAGGGAATGTTTCTCGTATTTTTGATGTATGCAAAGCTTTTTATCGAGCTGAGAAACAAGATAGGTCTCTTACGGCCTATTTTATGGATTTTAAAAGGACATATGAAGAACTTAACATTCTTCTACCGGTGAGTGCTGATGTGAAAGTTCAACAAGCTCAACGAGAGAAAATGGCGATTATGAGTTTNGTATTGATTACAATCCTAATATCCTATTATAGATTTATACACTTAATCATGCAATATCTGTAAGATTTTGCATGATTATCTACAACACTTACAAATTAAAATCCAATATTAAAATCAGACAAGGCAACAACCTTCAACAACTTTAATAGCATCATGAGAATTACCAAAATACCCTTCACCTCAAAATGATGAAAATGCCCTTACTTCAAATCTTCTTTGATTTGTCTTTTAAGTATGTGACACATAGACTTCTTATTGTATCGGTAGTGGGTAGTTTTGCAATTGACATTCAATCAATTGTCTCATTACACACGGACCCAGATTGACCTTTAGTCAGGCATGGGGCCACTCGATAGATTCAGATTTAGCGTATCAGCTACCTGTTAACGGTATGATTATTGTGTAATCAAATCCTTTAATCATCTATTATCTCATCAAGTCTTGAAGTACATAAATAATGTAAACTTCAAATATGCTGCTTTGATATGTTAGTATTCAGTAATTCAAACTAACTATTTAATCAAACTTGAGCATCAACTCAATTCCGTTGTGGCCACAGTTTTACGGTCATTGTCATTTACCGAATTACTCAGCGAGATAATTCTCCTATAATCAAGAGTAATGAATCTTGTGTCGATCCACCATAGCCATAGTGTACTTCTCAATGTAGCCAATCACTTCCGTACTGATAACCCCAAATAGGACTACATTAGGCCAGTGTAAAACTACACTGATATTTACACACAACACTCTGGTGATCTCAAGTTTAAGGATCACATGCACCACCATCCGTTTGAGGATATATTTCATAGACATTGGAGTTACCATCTATATGGAATCCTCTGGTTGGCCATGTCCAATGAACTTGCCAACTACAAGCACCCAAGCATTGCACCAAGTTGTCACCAAACAATTTTAACATACAAGTTCTGTTATTAACTTTCAATAGGGTCGTTCAACGCTATGATAACCTTACCTTATTATTTGTGCCCTTACTTCAAGATAATATTGGGGCTACAAACGATTTCTAGATTGACTATCTGATGTGATTATAGGGTTCTTACAATCAAAATTTAAAGCATTTGATACCCTCGATACGATTCTACCATTCTGAGGACATATATTATAATATATTCAAAATACGATTTACATAATATAGTTAGACATAATAACATGAAATTGCCTTTTATTAATATCAACATGTTTTTACAAGTAGTCAAATACTACAATTTGATTAACTCTAGGGCACCTACCTTAACAAAAGAATATTTAAAACTAATAAAAATGTTATCTATAAAGAATTAAAACAAAACTAGAACTTGGAAAGCTAAAATAGTACATTCTTAAATGAGGAAACATTTATATAAAATAAGTATGAATCCAAAATATGAAATTTAAAACTAGAGCTTTTTGTATTTTTCTAAAATTTTATAAAATATAAAATCAGCAAAAATGATTTTGTACTGAGAAAGTCAACTCAAAAGTCAACAAATTGTCATACAAGGGTATATTCGTAATTTGATTTTTTTTTTTTGGGTGAAAAACCTATGTAATTCCATGCCTAAATGCATAGATGATGATGTAATTACACACAATGTTAATTTAGGAAGGGTTTTAATTATTGTTTAAAGTACTTTAGATTTGGGCTTTTTCCTCATTTTCATAGCTTATAAAACTGACGTACCCAATTAGAATCCCCCAAGTGAGCCTAATTCAAAGAAGCACCTTGACTCTAATAAGCCTGTCCCACGAAGCTAATTAACCTACTGAACTTAATCTAATTAAGAAGGGTAAGAAAAGCTATACACTCTCCCACAATCCATTTGATTCTCATGATGAAGCCGGTCCAATCAATGACCTCCACAAATTTTTAGGGAATCAAACCTGCAGCAGCATAAATAGGTCACGAGATAAACTAACATAACCAACTAAATACCTCACTCTCACTCTCAATGGTCTGAATGGGCGGCTAATAGACAGCCTTTCTCCCTTAAATTTCCAAGAATATTATAGAACAAACAAAAATGTTTCACGAGAATATGATAGACTAACAATTAAGATACAATGAAGACAAAGACTATGGATTCTGCATACTCTCAGCGTAGCTTTACAATGTCTGTGAGNGTCGCCTCGGCGAAATAGGGCAGAACCTACCCGTAATGCCACTTCTCCTCCTCGCCGCGGCGAAGCTTCTTCTTCACCCCAGCAAAGATTGGATTTCCAACTTCACCAAAACTCAACCAATTTTCAAGGCAACAATTCAACCAACTCAACATACAAACTCAATTTAAGTTGAAACAACTTGGTGAAGTTGAAAGCCCTAATTTTTTGTTTTAAGTAAATTTCATCCATTTGCATTAATTTAGTTTTATTTACAATTCTAGCAAGTTATAATACCTTGTTTTAGTTTAATTCATTTTGTCTCCCATAAATCCAATTTTTGTGTCCTTCAATTACTAATAGATTAGAAATTTCGGTAGTTAATACACAATCTCTGTGGGACGGTACTCACTTCACCACTTTATTATTTTTTGTGATTAGTGCACTTGCTATTTTGCTTTTGAATGAAATCATACACATCAATATGCCAAGGAATATTCCTTTTTATTTCAACTAATATCCATTATTTATAAATAAATAATTAGACTTTATTTAGTGCCTAAGAAAATGTTCGTTTTTGGTATTTTATTATTATTGCTTTAATCATACAATAATAATCCACTATTTAAAATGCATATACACCAATATATTAATTTAAATAATGATTATTTATTCTTTTAATATATATACACTAATATATATATTTGAATAAATAAGTAATCTTACTGTTACAAACAGAGAACTGATTGTAATTTTCTCATATTGTATTGACAAATTATACATCAATATATAGGAAAATAAAGAACTAATCTAGGAAATAAATAATCTAATCTAGGAAATAAAAAAATCTAACTTCCTATTTTACAGATTTATTCCTATTATGTATTGATTACAATCCTAATATCCTATTATAGATTTATACACTNAGGAGAATCAAAACAAGTTTAGGCAATTACTACGTGTCAATCCTTTGCTTTCAGAATATGCTAAACAGATTCGCCTTCCTTTATTTCACTTTATAGAATTCTCCATGTACTTACTTCTCTACCTATTATTTAACTATTACGTGTGAGAAATCAAGTTTAAGGCATAGATGGTTTTCCAGATATTAATTAGAAAGTAAGGAACATGTAATTTATTCATAAAACTAGATGTTACTCGTAATGAAACGTGATCAAGTACTTTTTTTATTTTTTTTTAGTGTAAACTGTATTTCTACAACAAATGGAACTTGGGACTTTTATTGAGCTTAATTAACTTGAAAATGCATTATAAATAAATAGTATTTATGTAGTGCACGAATTTGGCTCTGAATAGCAGAGCAGCCCATCACCCAAATAGAGTAAGAGGTCAATATGATCCAAGGACAAGATAATAAATTTAGTGTAATGCCAAATTTAGGCAACAACAAATTATGAGACGAACTAACTCTGATATAAAACTCATATGAGAATGGTATCTTGATCCTTATCGATATTTGCTGTCTAAAGCATGGGGCGATATCAACATGTGTGGCTCACCCTTTGCATGCAATCGAAATCAAACCCCCTACTCTTCACATATCAACACCCCATAAATTCCTAACTGCTTTCACAATCACTCATTCTTATTTAAAGTTCCTTCTTCCCTTTCCGTACTCACTCGACCTACCCAATAACAGTTATCTTTAATTTGTTTCTGAATCCCGGCATTAATGGCGAGAAAGTTAAGCACTCTGATGTTAATTCTTATCTTATTGCTTCTTCTGCTTGTACAGAACCATGTAAGCCTCTTTCTTTCACTCTTCAGCTATGATTAATTTCGCACTCTTCAGTTATGATTAATTTCGTGCAATGTTGAGCATCACATGATCATTTCATGTAAATTAAAGGTATATTATTAAAGAAAAAGTTGGATGATGTGATTACTGATAATAAACTTCTCCATTTCTTTCTACATCATCTCATTCTATATATATGATGGCATTTAAACCCATGCATCCACACAAAATTATGCTACTTGCCAGCTTCTCTTTTGCTAAATTATATTTAATATTTCAGGTTGCCAGCTTTACTGAGGCTCCAACTCCTCAGCCACAGCCAAGTCCAAACAATCCCATGGTGAGACTTTTTATGGCCTGATTGTCATATGTTAATTACTTGCGTATATTTACAATTTAATTATGAAGTTCTGACTAGTTAATTTTCATGTCAATCTTTTTTTATTTTTTTTTTCGGGTATTTAGTATGGTGCCACTCAAGGGAGCCTTCAACCTCAAGGTAAAAAAATATCAAATCAATCAGTTTTCAATTCTGCATACTGTTCATTAAATATGAGGTTGGTACTTGGTAAAATAAGCAAGTCAACTGATATTAAATATGAGATGTACTTGCAGAATGCGCACCCCATTGCACAACAAGATGCTCAAAGACAGCATTCAAGAAGCCGTGCATGTTCTTTTGCCAGAAGTGTTGCGCCAAGTGCTTGTGTGTGCCTCCTGGAACTTATGGAAACAAACAATTTTGTCCTTGTTACAATAACTGGAAAACCAAGAGAGGAGGACCCAAATGCCCTTGAAGAATTGTTTTCTAACTACCTTTATTTAACCTATCAAATATGTATGATTTATATGTTCTTTCTGTGTTCATTTGCCCGTATCTTTGTAATTGATGCCATTCGCAAATGTTTATTTTGTGGGTGAGCATGCCAAATTCCAAAATATAACTCTGTTATCTAATATTTTATTATCGAAATACTTATATAAATTTAGTTATATTATATACGTAGACGGTAAAATTAGAAGAGACCAAATTATAAGATAAATAGAATTTGGAAATTTCCTTCACAACTTCCTTTCTCTTTCTCTTTTACAATTTTCAAAATAACTGTATCAGTTCTTTTCTTGTTTGCTCCATGTATAGATAAAATTATTTTGGAACTGCATACATATCAATTTGATTGAAATATTAGTAATTGCTATGGACTTTCTGAAATCCGAAGATTAGTGTAAGTATTTATTTTAATCACAACGGAATTCATAAAAAGGAAATGAAAAAAGTTTAACGAAATTGAAAACTAATGTACTCACATTTAAGGTTGAATAATGATATAAAAGTAATACAGTAAAATCTCTCTATAGTAATATTCTATATATGAATAAACTCTACGTAGTCATAAAAAATTATATTCTTAATTTAGGATAGTTATAAATAAGAATAAATTTCACATTGTAATAAATTATAATTTTTATAATTCTTGTCTTAACAAAAGTTGCCTACACATAGTAATAATTATCTGTATATTGTAAAAAAATATATATATTATGTTACATTAAAAGTTTAAGATGAAATAAAATATATATCTAAAATTTTTTGAGACAATGATTTATGCGAGTTTTTTTTTTTTTTTTAAGTAATAATATTAAAAAAGAAAAGAAAGTACAAAGGCCTAATAAAAGGCCACCAGCCTATTTTGGGACATGCCCCGAAAATAGGAATCAAAAGAAACAAGCCTACAAACGGCCATCCGCTCTTGGGGTTTATCTGAAACCACATAGGGAGATAAACACCAAGAAGAAAGCAAAGAGAACACCAAAAATTCCACCTACCATAGGACACCTCCCTAGGTTAGGATCAATAAAAGAAAAACACAAGATCAAACTCTTTACAAATGATACAAATACAACCAAGCAAAAACCATTCTACGTAACCCTCCGTAATCCAGTCTCCAAACGGTGTTGGGAAGTTGAGGAACGTCTTTGAAAATAGATCTAGGGAGGCCCCAACCTTTCGCCAACTTCCTATTGCTGTAGGATGCTTTGACATTCCTAAGGTCCATAGCTTTGTCTCTCACAACACTTTTGATAGCATCAATTATGGTAAAGGAATCCTTATAGTCACCCCTAAAAATTTGCGAATTTCGCTCCCTCCAAATCCAATAAACCATAGCCCATAAACAAAGCCTACCCAAAGTGAATTTTAGACTCTTACCTTTCCATTTCCTTGCCAAATGGGGGATGTAATCATGCCAGGGTCTAACCACATAGCCAAGGTCAGCAAGCATAAGGATCTTGCTCCAAATAGACTTAGAAAAAGGATATGCAAGAAATAAGTGGTCAAGAGATTCCATAGATGAGTTACAAAGGCAACAATGAGCGTTAGTAGTAGCCCCATACCTCATAAACCTTTCCTTTGTAGGTAATCTCTCCTTTATAGCCATCCATAAGATCATAGAGTATCTTGGGATAGCCTTTGAGAACCATACCAAGCCACACCACTTAACTTTTGCTCTTCTTCCACTGATAGCCTCCCAAGCCGATTTGGTAGAGAAATCCCCTGAAGGTGAGGGTATCCAAAAAATCTTGTCGTCAACTTTAGTTTTCATTGGAGATGTAAGAAAATGGGGTTGACTCATCTTTGTTTCGCGGATGATCTCATACTTTTTTGTAAAGTCGAAGGTACTTCTCTGTCTTAAGAATGCTTTAATTACCTTTGAAAGTTGGTTAGGATTGAGTGCAAATCCCGATAAGAGCAATATCTTCCTTTCTGGTGTGAGTGACAATGAAAAGATGACGCTCTTAAGTTTGATAGGTTTTGCCAAGGGTACTCTTCCCATCAAATACTTAGGTGTACCCCTTATTACCTCTAAGCTAACCTCTGGGGATTGTCAACCTCTCTTGGATAAAATCTTGGCTCCGGTTGCCTCTTAGAGAAGTAGGTTTTTATCCTTTGCGGGGAGGATTGTTTTGATTAAGTCCATTCTTTGGAGTATCCAAATTTATTGGTCGTCTCTCTTTATTCTTCCTTCCAAAATTCAGAAGGAAATTGATACTAGTTTGAGAGTTTTTCTTTGGTCCGGAGTTGATATGAATAGATACAAAGCTAGAATAGCTTGGGAGGAGGTATGTGTACCCAAAAATGAGGGCGGGCTTGGGTTTATGAAATGTAAGGAATGGAACCTCGTGGCTTCTTTAAGACATATTTGGAATCTGTGCAATCATAGAAACCCTACTTTGTGGGTCTCTTGGGTCCAAATTCATCTTTTGAGAAATAGAAGCATTTGGGACATAAGCATTCCCCAAAATTGTACATGGTCATGGAGACATATCCTAAAAAATAGGGAAATGGCTAGAAAGAATATCAAATGTAACATTGGCAATGGTAACACCACTTCTCTTTGGTTTGATAACTGGCATCCGAATGGCCCTCTTGTTTGCATCTATGGGGAAAGGATTATCTATGACGTAGGGATTGCTAAGGATGCTAAGGTGAGTTCTGTGATTGTGGAAGGCCTAGTTCACGAACTCGAAAATGACTTCATGTTGTTGAAGCAGATCTTATAGTCTATTATCCTCAACAGCCTGATGCTCTGGCTATATTTGCAAATTTTCGAATTCAATCAAGTACCTTGAACCTTCTGTTTTCAGTGTCTTAAGCATCCCTGAAGAGGGATCATCTCTCCTACCTGAAAAATCAGGTAGGAGAGATGATCCCTCTTCAGGGATGCTTAAGACACTGAAAACAGAAGGTTCAAAGTACTTGATTGAATTCGAAAATTTGGAAATACAGCCAGAGCATCAAGCTGTTGAGGATAATAGACTATAAGATTCACTTCAACAACATAAAACCCTTTTTGAGACTACACTAGGCCTTCCACGAGACAAAAGCCATGACCACGCCATTAGGCTTGAACTTGTTAGTAAATAAATGAACAGAGGCAACGGAAAAACAAAAATTATTGCCCATCAATTACTCTGATTTCGCCAAGATCAAGGTCTATATATATATAATTGATTTTGCTAGAATCAATTCTTGGCTTTAAGTATGGGATTTGGAAGGTTGAGTGAAGAGAAGAATAAGAGAGAAATTTTCTCTCTAAATTTTTTATCTCCCACAGCTAAATGAAAGAAGTAGCAAAAGCCTATTTTTGTTTTCTTTAAATAGTGGAGCAAATATCTCTTCCACCCCTTAAGTTTAACAACAACCCAACTTAGGTGGAATCGCAGATAGGTCCCTATTTAATTATTTAGTTAAATATTAATATTAACCTCAATAATTAAACTTGTAATTTTGCTAAATTACTCCAATAATAAAATAGGACACAAGCTGCAATCTCAATAAATTTAATTACACAGCAAAATTACCAATATACCCTTTTGTCCAAAAGCCGAATATGTCGTTCCAAAATTTATTATCCTTAAACTATCTTCTAAGTGTGTGACTCGTAGGCTCCTCATCATATTGGCAGTGAGTAGTATCGCGATTGACACCAACCAATCATCTCACTACACATATACCAAGATTGACCCCTAATAGAGCATCTTGGCCATCCGATAGATTTGGATTCAAAGAAACAGCTACATATCAATGATATTGTTACCGTGCAATCAAATCCTTTTATCATCTGTTATCTCATCGAGACTGAGGTACAGAAATAGTGCAACTCAGTTATTCTTGATTCCTTTATATTCAATTACTGGACCAATGACCAGAATAATAAATTGGATTGGCAACAACTCAATCCCACTATGGCCACAGTTTTAGTGTCATTGCATATACTGAATCACACAGTGAGATAACTTCTCCTCTACCCAAGAGTGATGAATCCTCTATCGATCCACCATAGTCTTGATACACTCCTCGATGCAGCTAATCACTACTGTGTTGATAGCTCTAAATAGAACTACGTTGGGCTAGTGTCAAACTACACCAATCGGTGCACAAGGCGCTCTGGTGATCTCAAGTTTGAGGATCACATGTACCACCATTCATTAGAAGATCTATTCCATAGACACTAAGGTTACTATCCATATGAAATTCTTTGGTGGGTCAGTCCAGTGAACTTGCCTACAGCAAGCACCCATGTGTTACGCTAGGTTTTTGGAAAACAACCTTGACAAGTGAGATCAGTCATTGCATTTCGACAGGGTCGTTCAACACTATGATAGTCTTACTGTATTATTTGTGTCCTTGGTCAGAATGATATTGGGGCTACAGACATTTCTAGAATGGCCATCTTATGTGATCATAGGGTTCTCAATATCAAGATTTGAAACACTTGATACCCTCATCACGATTCTACCATCCTAAGGACATACATCATCAATAAACTCAAGTTAAAAAAACTGAATTCTCAAACAGCCAAATCTAAACTCAATAATCTTTAAATAAACTAATGAAAGGTGGAATATACATCCTTCCTTGTGACTTTGTTATCATCATTTCCTATAACATGAAGCCAGGTGCATGGATCAACAAATGCTGCATCCCAGCTTTGAAACCCACCGTTTGGAACAACCAAGGCGTATTTCAAAGCAGAAAGAGCGTCCACTATTTGGCAAAAAATTTAACAATCACTTAAGCTAATATCATTAAATTCATCGCATTATTAAAGAGCTGAAGATCAACTTTCAGAGAAAAATAGTGATATTTCAATAATTTATACAGGGAACATGACTTAATTGAACTGCTAAGAAAACTTTAGGGGTGGTTAATGTTGTAGTGGCTACTGTTGGGGCGGTTGTTCATGTAGTGGTTGTTGTCGGGACGATTGTTGTTGTGGTGGTTACTGCTGAGGTGGTGGTGGTTGTTGGTGGGGCACTTTTGTTGTTGCAAATGAAAAGCTGAAATCTTGGAGAAGGAGATGTGTTTTAAAGCGGTGGAGAAGAAAAAGGGAAGAAGAAAGAAAAGAGGAGAAAGAAGAAAATAATAAGGGCATTTTAGTATTTTCAATTACTATAGATGGAATTCAATGACAAATGTAGACAGAAAGTGGGTATTTGTTGTTTTGAAATTTTTTTAGTACTAACTTGTCTTTAAGGAAAAGTTTGGGTGGGAGCATGCCCTTTGGTCTTTCTTTTATTCAGAAGTTAGACAAGACGAGCAGAAATGATTAGCATAGAAATAGTGATCCACTATGGTGTATTGCATAGAGCAAGTTGAAGGAACTGGACAAATAAAAAAGGATTGCCTTTTCATTTCATTTGCGTACTATAACAGTGACCACCACCATCATTTTGTTTGTAATTACACTGTCTAGTCTAGAGTCTAGACTATGGTTAATTGGTAGTGGACTCGCCTTTCTCCAGACGGATCCTTGAGTCAGTAAGCCAGAAACTGATTTGACATAATTTTGGTGATTATATTTCAAGATGTTGTTGAGCGAAAACATTAGAAGGAAGCTTCCTCTGAAACATTGTTTTTTAATGACTTGATTTTAATTCATTAAATTAACTATACCAAATCAAAATATGTCACGTGATTTTATGATTAAATTTGTCTAATAAAAAAAAATCTTGACATTTTAAAAATTAAAATGAGTGAATACGACTTTATAGGAGAATTTTTCTTTTGCAAAAGTATAAAAATAAAAAAATAAAAAAAAACGTCGTTTATATGCTAAGATGTTTACAATGACATTTATACTCTCACTATAATTTGTTAACGATATTAATAAAATCCTGGGAGGGGTCGACTGTGATTGACTAAAAGGTTGAGAGTGCATGAATACTCCCATGTTAACATTGTTCATCCTACATAGTACGAGACTGACCATAGACCGGGGTGTTGGGGGGCGGTTGAAAAACTTGAAAAAATATTTGTTTCAAAATTTTAAATTTCACATAATTATATTAATCAAATATATCAATTAAATTTGCAAAATATCTCACAAGTACATTTAATCAAATTTACACTAAATTTGATGTTTTTTTATTTTTATTTAATTATACCAAGAACAAAATTAATAAAGTTGTTATAATTTTTTCATATACTTTATAAAATAAAAATACTTTCTAAAATTAGTTTGTCAAATTAAACTAGAACTCATTGTCTTGTATGTCAATATTTCTTACTTAAAAAAAATTCAAAAATCATATTAAATGGGTGAGCATCACAAAGGAAAGGTAAACATCAAGATAGACTTTTTGAGTCTTTGTCTATATTTATGATTTTGAGATTTCCTTCAAATTTCTTGAACCATCCTTTCACTTTCCTTTGACTATGGACGGGCGTAGGGCAGGGCGAGACTCGAACCCCATTCCTCATTACTGCCTTGATGTACGGGGTTTTTGTGGGGAAAATCTCATTGGGATTTTACGCCGAACGGGTAATAATCCCTACAGGGAATATTATCCCCATCGAGGGAATAATCCCCATGAGGATTTTTCCCATTCAGGAAATACTTGAAAGTTGAATTTTTTTCTATATATATTTTCGTAATTTGATAATTTTTTTTTTCTAATCAATGTTATTTCTCTTGAAATGTTTCCAAAGTTTAGATAATTTAATTAGAAGATAAATTCAATTACCTTACTTTATCTAATAGTGCAATAATAATCTTTAATCAAATAATTAATGAGCTTAATTAATATAGCAATATGATTAATACTTCTTTAAAGGGGGCATAATCAAATATGGTAATTGGTAAGCATACATCAATTATTTTATTTAAGGGAAATGCTATTTGTATAAACTCTTTGGACAAAGAGAGTTTATACAAACTTACATAGCATACTATATGAGTGCCACGTGACATGAGTGCCCACATAACATTAATGTGACTTTAAGTTACATGGGTCCCAATACCACAACGTGTCATGTAAGTTTGTACAAACTCTCTTTATACAAATAGCATTACCCTTTATTTAATTACTCGCTAAATTAGATGTTCAAATAATAAGAAATTATAATTAGAGATATATCAACAATTCAACATCAGAATTCATATATCAAGCCTTTGTAATTTGTAAAGCATATGAAGATATGATTCTAAATTCAAAAAAATTAGTTGTATTTTAATGTTTAATATAATATTAAATTTTTAATTAAATATTATAGAGATTTAAGAAAAAAATTTAACATTTTCACATAATTAAGATAGAATGATTTTATTATTAAGATGAAATGGTATGATAACTTAATTAATTTACTAATATTTTGTTCTTTTTGTTATATTTCTTAATTTTTCGTGTTATACATATTAATATATTATCAGTTTCTTTAATTGCTACGTGCTATAATTAAAAGATGTGTTTGTGTTTTTATAAGTTGTATGATTGAAATCTCTTATTATTAGTGACAATCGACAATTAATTCTTGCATGCATGTTTTCATTTGATAATATTACAAGAGATTAATCAATAAATTTTTTTAATAAGAGTGCAAATATTTAATTTAATTTACACTAAAATATTCTAAACATCTTCTTATCTGCCACATGAATATTGACCCTTCAAGTTTGTTTAATTTAATAAATTTTATAAAAATTAGATATTTATAATACTTTCTAATTTTTTAGAAAGTATATAGATCCCTTAGCAATTTTTTTCTTAAATTAAAAGAAAGAATAATTTAATTGTTTTAATTAAAACATTAGTAAATTAATTAAGCTATCATATCATTTCATCTTAATATTAAGATACTGATATAATAACATTATTGAATCAATATAAATTAATATTAAGTAAATTAATAATCTTTATTCTTTATTTCTTTACTAAAAAATTATTCGCCTCGTCTTCATGCCTTTAAAGTACTTTTATTTCATAATTGAAATATATAATAATATATTTAAAATAATGATCACAAATTTTGATACATGATTTAAAAGCTATTTTATATAAAATCTATTAAAGAAAAATTTTAAAAGAAAAGTTTTTAATAAATTTACTGTATATGGGAGAAGCGGGGCGGGACGGGGGCTGTCCCCGCCGAACTTTTCGGGGATTCCCCGAATGGAGCGGGTCCCCGACGGGATTTAAAACGAGGGAAGAGCCTTTTCTTATGTTCCAATAGAGCTTGGGAACGAGCTCGGTCAGCTTGGATACGAGCTTGGTCACGAGCTTTCAATTCAGGTTCCAGGTAGCCCCACCGTAAACGGCATGACTTTGCGGATCGACCGGGAATCCATTCGCTGAGGAAACACCAGTCTCGTTGGCCGTATCTTTGAATCAGCCTAAATAATGCTTCGTCTTCTGAAAATGAAAACTGCAGCAATTATAGAAAAGACTAGTCGCAATACTGCTGCGGTGTAATTGTTGGTGCTCGACACCCAAAACGGCCAGAAATGAAGCAATCAACTGAACCACTGAGAAGCCAATCTCCACCACCCCAAGTTGCTTCTCAGCATGTACTTTGGTTCTTTCCAGGATACAAGTAAAAATGGTCATTACAAAACCTAATACTGATAATAGAAATGCAGCAAGAAAGATTGTCCTCCGGCTTTGCCCAAACACATCCAAAACCAATGATATTGTTTCCAACATAACGAAAAACACCGCAAGTGCACGCTGCTTATGTTCACAAAGTAACTCATATCCCGACAACAATAATTTTGAGAGACTCGAAGTTATCTGATATATTCAAAACCAAAGAACTAAAAAGACCCTCTTATACATTCTTAAAACTGAAAATTTTATGGACACTTTTCTGTATAAACAGAGGAACAAAGAAAGACAAGGCTAACAATCTCCACAATCCTTCCCATCAAGTATGGAGGATAAATATGTTCTTTAATTTCACAAAAAAGTTTGCTCAATACTCACCTGGCAGACCAAAGAGCTGATGGATGAAAAGAGATCGGTGGAGAAGCAGCTTATATCACTCCAAAAAACGTTCCTTCTTCTTCGGCTACCACGTCTATTTCCTTCAATGTCCATGCTTAATTCTGATCTCTGAGGCTCTGAAGCACACTGTCAATTCTCTCTACTCTGTTGCAATCCAGGAAGGGGAAAATAATGGAGAGTTCAAGAAAGCACACCGTCAATTAATCTCTCTCTACTCTTTTACCAGAGGAAGAGATGGTTGATGCTTTTGGATACACGTTAGTCAAAGGAAAGTAAGGATGGTTCAAATCAAAGAAATTTGAAGGAAAATTCTCAAAATCAATTGGCTGCGTTTGATTTTTATTTCACCAATATCCTATCCTTGTTCCAAATACAAGTGCTATTTCCTTATTTTTAAAATCATATCTTAAATTAAGGAGCTTTTAAACCCCCTAAGTTTGTTAATTGACAAAAACACCCTCAACAATTTTTTTTTTTTAAATTAACAAAAACATTCCCACCCACCGATAGTTGTCAGATTTCGGCAACCACCATCAGTAATGGCCAGAATCTGTCACAACAGCACACTACCGGCCGGTAATGTGTCGATCTGGCCGAAAAATGTTAGATCTGGCCGTCAATGATGACCATATCTTTGGCCATCGTTGACAACAAATCTGACGGTAGATCTGACTTTTTTCGGTTAGATTCAGATCTGTAGTGGATCTGGCCGAAAAAGGCTAGATCGGCGAATGACTGGCCAGAGCCGACTAGTCGTGCACCGTAACACCAAATTCCGATAGTGGTGGCCGGAATCTGGCCACTATAGGTAGGTGGGGGTGTTTTTGTCATTTTACAAAAATTAGCAAACCTAAGGCGCTTTTTTTTTTTTTTTTGTAAATTTTTAAATTTTACCTCATAATAATCACCCAACTCTACTTTCCAATAATAGTATGTAGATCTTGATGTTTACCTTTCCTTTGTGATGCTCACCATTTTAATATGATTTTTGAATTTTTTCTAAGTAAGAAATATTGACATACAGAACAATTAGTTATAGTTTAATTTGACAAACTAATTTTAGAAAGCATCTTTATTTTATGAAAAATTATACAAACTTTATTAATTTTGTTCTTGGTATAATTAAATAAATAAATAAAACATTAAATTTAGTGTAAATTTGATTAAATGTACTTGTGAGATATTTTGAAAATTTAATTGATATATTTGATTAATATAATTATGTGAAATTAAAATTTTGAAACATATTTTTGGAAGTTTTTCAAAGTCAGGGAGGGTCAAGTACAGAAGTAGTCACCATAGAAGATCAGTCTTCACAACGACTTTGCTCGCTAGAGTTGTTTGATTAAGAGCAGTTAATTACGTTATAAATCAATATTACTGTTGAATTAATATTGGTTTATGCATGTCAAGATAATGTTGATGAATGCAGCAGCTTCAGTTTCAGAAATAGTTCGTTTGAACGTGAGTTGCATTCTTTTGGAAGTTCTTCTACTTCATGTAGCTCAAGCTCAGAAGGGAGATGAAACTCAAAGCCCAGATCAGAGTAGGCAAACTTCAATTGTAATTCCACCTCTAGCTATAACAGCACCTCATGAAGGTCTGCTTCTAAGTTCCATCTCCTTTTTTATTTGAGTTCCTTTCTTATGAACTCATTATTTTGCGTTTTTATGTACTTGTTCTCACTCTTCTGATAACAGTGACAGCATTGAATGCAATATTTGAGAAATGGGAGATATCTGCAAATCAAAGTCTATGGAATATAAGTGTAGATCCATGCAGTGGAGCAGCCATTAATGCCGAGGGTACAACCCTTTTATAAAACGTGATTGGTCTTACAAAAGAACTATTTGCCACATATGTTAGGAGATCGCTAGTAGAAAACATATATTTCAAATAAATAACATAGGAATAAAATCACACCACACAAGAGACATGATATTTATGTGGTTCAACATAACCCGTCTATATCCACGGATAAGAGAAATCCACTATAATTTCATAAACACGATATATAAGAGTACACAACACCATAAATCCGATACATAAAACAGAGCGAAAACATCATAGTTTCTAACTATGCTCAACTCAGTACCTAGAGTGAAAACAATCTCAGTTTCTAAAACACTCTCCCCATGGTGTTTAATAACTCTTATATCAAATACTTTATGTTCTCACATTTTCTCATAACCTTGAATTGGTTCTCACCCATATATTTATAAGTAGTATATGAGATATTCTATTCCTAATAGAATTCATATTCATATTTTAATTTCTAATTCGACTCTCATATTTTCATTCATATTTAAAATTGTATTCTTTACTAAAGAGTTTTCCTAAAGATATACAATTTTACATGGGAACAAATAGAAAAACGAGCCACAAAATCCCAACAATCTCCACTTTGGCAAGTTTTTCATCACAACGATAAACATGACAAAGATAACGCTCCATCACCACGACATCGATGTTAACCATGTCGAATTTTGCTAGCATCCAAGTCACATAATAGCCATGCTGAATTTTGCCGCCAAGATTTGAGAACCACTCCACCTACAACTTAAACATGTTGTAGTCCGTCTCTTATGTGCATCCACCATCTCAAAAGAACTCATCACTCAAGTCGCAACTTGGAGCTCTAATATCATTTGTTAGGAGATCACGCAGCGGAAAACATGCTTTCGAGATAAATAACATAGGAATAAAATCAGACCACACAAAGAGACACGATATTTACCTGGTCGGCATAACCCACCTACATCCACGAATGAGAGAAATTCACTATAGTATCATGAACACAATATACAAAAGTACACGACACCATAAACCCGGTACATAAAACAGAGCGAAAACATCCTAGTTTCTAACCATGCTCAACCCAGTACCTAGAGTGAAAACAATATCAGTTTTTAAGACACTCTCTCCATGATGTTTAATAACCCTTACATCAAATACCATGTGTTCTCACATTCTCTTATTCTCTCATGACCTTGAATTGGTTTTTACTTCTATATTTATAGGTAATATATGAGATATTCTATTCCTAATAGGATTCATCTTTCAATTCCTAATTGGACTCTCATAATTCTATTCCGATTTAGAATTGTATTCTTTACTAAATAATTTTTCTAAAGACATACAATTTTACATGAGAACAAATAGGAAAACGAGCCACAATATCCCAACAACATTGTCCAAATGTAAGTATCATAACTTTTAACCTTTAACTGAGCAGAAAAAGAAAATATTTTGCTTAGCCTTTCTTCAATTTCATGGTTACTTACTTTTAAAATTACAAGAGAGTTTACTCACTGCAAGTTGATGGTGTGATTCCAGATGAGCTATGGAATTTGAATTTCCTCACCAATCTGTATGGTTTTGTATGTTTCAAATGTGCTTATTTCAATGTTCATTATTTTAGACCACGGTTACTCTTATTTAATGATGTTAACTCTATCAACATTATTGGATAAGGGGTACACCCATGATGGGTTACCCCAAGCGACGTGGGTGAGATGAAACTGCCAAATGCAGTTTCTCTCTAACTGCTGCCATATAAAAGGAAAACCTTTTCCTTTTTAGAAAAAAAAAACACTCACTGTCACTCTCAAATATTCAAAAGGAAAATACGCTCTCTCCCTCTCTAGAATTTGGAAAACAGAAACATTCTTCGTGGTTTTCTTCCAGATTAACTTTGTTGCTTCAGAGATAAGGAAATGAGGTATTTATGCTGTGTAAATTCATTGTAGTTCATTTATATACAAATGTGATTGCAATGGTGACTATGATCTTGGGATTATGTTAGGATATATGTTATTCTATTTAATTTCCAGCAAACATCATAAATGATTTGGAGTTTGTGTTCTTAAATATTCATCTTTTCTCTGTTTTTCATGTTTCTAAAAGGAAAGCAGGGCTAAATTTTTTGTCGGGTCCACTGTGTCCATCTGTCAGTAATCTAATAGCAATAAAATACCTGTAAGCAGCTTCAATTTATTTGAAACTCAAGCAAATTTTTCTACTTCTGATGTTTAGTTCTCATTCTGATCAGGAACTAAGGCATTAATACATTGTCTGGGCAGCTTCCAAAAGAGCTTGGCATGCTTTCTGAGTTAGCATCACTGTAAGTATTATGTTTATCCCCTTTTTTATTGTATAATACTTAATCTAAATGAACTATGTTGTGTAAGCTGATCCTGATTTTACTTATCAGGCTTTATTGACCACGAATACCATTCTTAGTGAACCAAAAACTGTAACTGAAGCTTTACTTATACCTGAATGGAAGCAGGCTATGGAGAGTGAATACCAAGCTCTTTTGAAGAATCAGACTTGGGAATTAGTACCTTATGAAGAAGGTATGCATATAGTTGGAAGTAAATGGGTTTTCAAGACTAAGTTAAACTCATATGGGACTCTGCAAAAATACAAAGCCAGGCTGGTAGCCAAAGGCTTTCAACAGACACCTAGACTGGACTACTTTGACACTTTTTCTCCAGTTGTGAAGGCTGCAACAATTCGAATTATGATTTCTTTGGCAGTCCATCAAGGTTGGCAAATTCAGCAACTTGATGTAAATAACGCATTCTTGAATTGGGAGCTATCAAAGAAAGTTTTTATGTTGCCCCTTGAAGGTTTCTCTCCTGCCTCTTCTTCTTTTAATTCAAGGCTGGTGTGCAGATTACATAAGGCTCTCTATGGCCTTAAGCAAGCTCCAAGAGCTTGGTTCGATAAACTGAAAGGTGCATTATTAGAATGGGGATTTGTTTACTCTACCGTAGATATTAGTTTGTTCTTTTACAAGAGAGAATCCCAAGTAATGTATCTTCTAGTATATGTGGATGACATCTTGGTGACAGGAAATGATAGTCATCTTATTTCACAGCTAATAGCTGATCTTAACAGCAAGTTTGTTGTAAAAACTTTGGGAGAAGTTCAGTATTTTCTTGGTTTTGAGGTTAAAAGAAATTCTTTTGGTTTACTGCTTACACAGACCAAGTATGCCTAGGAGCTTTTGTGTAAAACTGGTATGGAGGATTCTAAACCATGTTCTACCCCCATGGCCATTGGTTTAAAACTTGGAAAAGAAGACAGTGAGCAATTTAATCAGCCTTCTCTTTACAGGAGTATCATTGGGGGATTGCAATATTTGACTTTGTCTAGACCTGATTTGGCTTTTTCAGTGAATAAACTAAGTCAATTCCTGCAGAATCCTACTACAACTCACTGGACAGCCTGCAAAAGAGTGTTGAGGTATGTTAAAGGTACTTTATCCCATGGGATTCTCTTCACAAAAAGGAAACCATTTACTCTAGAAGCCTTTGCTAATGTTGACTGGGTAGGAGACACAATTGATAGAAAATCCACTAGTGGCTATAGTGTTTTTCTTGGTGGTAATCTAATCCAATGGTCTTCAAGGAAACAAAAGGTTGTTTCTTTGTCATCAACAGAGGCAGAGTATAGGTCTCTTAGCCAAGCTGCAACTGAAGTAGTTTGGATCCAGAATTTGTTTAAAGAACTTGATATTCACATTAAAAACAACTCTGTTATATGGTGTGATAACATGAGTGCTGGTGCTTTGTCCTCAAACCCTGTTTTCCATGCAAGGACAAAGCACATTGAGATTGATGTCCATTATGTGAGGGAACTTGTTGCAAATAAAACATTAAATGTCCAATACATAGCTACTGAA
This sequence comes from Pistacia vera, assembly GCF_008641045.1. Taxonomy (NCBI): domain Eukaryota; kingdom Viridiplantae; phylum Streptophyta; class Magnoliopsida; order Sapindales; family Anacardiaceae; genus Pistacia; species Pistacia vera. The sequence goes on from NW_022196196.1 coordinate 201,867, forward strand.
TATCAGATAGCTGACATTCTTACTAAAGCTCTTCCTAGCTCAAGGTTTGCTCTATTAAGAGAAAAACTGTGTTTTGCAGCTGAACTTCCTGAATCACTGTCTGATTGATCAAGTAAAATGTGCAGACTGCAGTAGTTGCAAGAGCTGTGTGGTGTAGACTGGCCGAATACATGACTGAAGCAGTAGTTGTTCTGTTTTCTGTAATCTGTAAGAGTAGAATTGAGATGATTGTAAGCAGGAGTTTAAGTAATTCTGAATGGAGTAAAATGTGCAGACTGCAGTAGTTCAAGTAAAGTGTGTAGCATGGCAGACTACACAACTGCAGCAGTAGTGTTTTTTTTTTTTTGATCTGTGCTGTTAGTAAAGTGTCATGTTGATCTGTTCTGTTAGTAAAATGTGCAGGCTGGCAGACTACACAACTGCAGCATTATGTTGATCTGTTTTTGTTTATCATTGTAATCTGTTAAGAGTAAAAATTGAGATGGATGTAAGCAGGAGATGAAGTAGTTCTGAAGAAGTGGTGAGTTTAGCTGCGATCTGTTCTGTTAGTAAAATGTGCAGGCTGGCAGACTACACAACTGCAGCATTATGTTGATCTGTTTTTTTTTTTTTTTTTTTTTTTTTTGTTTACATTGTAATCTGTTAAGAGTAAAAATTGAGATGGATGTAAGCAGGAGATGAAGTAGTTCTGAATGGAAGTGGTGCAGTTTAGTTCTGAATGGAATTGAATGGAATTGGTGCAGCTTGCAGGGAATGTGCAGCACAAGTGGTGTACAAGTGGTCCAGCTTAAGGGGAAATTTTAGACAAAGGGTGTAATTGTAACGTGGTTTAGCTTAAGGGGAAATGTTAGGAAAAGAGTGTATTTGTAAGTTTTTAGAACTGAACTGGTTAGTTTGTAATATTAGAAATATACTATACGGTGCGTTTTGAGCACTCTAACTACAAAAGTGTCTCTCCTGTAACAAACTTTTCACTTAATAAAAATTCCCAGTTTTTTTGTGTTTATGTCTGATACTTTCCTCTCTACTGTTCCTTAGTTTGCTTCTTTAATTCAAGAAAAATCTTCATCGTGAAGATTTTCACTCTCCTGAAAGCTATTAAACTCAAAAGGGGTGTCTTACTTGTTCTCTGCTTTGGATTTCTCACTCTAATCAGAGAAATCTTCTTCTGTTTCAACTGTTGCAAACAAGCTGCGGCCGGTGGCGACGGAGAATGAGGAAGGGTCCAATCGAAGGGAGGAGAGATGATGTATTGCAATGGAGAGAAACCGGAGATGGTATTGGTTGGAAGTGTTGAAGGTGGAGAGAGAAGAGGCGTTAAGACTTTAAGGCTAAAGAATTGACTTACGAATTTACGCGTTAAGACTTCAAAAGGGTGCGGCATGTAATATCCTCTTAGAAAGGTGGTGACATGTAATATAAAAGGGGGTGAACAGTAATATCCCCTTAAAAAGGTCGTGACATGTAATATAAAAGGGTGTGGCGGGTAACATCCCCTTAAAAAGGGTGTTCATGTAATATCCTCTTAAAAAAATGAACATCATATCGTTTTATACCTATAAACCAAATTCTTGATTTCAGACTAGTGTTTAAAATCAAAGGTATTTTATTTCTATGTCATTTCTAACCACTAGTTAAACGAGGTTATTTATCTTTATAGAATATAAAACAAAACAAAATCAATAGGGATGGATTAATAAAAGATAATTGTGATTATGATTTTAATATATTAATAAGAATTAATTATTATTTTCAGAAATATTATTGGGAAAAAAAAAAGCTTAAAATGTTAAATGGTAGTCAATTTCTTTGATAAAATTTGTGTGGCACTTTTTTTTGGGCTAAATTCTTCATTTTGAAGAGTGGCACATAATTTGAATAGAATCCAATTTTAAGAGGAATTGATAGCTAATTAATAATCTATTTCTTTTGTTTAAATAATTAAAGTAACCAACATTTTCTATTTTGATTTTTAATTAATAAATTAATAAAATAAGAAATCATTTTTTTTTTATATAAATGAATAATTAAATAACCATTCTTTTTTATTTTATTTATTATAAGACATAATTAAAAGAGTTGTTAATATTTTATTTCTTATCAATAAATATTTAAAATAACCTTCCTGTTTTATTTTGACATTTTAATCATAAATAACTGAAACAACAATTTTTTTTTTTTCATTTTGATCTTAATAAATAAATAGTAAATAATAAATTCATTTTTATCTTTTAAGTTCTATAAAAATATAATGAAACATTAATTCCTTCTTTATTATGATTTTTATAAATAAATAATTAAAACAATAATTCATTCCTTATTTTCAGTTTATATTTATAAGATAATTTATTTAATTACTCTTTTTCTATTTTATAAATAAAATCAACTGCCTCCAACAATAATATATTCTAATTGAAAGGTACGTGTTATTACCTTCATTATTTGAGATGGGTAAGAGAAAAAAATTTATAAATATCTTGACACTTGATTATTCTGTTGTAAAATATCATTTCAATTCAATAAGTGAATCAAATGATTTTTTTTTCTTTTTTATATTCTTTGATATTTTCATGAGTTTTTTTTTTTAATTAAAAAAAAAAGTTATCTTAACATTATTTGTCAAATTCATGGAGTTACACATATATTTTTGAACTCAATGAAAATTATTTAGTGATTAATATTATAAAGTTATTATCAATAAGAGCTTAGCTAAAATGGAAGTTAATAGTTAGTCTTGTGATTTGTTCTCATGACACCGGTAGCATTCCAGGAAACTTCTACTGAAATATGAGGTGCGTAATGGCGTTCAATAAAAACCCTTCAAAAAGGGGGTGGAATGTAATATGGTGACAAGTATGGCGTTCATGGACCCATGGCATCTTTATAAAAATAGGTTCAGAACAAGAGGTACGTGTTCTTACCTTCATTATTTGAGATGGGTAAGAGACAAAAATTTATAACTATCTTGACACTTGATTATTCTCTTAAAATATCATTTCAACTAAATAAGAGAATCAAATTATTATTTTTGCTTCTTTATATTCTTTGATATTTCCATGAGTTTGATATTTCATGTTTTGCCTTTTGTTTTATTATTTTCATTAGTTAATAGTTATAATTGTTAATTGGAGATGATGATATGGATGATGATTTTTTTCGTGTGCCATTAATAAATTCGAGAAGTGCGAATCAAGAGACTCCACTAACACTATTATTGTAAGATGAAGATGATTTATGTTATGTTTTTAAATTTATAATTTTATGTTATATTTGGTTGAACATTACCAAGTTAGGAGATGTTTGTCTAAGTTTATAAGCTGGTCAAACTAGTTTATAAGCTCTAAAATTAAGTTGACCTGTTTATTTATAACTTTTTTGAGTTTATAAGTTAAACTTATAAGCCAAAAAAATAAGTTGAGGGAGGTATTTTTTTCTTTTTGGCTTATAAGCAGAGTTTAACCAAGTATATTACCATATTATCCTTGTTTAATTTTAAAATTTCATAGTATACCCTTATTTAATATAGTACCATTTTTAATCATTTTATAAGCCACATTTTATCAAACACGTCAACAACTTATCAGTCACCTATAAGTACTTTAACCAAATACGTAATTGCTTAAAATTTCAAATGTTTATAAGTACTTGCTAATTTTCATAAGCTCAGACAAACATTCCTTTAAATTGATGCTGTTGTTTTTATAGGCATAAATACTACTAGCTGCATTTATAGAATAGAGCATGATAGAGCTTTAAGTTACTGGGAAGAATTTGGACTACTACTCAACAAAAGAGGTAGATAGATCTGTTTCAGATCATTATCCTGAAACAGCAGAGAATAAATGACAGCTAAATGGCTAGCTATTATATGTAAGAAAGTAGGAGACAAACCTCCTCATGACTAGTAATTACTAATTACCATGAATAAAAACTTAAAACCATAAGTTGAGCTGCCCCGATTTCATGGTTATCCCAACTTTTGAGCATTATAATGAAATCATCAAGCATCAACCGCGAAGGAAGAGACGCACTACGCTTACCAGACTAGATATTATTTGGTAGGTCAGCAGAAAAATGAACTCATTCAAGTAATCAACATAATGTAACAAAAGAAAAAAAAAAAAAAAAAACTGTAACAATGGCAGTGAGACCAGTCCCATCAATTCCTTCTATAACTTCCTCAGCTGCTGAAAAAGATGAGAACCCAGATGGCCCTTTTCTACCAAAGAACCCCATCTCTTCTCTTTTCACAAAATTCAAACTCACTCACACACTTAAAGGCTTACAGGCGAGAAAAAAATAATAATAAAGAACGGGTGGCAATCAGAGGCAAACCGGTTTGGGATGGCCGCAATCAGAGGCAAACTGGTGGCATCAATCTCGTTTGTCAGAATCACCCCCAAGCCAAAACAAACCCAAAAAAACTTATAAGATAAACACTTGATTGTTGCTTCACTATCTTCTTCTAAAAACATAATATCATGTCAAAAGTATATAAAGCCATGGAAAAAGCCAACGAGTACTGAAACTTACCGTTGAAACTATGAACTCTACTGATTATGCATCAGCCAACACAGCCGTCGACGCCCTCCATAAAACCGGGTATTCTAAAACCGGTTCGGTTAGCGGGTACATTTTAGAGGTATCCAAATATGCGGGTACCCGGTTTTGCATAGCCCTAAACACAACCGTCGACACCCTCCATAAACCCAGATGCAAACTCACCAACAAAACGAAACCACAAACAAGAAAGAAAATCAGAGATGCTAGGGTTCTGATTTTCGAAAAATTGAAAGGAAATTTGAGAAGGTGGTGGCTAGGGTTTTCAAGATTGAAAGGAAATTCCAGGGAAATTGAAATTAATTTTAGGGTTCTCATTTAGGAAAAAACGTATTTGAATTTTTAGGCAAGTGAATTTTTTTTTTTTTTTTTTTTAATTTTGGGGGCTCATGACATTGCAAATCGATGATGTGTCATACGAGGTGACACCACCACATCAGTTGGCACGTCATGATAGAAGAGAGTGGTGTAAGATGGTGATGTAAACTTGTGTTGATGTAACTTTATTTATTTAGTGTTTGCTAGTTTTAAATTGATGAGATACTGAGTTGGTTGTACGCTTTTGTGGTTAATTGAATTGAATTTGGAATAATTGATTGTAGGGGTATAATTATAAAAAATGAAAACTACATAAATTTTAGGAGCCTGATTGTCAAAATTGAAAACTGCCATGATTATAACTAATGATGAAATGGAGTAAAATTTGTGATTTACAAACACGAATACCCTTCTTTTTGGACAGCAGGTCAATTTTCAGAAAAGAATGAAGTATATACATTTGAGTAAACGACATTTGCCCACCCAAGGTTTGGCGAATGTACAAGGTTTCACAAATTGCATATTCTCATCTTTAAATTAACAGATAACTGTTTAATCTAACAATTAAAAGGGTGAAATTGTCATTTCAAATATGAAAATTTCAAAATAACCCTTCACTTCGCAAATTCACCCCATCGGCGATTTCAGGCCATTCCACACAATCTACCCCTCCTGACACAACTATTACAATCCTCTGAACCCCCATATCAAAACCCCTAACCTCCCTGTCTAATTGAACCCCGCAATTGCCGATCGTCACTTTTAGTGTTAATCGGCGTTTCATCCAAATTCTGACAAGTCCCAACACCAAAAACCACCCCCAAGACCACCAAAAACCACCCTCAAGACCACCAATAGCATCGTCGACTTCCCTCCACCAAAACCCCCAACATCGTTCACGTTATTGTCGTCACCTCTCCCTTAGGTTTTCACATTTTTTCGCCCCTTTCCAACCAAATTCTAACACCTTGCCAAGGTGGGTGGAAAAGTTAAGGGTTTTGGTAAGAAGGATAAGGGAATACTGATGGTGGTGTCGGGGAGGTCCAATTGTGCCGAATCAAGCTGGATTCTTAGCTTGGCCAAGATCCTTTGAGAGTTATTTGAGAGAAAATTGAGATGTACGGGTTACTTTGAGAGAAAAGTAATAGTGTTTATTTAAAGATGGAAATCTACAATTTATAAAACCAAGGGGTGGGAACTTCAACATTTGCCAAACCTAGGGTGGGAAAAGATAAATTTGAATAACCTTCTTCATCGTCCTCTCTTCTGTAACAAGTAGATTTGAACCAGGATCACTCCACCCAACCTTCTGATCCAAGGCAAGAAGCTCAAATCTGTTCTGGGGAAACTCAAATCTGCTTACGAGAAGCTCTCCTCAAAAAGATTTCCTGTTGATCAAGTTAAACTCGCTCTCCTCAGCTTAAGGTAATTAGTAGCTTTTTGTTCTTCGCTCAAGTTAGTTAGTAATTTTAGATTTTTAGTAACTTTAAATTCACACAAACTATCAATTGTGAGTTTGATTGTAATCATGAAGCTGGTTGTGATCAATTATATAACAAAAATAAGGGCATTTTTGTGTTGAAGAATTACAAAATTAGGGTTAATTACTTTACTTTTTAGTGGAGAGTAAAAAATTATGAACAAGTGCATCTCACCTCATTGTTTGGACCATCAATGTTCAAATTTATCCATAAAATTCAAGGCCTCAATCATTTGGCTAAAAATTAGAAATTGAACAGTTAAAGTTAGCTAATAATGAAATACAATTTAAATTCTTCAATACTATAAAAAATTTAAAAAACTAGACAAATTGCCCATAAACAAACAGTAACAGAATAAAAATTTAAGAAATTAAAAGGTTACATATTCCATGAAAACTATTTATGCCAAACATGTATAAGTTAATCTTACACTGTGGCAAAAGCTAAAGTGATCCTGATTTTACTTATCAGGCTTATTGACCACGAACCATTCTTAGTGAACCAAAAATTGTAACTGAAGCTCTACTTTATCCTGAATGGAAGCAGGCTATGGAGAGTGAATACCAAGCTCTTTGAAGAATCGACTTGGGAATTAGTACCTTATGAAGAAGGTATGCATAGTTGGAAGTAATGGGTTTTCAGGACAAGTTTAAACTCAGATGGGACTCTGCAAAAATACAAAGCCAGGCTGGTAGCCAAAGGCTTTCAACAGACACCTGGACTGGACTACTTTGACACTTTTTCTCCAGTTGTGAAGGCTGCAACAATTCGAATTATGATTTCTTTGGCGTCCATCAAGGTTGGCAAATTCACAACTTGATGTAAATAACGCATTTTGAATGGAGCTATAGAGAAAGTTTTTATGTTGCCCCTGAAGGTTTCTCTCCTGCCTCTTTCTTTTATTCAAGGCTGGTGTGCAAATTACATAAGGCTCTCTATGGTCTTAAGCAAGCTCCAAGAGCTTGGTTCGTAAACTAAAAATGCATTATTAGAATGGGGATTTGTTAACACTACCGCAGTTATTAGTTTGTTCTTTAACAGAGAGAATCCCAAGTGATGTATCTTCTAGATATGTGGATGATCTTGGTGACAGGAATAGATCATCTTATTTCACTTATAGCTGATCTAACAGCAAGTTTGCTCTAAAAACTTGGGAGAAGTTCATATTTTCTTGGTTTTGAGGTTAAAAGAAATTCTTCTGGTTTACTGCTTACACACCAAGTATGCCTAGGAGCTTTTGTGTAAAGCTGGTATGAAGGATTCTAAACCATGTTCTCTCCCATGGCCACTGGTTAAAACTTGGAAAAGAAGACGTGAGCAATTTAATCAGCCTTCTCTTTACAGGAGTATCATTGGGGGATTGCAATATTTGACTTTGTCTAGATGATTTGGCTTTCTCAGTGAATAACTAAGTCAATTCTTGCAGAATCCTACTACAACTCACTGGACAGCCTGCAAAAGAGTGTTGAGTATGTAAAGGTCTTTATCCCATGGATTCTCTTCACAAAAGAACCATTTACTTAGAAGCCTTTGCTGATGCTGACTGGGCAGGAGACACAATTGACAGAAAATCCACTAGTGGTTGTAGTGTTTTTCTTGGTGGTAATCTAATCCAATGGGCTTAAGGAAACAAAAGGTTGTTTCTTTGTCATCACAGAGGCAGAGTATAGGTCTCTTACCAAGCTGCAACTGAAGTAGTTTGTCCAGATTTGTTTAAAGAACTTGATATTCACATTAAAACACTCTGTTATCTGGTGTGATAAATGAGTGCTGGTGCTTTGTCCTCAAACCCTTTTTCCATGCAAGGACAAACCATTGAGATTGATGTCCATTATGTGAGGGAACTTGTTGCAAATAAAACATTAATATGTCCAATACATAGCTACTAATATCAGTAGCTGACATTCTTACTAAAGCTCTTCCTGCTCAAGGTTTGTTTTATTAGAGAAAAACTGTGTGTTTAGAGAACTTCCTGAATCACACTGTCTGATTGATCAAGTTAATGTGCAGACTGCAGTAGTTGCAAGAGCTGTGTGTGTAGACTGGCAAATACATGACTGAAGCAGTAGTTGTTCTGTTTTCTGTAATCTGTAAAGATAGAATTGAGATGATTGTAACAGGAGTTTAAGTAATTCTGAATGGAAGTAAAATGTGCAGACTGCATAGTTTCAAGTAAAGTGTGTAGCATGGCAGACTACACACTGCAGCAGTAGTGTTTTTTTTTTTTTTTTATGATCTGTGCTGTTAGTAAAGTGTCATGTTGATCTGTTCTGTTAGTAAATGTGCAGGCTGGCAGACTAACACTGCAGCAATGTTGATCTGTTTTTGTTTATCATTGTAATCTGTTAAGAGTAAAATTGAGATGGATGTAAGCAGGAGATGAAGTAGTTCTGAGAAAGTGGTGCAGTTTAGCTGCGATCTGTTCTGTTAGTAAAATGTGCAGGCTGGCAGACTACACAACTGCAGCATTATTTTGACTGTTTTTTTTTTTTTTTTTTTTTTTTTTTTGTTTATCATTGTAATCTGTTAAGAGTAAAATTGAGATGGATGTAGCAGGAGATGAAGTATTTCTGAATGGAAGTGGTGCAGTTTAGTTCTGATGGAATTGAATGGAATTGGTGCAGCTTGCAGGGAATGTGCACACAAGTGGTGTACAAGTGGTCCAGCTTAAGGGGAATTTTAGACAAAGGGTGTAATTGTAACGTGGTTGCTTAAGGGGAAATGTTAGGAAGAGTGTATTTGTAAGTTTTTAGAACTGAACTGGTTAGTTTGTAATATTAGAAATATACTATACGTGCGTTTTGAGCACTCTAACACAAAGTGGTCTCTCCTGTAACAAACTTTTCACTTAATAAAATTCCCAGTTTTTTTGTGTTTATGTCTGATACTTTCCTCTCTACTGTTCCTTAGTTTGCTTCTTTAATTCAAGAAAAATCTTCATCGTGAAGATTTTCACTCTCCTGAAAGCTATTAAACTCAAAAGGGTGCTTACTTGTTCTCGCTTGGATTTCTCACTCAATCAGAAATCTTCTTCTGTTTCAACTGTTGCAAACAAGCTGCGGCCGGTGCGACGGAGAATGAGGAAGGGTCCAATCGAAGGGGAAGATGATGTATTGCAATGGAGAGAACCGGAGATGGTATTGGTTGGAAGTGTTGAAGGTGGAGAGAGAAGAGGCGTTAGACTTTAAGGCTAAAGATTGACTTACGAATTTACGCGTTAAGACTTCAAAAGGGTGCGGCATGTAATATCCTCTTAGAAAGGTGGTGACATGTAATATAAAGGGGGTGAACAGTAATATCCCCTTAAAAAGTCGTGACATGTAATAAAAAGGTGGTGGCGGGTAACATCCCCTTAAAAAGGGTGTTCATGTATATCCTCTTAAAAAAATGAACTCATATCGTTTTATACCTATAACAAATTCTGATTTCAGACTAGTGTTTAAAATCAAAGGTATTTTATTTCTATGTCATTTCTAACCACTAGTTAAACAGTTATTATCTTTATAGAATATAAAACAAACAAAATCAATAGGATGGATTAATAAAAGAATTGTGATTATGATTTTAATATATTAATAAGAATTAATTATTATTTTCAGAAATATTATTGGGAAAAAAAAAAGCTTAAAATGTTAATGGTAGTCAATTCTTTTGATAAAATTTGTGTGGCACTTTTTTTTGGGCTAAATTCTTCATTTTGAAGAGTGGCACATAATTGATAGAATCCAATTTTAAGAGGAATTGATAGCTAATTATAATCTATTTCTTTTGTTTAAATAATTAAAGTAACCAACATTCTATTTTGATTTTTAATAATAATTATAAAATAAGAATCATTTTTTTTTATATAAATGAATAATTAAATAACCATTCTTTTTTTATTTTATTTATTAATAATTAAAAGATTTGTTAATATTATTTCTTATCAATAAATATTTAAATAACCTTCCTGTTTTATTTGCATTTTAATCATAAATACCTGAAACAACAATTTTTTTTTTTTTCATTTTGATCTTATAAAAATAGTAAATAATAAATCATTTTTATCTTTTAAGTTCTATAAAAATATAATGAAACATTAACCTTCTTTATTATATTTTTATAAATAAATAATTAAAACAATAATTCATTCCTTATTTTCAGTTTATATTATAAGATAATTATTTAATTCCTCTTTTTCTATTTTATAAATAAAATCAACTGCCTCCAACAATAATATATTCTAATTGAAAGGTACGTGTTATTATCCTCATTATTGGAGATGGTAAGAGAAAAAATTTTATAATATCTTGACACTTGATTATTCTGTTGTAAAATATCATTTCAATTCAATAAGTGATCAAATGATTTTTTTTTTCTTTTTATATCTTTGATATTTTCATGAGTTTTTTTTTTTTAATTAAAAAAAAAGTTATCTTAACATTATTGTCAAATTCATGGAGTTACACATATATTTTTGAACTCAATGAAAATTATTTAGTGATTAATATTATAAAGTTATTATCAATAAGATTTAGCTAAAATGGAAGTTAATAGTTAGTCTTGTGATTTGTTCTCATACACCGGTAGCATTCCAGGAAACTTCTACTGAAATATGAGGTGCGTAATGGCGTTCAATAAAACCCTTCAAAAAGGGGTGGAATGTAATATGGTGACAAGTATGGCGTTCATGGACCCATGGCATCTTTATAAAATAGGTTCAGAACAAGAGGTACGTGTTCTTACCTTCATTATTTGAGATGGGTAAGAGACAAAAATTTATAACTATCTTGACACTTGATTATTCTCTTAAAAATCATTTCAACTAAATAAGAGAATCAAATTATTATTTTGCTTCTTTATATTCTTTGATATTTCCATGAGTTTGATATTTCATGTTTTGCCTTTTGTTTTATTATTTTCATTAGTTAATAGTTTAATTGTTTTGGAATGATGATATGGTGATGATTTTTTCGTGTGCCATTAATAAATTCGAGAAGTGCGAATCAGAGACCCACTAACACTATTTTGTAAGGAAGATGATTTATGTATGTTTTTAAATTTATAATTTTATGTTTATTTGGTTAACATTACCAAGTTAGGAGATGTTTGTCTAAGTTTATAAGCTGGTCAAACTAGTTTATAAGCTCTAAAATTAAGTTGACCTGTTTATTTATAACTTTTTTGAGTTTATAAGTTAAACTTATAAGCCAAAAAAATAAGTTGAGGGGTATTTTTTTCTTTTGGCTTATAAGCAGAGTTAACCAATGTATATTACCATATTACCTTGTTTAATTTTAAAATTTCATAGTATACCCTTATTTAATATAGTACCATTTTAATCATTTTATAAGCCACATTTTATCAAACACGTCAACAACTTATCAGTCACCTATAGTACTTTAACCAAATACTTATTTCTTAAAATTTCAAATGTTATAAGTACTTGCTAATTTTCATAAGCTCAACAAACATTCCTTTAAATTGATGCTGTTGTTTTTATAGGCATAAATACTACTAGCTGCATTTATAGAATAGAGCATGATAGAGCTTTAAGTTCTGGGAAAATTTGGACTACTACTCAACAAGAGGTAGATAGATCTGTTTCAGATCAATCCTGAAACAGCAGAGAAATATGAACAGCTAAATGGCTAGCTATTATATGTAAGAAGTAGGAGACAAACCTCCTCATGACTAGTAATTACTAATTACCATGAATAAAAACTTAAAACCATAAGTTAGGCTGCCCGATTCATGGTTATCCCAACTTTTGAGCTTATAATAAATCATCAAGCATCAACCGCGAAGGAAGAGACGCACTACGCTTACCAGACAGATATTATTTGGTAGGTCAGAAAAAATGAACTCATTCAAGTAATCAACTAATGTAACAAAAGAAAAAAAAAAAAAAACTGTAACAATGGCAGTGAGACCAGTCCCATCAATTCCTTCTATAACTTCCTCAGCTGCTGAAAAAGATGAGAACCCAGATGGCCCTTTTCTACACAAAGAACCCCATCTCTTCTCTTTTCACAAAATTCAAACTCCCTCACCCACTTAAAGTTACAGGCGAGAAACATATGTTGAAACCAGGAGTACTAAATAGTCAGTCCCCTGAAATGATCTTTCAACAAGGACAAAATGTCTCAGCCAATGTACCTTCACAAGCTGTCTTTGGGGCTTTTGATCTTGGTAATGCTGGATATTCAGGAAGTGGTACTAACAAGTTGTCTTATCCAAATGGTTCTCAGTTTATGCCTACTGGTTTTAATCAATTTAATAACAATATGATGAGAGGGAGAGGGAGAGGCCGAGGCTACTTCAAGCCTAAATTGATCTGTCAGGTTTGTGGCAAGATAGGCCACTCTGCCCTACAATGCTACTATAGATTTGATCAAGATTTTCAGGGTTTCAACTACAATCACTCAGTTCAGGCCTCTACTTATAATCCTTCTATATCCTCTCAGACTAACCTTGCTGGTGTTCCTGATGGCTCTGTTCAAGCATTGTTTGCTAGTCAGTTTGTTCCTAACACTGGCTTGCATCCAAATAATGGCTTCCATAACTCAGTTCTGGGCTTACATGATTACTCAGCTACCGTAGGATCACAGATGCCTCAATATCCTACTGCAAACTTTCAAACTCTTGATCATAGACAGAGAATGAGTCCACAACCTCAATCTACCACTGTAGGAGTAGTTGGAGCTAATCCTACCAAGGCTGAAACTGGAATACTGTCATCCTCAGGCACTTCCTACCAAGCTGTAGCTACTCCACAAACTGTACATGATCAGTCTTGGTATATGGATTATGGAGCATCTAACCACATGACAGTAGATGCTTCCAATCTGATGCACAAGTCTAGTTATCCAGGGAAATCTAAAGTTCAAGTTGGCAATGGGGATGCTATTCCTATCACTCACACAGGTATGTTACTTGTTCCTTCACATGCCTCACATAGAATACTTCAACTTAAGAATATTTTATGTGTTCCAAAAATTGCAAAGAATCTAGTTAGTATTTCTCAAATTACCAAGGATAATAATGTCATAGTTGAATTTCATTCTGATCATTGCTTGGTAAAGGATAAGAGCAGCAAAGCTGTCTTGTTGCAAGGCTCAGTGAAAGGTGGCCTGTATCAACTGGAATTATCAAGCAATGTCTCTCCTTATGCATCATCCATTCCTTCTGCTTCACATCATGTAACTGGGAATGTGGTTCATGAAGCTAATGTTTCTACTTCAGATAGTATTACTAATGTTGTTCATGGGAATTCTGATGTTAAGACTAATAATGTACCTTTAGATTCTGCATTGTTGTGGCATGCCCGATTAGGACATCCAAATGTTAAAACTCTTCAGTATGTTTTGAATAAGTTGCATGTAAAACAATCAACTGCTAGTAATAAAAGTTCCTTTTGTGAGGCTTGTCAATTTGGAAAATTGAAGCAATGTAGTTTTCCTATTTCATCCTCAAGAGCTAGTTGTCTATTAGAATTGGTGTATTCTGATCTGTGGGGACCAACCCCTGTTATGTCTAGAGAAGGGTATAGATACTATGTGATTTTTGTTGATGATTTTAGTAGATACACATGGATATATCCTTTGAAACTCAAGTCTGAAGCATATACTGTTTTTGTGCAATTTCATAAGTTTGTGGAAAGTTTAGGTCCTTTTCAAGTTATCTTCAGGAAAATGGAATCATGTTTAGACATCCTTGTCCTTACCTTCACCAACAAAATGGAAGAGTAGAGCGAAAACATAGGTCCATCACAGAATATGGGTTGTCACTCTTGGCTCATGCCACTATGCCTTTAAAATTTTGGTGGTCAGCTTTTAGCACAACAACCTTTCTCCTGAATAGGTTACCTTCAGCACCTCTTGAGTTTGAGTCACCATATTACACTTTGTTTCATAAAGAGCCTAAGTATACTAATTTTAAAGTATTTGGATGTAGTTGCTATCCATATCTCAGGCCATATCAAAGACACAAACTGTCATATCATACAGAAAAGTGTGTTTTTCTGGGATACAGTCTTTCCCATAAAGGTTATTTGTGCCTAGCATCTTGTGGTCGATTATATATTGCTCAGCAGGTGAAATTTAATGAAACAGATTTTCCATTCAAGAATGAGAAGAATGAATCTGAAAATTCTACAAATAATAGTGACAATTCTGTTCAGTCTTCTCTTGATAAATCCTGGTGCATTCCTACCTCTGTATTATCTTCAAGAATTGATCCTAGAACAACAATATTATCTTCAAGAATTGATCTTAGCACAGCCTCATTTGAGCTCACATCGAATGATACTCCTGACTTACCATCAGCAAGAGTAGCACACAACCTAAGTCCAACCAATGTAGTCCCACACACTGATATTCAGGCCTCAAATAGATCTACATCTAGCTCCTCTACTCACACTCTATCCAGCTTTCCTGATGAGTTCACTAATCAAGAATGTGACCATCCTATCACCTCTACTGATCCTGATAGTCACCAGGAAGCTTTACTACCTTGTACAGCCCAACAATCCACAAATACTCACCCTATGATTACTAGAGCTAAGGCTGGTTACTCTGCAAAAGCTAAAGCTGATCTGATTTTACTTATCAGGCTTTATTGACCACGAATCCCATTCTTAGTGAACCAAAACTGTAACTGAAGCTCTACTTATGCCTGAATGGAAGCAGGCTAGGGAGAGTGAATACCAAGCCTCTTTGAAGAATCAGACTTGGGAATTAGTACCTTATGAAGAAGGTATGCTATAGTTGGAAGTAAATGGGTTTTCAGACCAAGTTAAACTCAGATGGAACTCTGCAAAAATACAAAGTCAGGCTGTAGCCAAAGGCTTTCAACAGACACCTAGACTGGACTACTTTGACACTTTTTCTCCAGTTGTGAAGGCTGCAACAATTCGAATTATGATTTCTTTGGCTGTCCATCAAGGTTGGCAAATTCAACAACTTGATGTAAATAACGCATTCTTGAATGGGGAGCTATTAGAGAAAGTTTTTATGTTGCCCCGTGAAGGTTTCTCTCCTGCCTCTTGTTCTTTTAATTCAAGGCTGGTGTGCAAATTACATAAGGCTCTCTATGGTCTTAAGCAAGCTCCAAGAGCTTGGTTCGATAAACTGAAAAATGCATTATTAGAATAGGGATTTGTTAACACTACCGCAGATATTAGTTTGTTCTTTTACAAGAGAGAATCCCAAGTGATGTATCTTCTAGAATATGTGGATGATATCTTGGTGACAGGAAATGATAGTCATCTTATTTCACAGCTTATAGCTGATCTTAACAGCAAGTTTGCTCTAAAAACTTTGGGAGAAGTTCAATATTTTCTTGGTTTTGAGGTTAAAAGAAATTCTTCTGGTTTACTGCTTACACAAACCAAGTATGCCTAGGAGCTTTTGTGTAAAGCTGGTATGGAGGATTCTAAACCATGTTCTACCCCCATGGCCACTGGTTTAAAACTTGGAAAAGAAGACAGTGAGCAATTTAATCAGCCTTCTCTTTACAGGAGTATCATTGGGGGATTGCAATATTTGACTTTGTCTAGATTTGATTTGGCTTTCTCAGTGAATAAACTAAGTCAATTCTTGCAGAATCCTACTACAACTCACTAGACAGCCTGCAAAAGAGTGTTGAGGTATGTGAAAGGTACTTTATCCCATGGGATTCTCTTCACAAAAAGGAAACCATTTACTATAGAAGCCTTTGCTGATGCTGACTGGGCAGGAGACACAATTGACAGAAAATCCACTAGTGGTTGTAGTGTTTTTCTTGGTGGTAATCTAATCCAATGGGCTTAAAGGAAACAAAAGGTTGTTTCTTTGTCATCAACAGAGGCAGAGTATAGGTCTCTTAGCCAAGCTGCAATTGAAGTAGTTTGGATCCAGAATTTGTTTAAAGAACTTGATATTCACATTAAAAACAACTCTGTTATCTGGTGTGATAACATGAGTGCTGGTGCTTTGTCCTCAAACCCTATTTTCCATGCAAGGACAAAGCACATTGAGATTGATGTCCATTATGTGAGGGAACTTGTTGCAAATAAAACATTAAATGTCCAATACATAGCTACTGAATATCAGATAGCTGACATTCTTACTAAAGCTCTTCCTAGCTCAAGGTTTGCTTTATTAAGACAAAAACTGTGTGTTGCAGCTGAACTTTCTGAATTACTGTCTGATTGATCAAGTTAATTGTGCAGACTACAGTAGTTGCAAGAGTTGTGTGTGTAGACTGGCAAAATACATGACTGAAGCAGTAGTTGTTCTGTTTTCTGTAATCTGTAAAGAGTAGAATTGAGATGATTGTAAGTAGGAGTTTAAGTAATTCTGAATGGAAGTAAAATGTGCAGACTGCAGTAGTTTCAAGTAAAGTGTGCAGGCTGGCAGACTACACAATTGCAGCATTATGTTGATCTGTTTTTTTTTTTTTTTCATTGTAATCTGTTAAGAGTAAAAATTGAGATGGATGTAAGAAAGAGATGAAGTAGTTCTGAATGGAAGTGGTGCAGTTTAGTTCTGAATGGAATTGAATGGAATTGGTGCAGCTTAGTTTTGAATGGAATTGAATGGTATTGGTGCAGTTTGCATTGGAAGTGGTACAGCTTGCAGGGAATGTGCAGCACAGGTGGTGTACAAGTGGTCCAGCTTAAGGGGAAATTTTAGACAAAGGGTGTAATTGTAACGTGGTTTAGCTTAAGGGGAAATGTTAGGAAAAGAGTGTATTTGTAAGTTTTGAGAACTGAACTGAGTTAGTTTGTAATATTAGAAATCTCCTATACGGTGCGTTTTGAGCACTCTAACTACAAAAGTGTTTCTCTCCTGTACCAAACTTCTCACTTAATAAAAATTCCCAGTTTTTTTCGTGTTTATGTCTGATACTTTCCTCTCTACTGTTCCTTAGTTTGTTTCTTTAATTCAAGAAAAATCTTCAACATTAAGGTAAAGGGGTTAATTTTCAAAAACTATCCTTCCGTTTCCACAATCACCCTCACTGCTCCAACTCCGCATCTCCTCGCTGAATCTCGCCACCTCAAAATCCCCCTGAGAAACTACTGAGAAGCCTTGTAGCTGTAGGTGATTGACTAGAGATAAAAATTATGGGTTTCTCTTAAGGAGGAGATGAGGAAGATGAAAGAAATTTGCTAATTTTGCAAAGAAAAAATAATGATTTTATTATTATATAGTTTTGATTTAATTGAATATGGTGAGAGGAAAATTAACCCAAACTGATTGAGTCTATTTCTGTATTTAGCTATCTATAGTTGGGTTTGTTTTTGTTTCTTTCTTAGCTTAAACCTTAACTAAGAGAGAAAATATCCTTTTACGAATTGATAATTACACCTTCTTTAATTTTGTTCTAGATTGTTTTTTATTTTTCATTTTTCCTGTTCTTCAAATTTCTCTCTTTCTTTTGTGATTTTCTTCTCTATAATCTCCATCACTGTGCCTATGCCTCAGAAAGCATTAGTTATTAAACAGAACAACGGTGAATTTATCCAACAGTAGAGAAGTTCTTAACATATTCTTGGTATCAAAAATAAAAAAATCATCACCACCTGTCAGAAGATAGAAGAGTTAGGAATGTATCTACACCATGATTGATGGTTATTATTACTGAAGGAACATTAACTCCCTTTGCTTGGAGATTTTCAGTTGATTATTATTAATGCAATAGTAAAAGTTGTATCGTAGTTTCCTAAGAATGCATTAGACAATCGACAAACCAACTTGAATGGCGGAACGTCATTATGCTTGAATGAGTGCGTCCAGATCTTAAGGATTCTATCCTTATTCTATTGGATAGATTTCAGAAATCAAGTGTAAAAAATCAGTTTCAAAAGTCAAAATATAATTTAAGGCTTAAGGCTAGTTAACTTCAATTAGTATCGTCTAATCTTTGATTGATTATGGTTTCTCTAGACCTGGCAAAACAGGTGGATGGGCCGAGTACGAGTCGGGTCTTTATAGGTACGGACCCAATACGGGTCGAAGTATACGGGTCCAAAATATTGGACCCGTACCCTGCCCTATACGGGTACGGGTGGACCCGCGGGTATCCGTTTTTTCTCTCTCCAGGTTTTAGTTTTTATAGTTTCACCTCTAATAGTTTTCAATTATGATAGTTACACCCCCAAAATTCCTATAGTTTTAATTTTTTATATTTACACCCCCTAAATCAACTACTCTAAATTCAATTCAATTTAGAATATAAACAAATAGGAACTAGAAAGAATCTTCTCTATTTACAAAATTCCAATCTACAGCTGATCTGCAAAAAGATGATATGGCTTTTAAGACCCTTGTTCCTACTAAGGTGCACCCTGTTAGTCGGCCTATTTCAGAAGGGAATTCATCTTTGTTTCGTCCTCCAAATGGGTCAACCTCAGAAGGAAAGCCCCCATTCTTTGCTTCTCCCAAAGCAAAACTGAGTACCCCTGCTAGTGTTGTTCATCAGCAATAGAATCCATTTTCTAGGACTTTCACTGAGCCTGAGAATAAGACCTCAAAGCAAGTTGAATTGAATTTGCCACCTTCAGAAGCCAGAATAATAGTAATCTTATTGCTACAAAATAGTTTTCAAATAAGAAACGGTAGCCTCTAGGCCAAATGAGATGGTGGCAAGGAACATGAATCTGATGCAGCCTTTACCTCCAAAGCAGCTTACTAGAAGGTACAACTACAACCAAAAAGGTTGCTTGTTTCCTTCTGTATAAAAACCAATGTATTGTACATAAATATTTACACAAACTATGAGATGGATGTTGATAATTACATTGTGATCAACTAGGAAATGAGATTAAATGTTTACATTGGAATAGTAAATGTCAAAAGAGAAAACAAGATAAGGCAACTTCCTAATTGGCTTTTTCTATGCACATGTGCACAAAATTCCATCCCCACCACACCCAGATATGCCAAGCTTTTTCTACTGTTTTTCTTGTTCTTGTGGGTAGTGTACCTTATGTCATACACAAATCAAATGAAACGTATATCTGCCACTGGAGCTGATGACGTATGTACACTCAACATAACAACAAAAATCGCCTCTGCAAAATTTTCACTACCTGCTTCAAAGGAGATTTTTCATTTGTTTTTAAACTCTCGCATTACTTCAAATTTTTGCCACCAAAAACAGCTGTTGTTGCATGCTCGAATCTGTGAGAAAAAAACAGCAAATCCCATGTCTATTTGTAGTTGGTCTCTAATTCTCGGCTTTAATTTTTGTCATGAAATCTGAAAAATAGCAATAAATCATACTATCTTAGCAAGTTCTTTGAGGAAATTATTTCATGATTTTACCAAAACAGGCATAATAAAATATCATGAGTTGAGAAAAAAATTGCTATCAGATAATCATTACTGCCTAAAGAAGAAATACACCAAAGAATCATAAATACATTAGATTTAAAGATATATAGGACCATGTAAAGCTATAATTTCCAAGAAAAGACAAATATTCCAAAAGAAATTGGCATCAAAAGTGAACTCAATTGTCTTATAACAATGGTGGCATCTCTCATAAGAATACTCATTTTGCTCCAAGACCAAGCTATAGAAGACAAGAACAAGTATTCTTATAATTTTGTAACAAATTATTTTATCACCAAAGTCATATAGAGACATGAAACTAATAAAGCAATAAGACAAAATGACAAATAGGTAGAAGGCCTTTATCAAAGATCACAAAAACAAAAATCCACACAGATGAACCATATCGATTTTTAAACATGGATCTCATGGGATCTTTCCTCCTTAGATGAACTATATCTATTCTTAAACCATGGATCACTAGCATGGTCATAAAAAGAGGGATTATTTTGTTTCACAGGGGGTAATATGTCCTTCAACATCGGCATGTTCAATAGATGTACACAAATAGCTAATCAAGCACAGATAAAACTCTGGTATTCCAAACCTGCAAATGCAGCCCAACACAAACACACTCAACGAAAACAACTCTACACAGATCGACGTACAGGGAAAGCTCAACCAAACAACAATATAAGTGTAAACAATTTTAATCTCACAAAAAAAATTAAAATACAAAATCAATAAATAGAACAATTCTTCAACTTTTAGCATCCAATTCTTCAATAAATACAAAATCAAACGAGAGAAAAAATATGCAGTAACCTACATTAACCGTTCAAACAAAAAAGAAAACACAAAATGTGTCAAAAAAACAAAAACAAACACACAAAATTTGAAAGAAAAAACGGAAAAACCAAGGCAAAATACAGGAAGTGTGTAGAAACACATTCTCCGTCATAGATCTACGAGCTGAAACACATTCAAGAGAAAATGAGCTTACTAAGGTAATAGGAGCTCCAAGAACCGGAGTTTAGGAGATGACGAGTCGATGCCCCAGTCCTGACGACGTGAGAGAGAGGAGATGACCAGCCGACGAGGATGAGCGAGGGCGACCGACGACTGTGGTACTGGGAATGGGAATGATGGACTGGATGAATGAATCAGGTGAGGTATTGCCGTATTGATGACTGATGAGTGACGATTAATCAAAGAGGGAGTTGAGGTACGAAGAAGATGGCAAAGAGGGAGGTACTCAGTTGACTGATGAGAGATTGAGAGGATGAATTGTTATGTTGAAGATTGAGAGAGATGAGAGGCGGCATAGAGAGTTACTGAGTTAGACTTAGGGGGGTTAGGGTTAGGGATTTGCAAAAATGGGTACTCGCGGGTGCCCACGGGTTCACCCATATAACCCGTCAGTTATATGGGTCGGGTTGGGTATGGGTCCAAAAAAATGGGTTTAATATATTGGACCCATACCCTATATTTTTTACCCGGGTACGGGCCGACCTGCGGGTCTGGACCCGTTTTTCCAAGTCTAGGTTTCTCAAAGCATTTGATTTGAAGTTCTTTTTGTTGTTGCTTATACTGGAGAATACAAAAAAAAAAAAAAAAGAGTAACTGATGAAAAATGAAGAGAGTAAACTGACTGCATTACCAACTGAGTTTACATCATAACTAATAAAGCAAAAGTTCACTGTTGACAATAACTTTGCAGACATATTTTATCCAACATTAATCTAAAGCCATACATTAATACAAACTTACAACAAATATTATAAACACATCCCATATAGCCTGGCAGTACAAATCTGAAGCATTACAAAATGAATCAAACTAGGATGCCTCACAAAACTGACAGACGACATATTGCAATACCTTTTGGCGCCAGAAGATATTCAAAAAAAAGTTGACAAACTGCGACATTTCCAGCTAATTATCAGAATTTAACACTCCTCCTTGATAGTTGGCTAGAAACACCAAATCTGAATCTGAATTCTTCAAACTTGGCTTTGGAGACAACTTTTGTCATAATGTCAGCCTTGTAATTCACCCCTGCAGTGCATCAGTTCCACTTCACCATTTTGTTCAGCCTCTCTCATTGCATGAAACTTTATTTTGATATGCTTTGTACGTCCATGATGCACCGGATTTTTGGCCATTGCTACAGCAGATTGGTTGTCACACATGATGGCAATAGGGTTGACCTACTTCAGCTTCAAGTCTTTAAGAATCTTTCTCAGCCAAATGGCTTGACTCACAACAACAGCATCAGATATATATTGTGCTTCTGCTGTGGATTGAGCCATGGTTTCTTGCTTCTTGGAAAGCCAACAAATAGCACCACAATTCAAGAAAAATGCATATCCTGAAGTGCTCCTCATATCATCTATTGAACCAGCCTAGTCACTGTCAGAAAAACCAACCAACTTGAAGTCTTCTGATCTCCTGAACACACTGCAAAGTCAGTGTTGCCCTTCACATATCTCAGCACCCTTTTTGCAGTCTTGAAATGTGTCTCGATTGGTTGACTCATAAATCTGGACATCAAACTAGTGGCATACATTATGTCTGGTCTGGTTGCTATCAAGTATAGCAGGCAACCAATCAAGCTCCTGTATAATCCTTCATCAACCTTCTCAGCTTCATCACTCTTTGACAACTTCAGATTTGGAACCAATGGCAGGTCCACTTGTTTACAATTCTCCATGCAGAACTTCTTAAGGACTTCACTTGCATACTTCCTTTGATTCACAAAAATACCATCTGCATCTTGATCAATCTCCATCCTAAGAAAGTATGACATTTCACCCAAGTCTGTCATTTCAAACTCACTGTGCGTGGATTTTTTGAATTCCTCCGCTTGAGCATGATTGCTTCCAATCACTAGAAGATCATCCACATATAGAGAAATGATCATTACATCATCTTTGGCTTCTCTAATATAGAGTGTGCTCATTTGGACTCCTCACAAAGTCTAAACTGAGCAGGTGTTCATTAATCCTGCTATACCAGGTCCTTGGTGCATATTTTAGGCCATATAAGGCCTTCTTCAGCAAGTAGACTTTTCCCTATTCTCCTTGAATCTGATACCCTTCAAGTTGTTCAATAAAAATTTTCTCATTCAACCAACCATTCAAGAAGGCAGATTTAACATCCAATTGATGAAACTTCCAAGAAAATTGAGCTGCCACGACAAGCAGCAGTCTGATGGTGTCATGCCGGGCAACTGGTGCAAATGTCTCCAGGCAAATGTCTCCAGGAAATCCATTCCATATTGCTGAGCAAATCCTTTAACATCAAGCCTGGCCTCATGCTTCAAAATTGAACCATCCAGATTTAACTTTTTTTTGAAAATCCATTTTACTTCGATCACCTTCCTGTTTTCTAGTCTGTCCACAAGCTTCCAGGTCTGATTTTTTTCAATCATGGCTAGCTCCTCCTTCATGGCAATCCTCCAGGGTTCTGACTTCACTGCTTTTGAGTAGCTTGAAGGTTCTATTTATGCCAAATTGCATCTGTCATACACATAAGCTAGAAACCTTATTCCTCCGACAACAACCTCTTCATCTGATTCATCTCCTGAATTTTCTTCAACCTGATCAGTTGGAGCTTCACAATTGAGGTTTTGCTTCTACATCAGCCTTACATTTCTCCCAATTCCAGACTCCACTCTCATCAACTGTAACATCCCTGGACACAAGTATTTTCTTTGAGTCAGGAATATATATTCTATAAGCTTTAGATTGGCTGCTATAGCCAATAAAAATTCCTATCAAAGCCTTGTCCTCCAGCTTTGTTCTCTTGGCAGGTGGTACCAAAACATAACATATACTTTCGAAAATTTTCAGATTGTCCACTGCTAGCTTGACTCTAGTCCAGACTTCAAATGGTGTTTGACTGATCAATGCTCTAGTAGGTAGTCTATTGAGCAAGTACACCCTTGTATTGATAGCCTCTGCCTAGAAGAATTTCGAAAGTCTTTTCTCAGCCATCAAACATCTGGCCATCTCCATAACAGTCCTGTTTCTCCTCTCACTAACTCCATTATGCTGTGGAGTATAAGGGCTACTGAATTGATGTCTGATTCTAGCCTCCTTGCAAATTACTTCAAACTCTTGAGAAGTGTATTCAGTACCATTGTCACTTCTCAAGGTTTTGATGGTCTTTCATGTTTGGTTTTCCACTAGCTATTTGAACTTCTTGAATACTCCAGCCACCTCATTTTTCTGCCTTAGAAAGTAAACCTAGCACATCTTGGACCAATCATCTATAAACAATTCAAAGTATCTACTTCCATTTAGTGATGAGGTTTGCATGGGGCCACACACATCCGAGTGAACAAGCTGAAGTTTTTTAAAGGCTCTCCATGCTTGATTCACTGGAAAAGGTTTTCTACTCATCTTGCCTAATTGACATGCTTGGCAGACTCCTTTTGGTTCTTCAACAATGGGCAGATTCTGAACTAAGTTTTTTGACTGAATCTCACTTAAACTTCTATAATGTACATGGCCTAATCTCTTATGCCATATCTCAGTTTCATCTTCTCTAGAATTACATGCTTTGTGTGGAGTGATTCTTCTCATGATTGGAAAGCTCTTCCCCACCATTCTTACTCTCATAATTTCACTTCCCTCACTGTCCAAGATTATGCAAGATTGGTTTTGAAAATGCAATGCATAATCCTTTTCCAACATTTGTCCTACACTAAGGAGACTTTGACTTATATCAGGTGCATAAAGTACATTTGAGATTAATTTCATACCTCTTGGTGTCTGGATTGCAACATCACCTTTCCCTCTTGCTTCCACAAATTCTCCATTTTCCACTTTGATCCTTGACCGATGAGAGTGATCTAGGTTCACAAAACTCTGCAAATCAGGTGTCATGTGATGTGTACATCCACTGTTAATCAACCAGGTATCATCACAAGCTTGGATCAAACTGGATGAGGCCACAAATAACTGCTCTATCTCCTACCCCGGGTGCTGTTCATCAGCTATCTGAGCTTGCTGTTGGGGCTACTCTCCCTTGCTTTTGTAGACTCTTTTGATGTGGCCAAATTGTTTGTAAGCCCTATATTGTATTCCAGGCCTAAACCAACATTTATGCTCTGCATGCCCCTTCTTTTTACAGTGGGAACAATCTGGAAAATTCTTCATTCCACCAGCTTTGTTCCACTGACTATTGGACCTTTCTTTTCCTTTCTTTTCTCCAGCAAACCTTTTGTTATTTCCTTGTGCAGACTTGCCCTTGTGAGCTGCTAACATTGCCCCTTCATTCGCATCCTCTAAGGTTAGGAGCCTTCTCTGCTCTTGTGCTTGCAGAGCATGGACCAGCTCAGTCAAAGTGATATGAGTCAGGTCTTTTGAGTCCTCCAAAGATGAGATCTTTGCTTCAAACCTTTCCGGTAAGCTTACTATCACCTTCTCCACTACTCTTCTATCTGACATCTCCACTCCAAGCAACCTGATTTTGTTGACTATATTCATCAACCTATCAACATATTCCTTCACTTGCTCAGCCTCCTGCATTCTCAATGTCTCAAATTCCCTTCTCAAGTTCAACACCTGCATGTTTTTTGTAGTGTCACTCCCCATGAACTCCTCCCTTAACTTGTCCCAAGATTCTTTTGCTGCTTCGCATGCCATGATCCTTGTAAAAACAAGGTCTGTGACAGCTGAGTGAATGTGGGACAAGGCTCTTAGAGCTTTTGAAACTTCTTCTTCATGCATCCGGATTTGGTTGAGTGTGGGATTTGGTCCCAACTGAGAGGGTTGTTTCTCTTATTCTACATACTGCTAGAGTCATTGACCCCTCAGGTATGCCTTCATTTTGACAGCCCATATATGGTAGTGCTCACCATTAAATACAGAAGGTAGAAGAGAAGCTGTCTGAGTGGCCATTGATTTAAGAAAAACAGGTCTGATGCAGGGTAGTTTTTTTGGAGAGACAGATGAGGTGATCAAGGGAAAGAAAAGGTTCAGATATTTTTTAGCTCAAGTAACCGTGCTCTGATACCATTTTGTTGTTGATTACATCGGAGAATACAAAGAAAAGAAAGAAAGCAACTGATGAAAAATGAAGAGAGTAAACTAACTGCATTACCAACTGAGTTTACATCATAACTAATAAAGCAAAAGTTCACTGTTGACAACAACTTTGTAGACATATTTTATCCAACATTAATCTAAAGACATACATTAATACCAACTTACAACAAACATTATAAACACATCCCATATAACCTGGCAGTACAAATCTAAAGCATTACAAAATGAATCAAACTAGGATGCCTCACAAAACTAACGGACGGTAGATTGCAATACCCTTTGGTGCCAGAACATATTCAAAAACAAGTTGACAAACTGCTACATTTGCAGCTAATTATCAGAATTTAACAGTTCTCCTTGCAGTTGCAACAACTAGAATATGAGCACTATGTTTCACCGAATAATTATAATGAGACAACATCAACAAGCTAAAGTACTCCACTTCTATTAATTAGCTGATTCTTTTGATCCCCATCCTAGTTTCATTCATGGATATGGATTAATCAGAAGAAGCATGTATGTAAAACGTAAGTCCAAATAGATTAGAAAGCAAATAATAACATTGAACTTACAAAAGATGTATAAGTTTATCATTACCTCTATTGGCTCAAGGAGTGCTTGTGATTCATCAAAGTATAGCTTTACTAGACCACCATATATAGGAAGGCCTGATATAAAGAGAACACCAATTATACATAGCATTTGACAATGTTTCATTACCATAGGACACAACTTTGACGAAATTTTGTCATTCTAGCCATTGAGCTTGCTGTGGAATCTACCACTTGGGTGTAGCCATACTTGTGTTTTACACCATTATATTTCTCATTGATCATAGAAAAGTCCATAGACAAGTCTGAACCAGATAGATTTCTCCCTTTAACCTCTCCAGTTACCATGTTTAGTCTCCATTATATGCATGAGTAAAAAGAAATCCATCTTGTATTAAATTGTGAGAATTCTTTTGAGTGTAATCTGTGAACTTAAATCCACTTGAGAACCACTCAAACTTGTTTTGACCCCAATCAGAGCCTGGTATGATGGCTTGGAGAGATCTACATCCCCTCACAACTAAGTGCTCTTATTTTAGGAAATAATAAACATCAATATCCATGTTCTTTGAGTATATATGTTAAAAGATCTCTAAGTGAATTTTCTGTCAGAAATCATAAGGAATTTTATGATCTAAAGGACAATTAGAAGGAGTTACTGACCTCATTACTGTCCTCAAAGCAGTTGATTAGGTGAAATGTGTAATACGGCTCTACCTCAAACCATTTTACTGAATCTGCAGTTCTGTAATGAGGCATCACTCATATTCCTGCATTTCCTTCTTTTTCACACTTCATAAACTTGTATTTCACAAACTCTATGGATTTAAGGATGTTTATCAACAAGGGATTGATTTGAAAAGCACCATCCAGCCACAAGATCTGTACTCACTGTCCACTAGTGAGAAGTGTATTAATTAAAGTCAGTTGTAAGAGCATAATCCATTATTATATTGTACCTGAGCCACAAGAAGGAATTAGTTTTTTTTTTTTTGAAAAAAGGTATATTACAACTTATAAGCTTAATGCTTATATTTTCTAGTAATTGGTTTTGTATCATTGCCTAGGGATTGGTTAAGGCCATACAATGATTTGTGTAATAGGCATACATGGTTAGCCAAACTCTGATTTACAAAACAAACAGGTTGGCACAAGAATATCTCTTCTTCTCTATTACCATGCAAGAAGGCTGTAGTTACATCTAACTGCTTTAGCTCTAAGTTGTGGTGGTTAACTATAGAGAGCATCATTCTGATAGTCTTATACTTTACTATATGGGAGAAGGATTCATTGAAGTCTATGCCCTCTCATTGGGTGTACACTTTGGCTACTAACCTAGCTTTATACCTAGGGGGGTCTTTGTATGAGATGCCATCTTTTATTTTAAACAGCCACTTACTTTTTATCAATTTCTGATTTTCTGGTTTGGGAACAACGAACTAGGTCCCATTTACCTCTAGTGAGTGCATTTCCTCTTTCATTGTTGCCCACCATTTGCCTTTGTCCTTAGACTTTATTGCTTCTTCAAATGTTTCAAGTTTAGTTCTTTGCACTTCAGTACTTGCAAGCAAAGCAGATAAATCAGATCAGCATAAGAATGTCTTGTTGGGGGTCTTACCTCTCTCCTGGTCCTGTCTCTTGCAAGTTGGTATTGTTGCAGGTCATGTTGAGGTTCAGTCAAATCTTTTGGTTTATGTTCTTCTTCTTGGTCAGGACCATTTGGTCCAGTTTCAGCCTTTGGTTCTTCTTTTGTTTCTAACTGGGGTGGATCAGGTGGTTGTGTTGTAGGCTCCACCTCAATTTGGGTAATTCTAGTTGAGGTTGTAGTTATTTCAGAAGTGCTAAAGGTCCTTACACCATTGTTAGTAGTCTTGCATGGAAAAACTCCTTCATTAAGTACAACATCCCTACTTACAATGATCTTTACCCTTGGAGATTCTCTATCCCATAACCTATAGCCTTTTGTCCCCTCTTGGTATCCTAGAAAAACACATTTAGTGGATCTAGGTTCTAGTTTTCCTCCCACTGTGTGCATAAGCTGCACATCCAAATATCCTTAGATGACTCAAATCAGGCCTCTTACCAGACCACTTTTCTTCTGGACAGTTAAGATCTATAGCAGTGGAAAGGCTCTTATTCATTAGATAGGCTGTTATGGTTAGTGTTTCCCCCCAAAAAGTGTTTGTCAAACCAGAGGTAAATAATAGACACCTAACCTTTTCCAATAAGGTCCTATTCATTCTCTCAGCAACCCCATTTTGCTGAAGGGTTTTCTTGACAGTACTATGCCTCAGGATACCATTTTCACTACAAAACCTATCAAATTCAGCATTGCAAAATTCTAAACCATTGTCAGTTCTTAGTGCATTAACTCTATGTTCAACCTGATTCTCCACTAACAGTTTCCACTCTTTAAACTTAGCTAAGGCCTGGTCTTTAGATTTAAGGAGGTACACCCAAACCTTTCTACTATAGTCATCCACTATGGATAGGAAATAACTATTTCCCCTATGAGACCTTACTCTTTCAGGTCCCCACAAATTTGAGTGAAGGTACTCTAGATATTTAATAGCTAGGTGAGTTCCCTTTTTGAAACTCAGCCTATGTTGTTTTCCCAACACACAATTTTTACAGAATTCTAAAGTTGAAATAGTGTTCTTACCAAACATCCCTTAGCTATTGAGGATGTCCATCCCCTTTTGACTCATGTGGCCCATTCTGAGGTGGCATTTTTTTGTCACAGAAAGGTTAGTAGAAACAAGTGCAGTATTAAACAATTCAGAGTTATAATTTCTAGAGAGAATATATAGGCCATTTTTCTTCTCTCCTTTAAGGACTAGGTTTTCATTTTTGTACACATTTAAACATCCATTTTTGGCTCTGTAATAGCAGCTAGCTTCGTCTAGTGTCCTTAAGGAGATTAAATTTCTTTTGAGTTTAGGGATATACCTAACTTTAGTCAACTTAATCAATTTCCCACCTATTAGCCTTAAAGTAACACTACCAATTCCTTTAACCCCACATGCATTATTATTACCCATAAACACTGTTTCATGCTCATATTATTCAAAATCTTGAAACCAATTTCTATTAGGGCTCCTGTGAAAGGAACAACCAGAGTCTAACACCCATTCATGTACACAGTCAAGTTTTGACACAGTAAGTACTTCAGGCTCTTCTATATGGTTTTTAGTTGAAGCTAAATTACTTTCAGTATTTATGTTTTTTAATCCACTCAAAGCATTTTTTCTTTAAATGACCTGTTTTATTGCAATAGAAGCATTTCCTAATTTCTCCTTTAGGCCTATTATTTCCTTTCCCCTTTTTCTTGTTCCTAGTACCATTATTGTACAGGTTGCCTCTTCCAAGTTGACTAGTTTCACCTTTACTCTTTACAAATAGGTTACTACCATTTCTCTTTTGGACTTTTAGTTTTAGTTCTCTAGCCTTTGGTCCAACTATGATCAAATCTAAACTCGGTACAGTACCAGAGTACTGTAATGCATTCTTTACAACTAAATAATCACCAGTTAAAGAATCCAGTAGAATCATTGCAAGGCTGGTATCTCTTAGTTCTTGGTCAGTCCCCTTAAGTATTAAAGTCATTTTTAAGAACTCATCTAGGTTATCTTCAACAGGCTTAGAACTATCGAT
This sequence comes from Pistacia vera, assembly GCF_008641045.1. Taxonomy (NCBI): domain Eukaryota; kingdom Viridiplantae; phylum Streptophyta; class Magnoliopsida; order Sapindales; family Anacardiaceae; genus Pistacia; species Pistacia vera. The sequence goes on from NW_022196196.1 coordinate 231,788, forward strand.
CTTATAAGAAAACAAAGGACCCTTTAAAAAAGCAAGATTTGGTGCTGATTGTAAAACGTAAAGAGTTTCAAGTTTACCCCATAAGACCAGAGGAGTCTCTAAGCCATCCACCTTTCTTAGTACGTTGTCCGAGAGGTTCATTATGATGAAGTTGTACGCCTCCTCATCAATCTCTACCTTTTTCTTTAGCTTTTCTTCAGGCCACTTCTCAGCGTTCTTCTCTAGTGCAAGAGCAACGTTATTGTGGGAGCGTAGTGCTTTCATCTTCTTCTTCCAACTACTAAAGTCGATTTTCCCATCGTATTGGGTAATCTCCATTCTAGTAGTCGTAGACATGGTGTATGATTGAGAATATTTCAAGAATGACCCCAATTGAACCCTAGAAGTTTACTTTCGATTTTTGACTCAAGCAACCCAAGAAACCCTAGATCTCTAGGAAATGTTCTAGATCGATTAAATTGTACTTCGAATTACAGTTTTAGAAACTCTAGAGTACGTACTAAGGAGTTACTCAGATGGAAAACCCCCAAAAGTTAATGTTAGAGTCATGAAAGTGACTCTATTTTGTTGATAAAAAGATCTCATATGTAATTGAATTGAAATTATATTGAGACAATTAAGAGAAATTATGAATTTATGTATAAAAATCATATTTTGAGTTTTTCTTACTAATTTAGCATATTTGGGATGAAATTGGAAATGGTGTGAGTTAATATTAGGTTGTGGCTTATGGATTAAGGGTGATTTTGTCTCATTTATGCTGTTTAGGGGGTAAAATGTCATGTTTCAAGAGGTTAATTTTGTCACTTTTCAATCGTGCAAGAACCAAATTGAAATTTACCACATTTTGTATAAATTGCAGGTGAAAGGTCGCAAAAGGGGAGCCAGCCGCCAGGGACTTCACCCATCGCGGGAATTTGGTCGTCAGTCGGTGACGTTTCATCTTCCAGGCCGGCGACGTTTCACCTTCTCACGCCGACCAACCATCCTTCACCGTCATTCATGCACGCCGGCGAAGACCCACCGTTTCCACGCCGTGACTCTTCATCTTCCACCAGAGTTTGCACCATTTTTCGGTGCCGATTGAGCTTCTTTTGTGCTGCCCATAACCCCATCAACTTCCCCTCACATTTCTACCGCCGATTTACCCTTTTTTGGGCAAGATCCATCACTTTGATCCGACAACTCTTCGACCTCCCAACGCAATTTCGCTCACTTTTCGACGACCTTTCATCTCCCCAGGACCTAATCCGAACTCCCCATCACCTGAGCTTTCCATCGGTACCTTCGAATCCCATTTCTGCCACTATTTGCCGAAAGACCCGCAGAAAAATTAACCTTTTTTTGGCGAGTGCGACTGTTCGTATTTTGGGCTGTCCGTTGGTCATTTTCGCCCCTTCTTCGCATCATATCGCTGTCGGTTACTTCCTCTTCGCCATGATAAGCTTCGTTTCCACTGTTTCAACCTCTGCTGACACCACCATGAGTGGCTGAGTTCCCGGTTGTCTGTTACGGTGTAGAAGAGATCGAGATTGACTCCATTGCTCTCCTCATCAGCTCTCAACTAGTTGGATGAGCCCGAATGTTGGACATTTGGTTAAGTTTCTTGTATTCAGATTATATTTGTTTTCGTTTCAGTTTGTTTGCGATGCTTTAATATTATTCTGATGCTCAACGTACTGAATTGATAATGTCTATTGAGAACGTTTATTGATATATAACTTTTCGCATAATTGAATGTCGGTTTGAGATTATTGAATGTTGATTATGACTTTAAACTGCTTCGGTACTGATTGCAATCAAGTTATATTAGCATTTAATATCATTTCTACTAAGAATGCATTTGTTGTGTAATTAGTTGATTGGATGATACAAGTTGATAGGTTATACTTGTTAACGTTGTACCAACTAGTGGTGTTTAAGGGTTTAGCGTTTTTCGGTTAGTCAATGATAGTCTTTAACCAATCGATCTGTAACTAAGACGACGGAGAGACAGGATAGATTATACCTAGATTGCCGGGAGATATTTTTATTGATTTGCCTAGCCTTGTAGTTTTAGGAAATTGAAGAGCAAGGAGAGGAATTATGAGAGTTGGTCTTGAGTCAAACCGAACCCGTAGCGACAACGCTTTTACTATTGTGTTTTAGTTAGCAATTTATTTGATGCTTTTTAATTTCCTGCAAGTAATTAGTTTCCTTTGTTTTAATCAATCATTTTGTCAATTTCTCTTTCGTTAACTCAAATATACATTAGGTCATTAGTCTTGCTCTCTGTGGATTCGACCATGCTTACCGCTAACTACGGTATTTAGGTTTAATTTTGTGGCCGTGACAATCGGTTCAACAATTAACCAACCCTAGGTTCCCAGAAAACCTTCCCGATCGAATTGAAAGCTTAGAGATAAACTAATCCCTCGCCAAAGCTCTGATACCATTGTTATGAAATAATCATAAATCTCTAATTCACACAATCAAGAAGATACACAAAAGAATCAAGAAGCTAGAAAGACAACACGAATTTACCATGGTTCACCTATCCAAGATTGGATAGACTACATCTACGTTGAGCTATGAAATTAGAGGAGCTCGCTGCACTAATCAATTAGAACAAGAGTTTACAACCACATATCTGAACATCTATCACTTGAATACAACCAAATCCCACCCGTAACCCAACCTAGAGAAACTCTCCCTGGAATCCCTAAGAACTTGAGAGAAAAAACCCCTCTCACAGAATGACTGACTAACTAATCACTCAACTTGAACAAGTTACACATATTCGATTGCAAAAATGTAAACCCTAATAGAGAATATTGCTCAATGAACACAAAGAACACTTTGCTACTTAAATTTGTGATTTTGCTTCTTTAAATACCGTTGACTAGCTATTGAACCACAACCATTGGATCTAAATTGGATCAAAGGTCAAGATTCACTCCAGCAATCCACTGAAACGACATCACACAACTTAAAGGCACAATGACACTGTTTCAAGCCTTCGTATCAACAATAACTAACCTATTAACTATAACCATTCACTTGATACTATATTTTTCAATAGATAATAATTAAACTAGGGATAACCATTGGAATAAAACAAGTATAATTATGTTTTTCAATACCTTAAACCCTACAATTCTCCTGCGCATTATTATTAAATTTAAAAGGGGTTAATTTTTAATACTCTTTTTTTAATTATCTCCAAAAGTCTGTTTTCCTTCTTTATATTATCAAGTCTGCTTTATCATCAAGGTGTCATACCTTTTTTTTTTTTTTTTCTTCAGTCGAAATGCAGGCATATATATATATATATATGAAAAAAGGAAGATCAAAGTCAAGGTGTTTATATGTAATTATATGGTGGATGTTCTAATAAACAAAAAAATATTAAACCTGGTTTGGCTGTATTAGGGGTATGCAAAGCCATCGGCATATGCCTGCATTTCGACTGAAAAAAAAAAGGTATGACACCTTGATGAGAAAGCAGATATACATTATAACACTAAATATATAATATTTTATTATTTAAACATAATATAGAACTATAATATAATTAATGACCGTCACCACTCAAAACTTGTAACTGCCATTTCTCAAGCTATATATATATATATATATTATATATAACATCAAGGTGTCTAACCTTTTTTTTTTTTTTTTTTTTTTCTCAGTCGAAATGCAGGCATATATATAATATATATATATAAAAAGGAAGATCAAAGTCAAGGTGTTTAGTAATTATTGTTGGTGGTTCTAATAAACAAAAATATAAACCTGGTTTGGCTGTATTAGGGGTATGCAACCATCGGCATATGCCTTCATACGACTGAAAAAAAAAAAAAAAAAAAAAGGTATGACACCTTGATGATAAAGCAGATATACATTATAACACTAAATATATAATATTTTATTATTTAAACATAATATAGAACTATAATATATAATGACCGTCCCCACTCAAACTTGTAACTGCCATTTCTCAAGCTATATATTATTATATATATATAACATCAAGGTGTCATACCTTTTTTTTTTTTTTTTTTTCTCTTCAGTCGAAATGCAGGCATATATATATATATTGAAAAAAGGAAGATCAAAGTCAAGGTGTTTATATGTAATTATATGGTGGATGTTCTAATAAAAAAAAATATTAAACCTGGTTTGGCTGTATTAGGGGTATGCAAAGCCATCGGCATATTGCATTTCGACTGAAAAAAAAAAAAACAGGTATGACACCTTGATGATAAAGCAGATATACATTATAACACTAAATATATAATATTTTATTATTTAAACATAATATAGAACTATAATATAATTAATGACCGTCACCACTCAAAACTTGTAACTGCCATTTCTCAAGCTATATATATATATATATATATATATATATAACATCACATGCCCCTTAATTATTTGTAATTGTAAACCTGTGATTTGTGAAAGAGATGGCGACTTCTTCATATTTGGCATTTCAAGGGAGTTGCTGTCTCCACAAACCTTCCATCCCATACAACTTTGATCGTTTTAAGCCCACACTCTCCTCTGCTTTCAAGGTATGTATATGTTCTTAATTCTTTCTCTCTTTCGCTCTATATTGAAGCAATATCGTCTAAGCTCATTCAAATGCTACCGTTACATTCTCAAGACTTTTATAAGCAGTTGTTTCATCAAACTAATATATATTTTCAGATAATCAAACTAACATAGTTACTGACATTTAACATATATGCATTCCATCATGAGCAGCCATTCCTGAGAGAGTTGCAGCAACTTTCCAAGCGAATCGATGTTTCCAAAACCATATTCAAGAAAACTTCTGTGAATTTACTGGACACATTTGTTGATCACGTGTTTGAATTTATTGACCACTCTTTGCTCCCATCTCAGGTACCATTGACGGCCACCAATAAATACTCCATTGTCTCCATCCTAGTCCACTTCACATATGTTGTGTATATATATGGTGAATTCATCATCTTCACAAGCTAATTGAGTTAATTTTAATTACTTACAGGGTAACTTTGCTCCAGTTGATGAGTTGAGAGAAGCTGTTCTTGTCACCAGTATTGAAGGGGAAATTCCTGAAGATTTTCCAGAAGGTGTCTTTATAAGAAATGGTTCGTCCATCCATCTTATTGTTACCTTACCTTACACGTAAATCTGAATGAATAAGATAAGGAAATTTCCTCCTAGTTTTATGTACTCAGGTAAATGGATTTTTCTTTGCTGGCTTCTAATGTGAAGACAAAGGCAATAAGAAAAGCCATTGAGTAGAACAAAAGGTATTTACTATGTGATGTGTGAATACTTCAAAGAAGCATTGAACAATTAAGACATCGTAGGAGACTGATTTTTTTAAAAGAGTTTGTTAATCGAGTACTTCGTGGCTGTTAAGACGTGTGAAAATTAAATATAGCATATAGATTTAGACATAAAACTACCGAAAACTCCAAACATAGTATATAGGGCCGCCCATTAAGCCAGAAAGGGCGATGAAATAACTGTTTGCCATCTTGAATAGCTTTTATTGATATTTTATGATTGGAAGTCAAGTCAATATATGGAGACGCGGCAGAAGAATCATATATTTTCCCCTGATTAGTAGATTCCTCTCAGAAAATTCCAGAAGGGCAAGATAGGAGTATGTAATTTACATCATGAAGATGAAAAGTGGCAGCATATGATCCACTCTATATTCTATTAATTCACAATGCGTCGGCGGTAATAGCGACCAGGTAGTTTTATCGTGTTGAAAACTGACCTATGTTAAAAAATTATTTTTTTATTGTAAGTGCAGGGCCGAACCCTCTTTTTGGAGGACTGAAGTCGACAAAATCTATATTTGGGAGGTCAAGTCATATTTGGGTAGAAGGAGAAGGAATGCTTCACGCTTTGTATTTTAATAAAGGAACTGATGGTAGCTGGACCATTGTTTACAATAACAGATATGTTGAAACTGAAACCTTCAAACTAGAAAAGCTAAGAAATAAGCCGTCTTTTCTTCCTGCAATACAAGGCGATTCACCGGCAGTTTTGTCTGCTTATTTGCTAAATTTTGTAGGCATTCTAATTCTTTCCTTCTGTTACTATTACCTTCTAAAATCAACACGTTTTATGGTGCCTTTAGACTCACCGTAGTGTGAACTTTAAAAAGATAGGAATTTAATTGTATGTGATGAGTCCATTTTAGGAATCTAATAATCATANACATGCCCCTTAATTATTTGTAATTGTAAACCTGTGATTTGTGAAAGAGATGGCGACTTCTTCATATTTGGCATTTCAAGGGAGTTGCTGTCTCCACAAACCTTCCATCCCATACAACTTTGATCGTTTTAAGCCCACACTCTCCTCTGCTTTCAAGGTATGTATATGTTCTTAATTCTTTCTCTCTTTCGCTATATACTGAAGCAATATCGTCTAAGCTCATTCAAATGCTACCGTTACATTCGCAAGACTTTTATAAGCAGTTGTTTCATCAAACTAATATATATTTTCAGATAATCAAACTAACATAGTTACTGACATTTAACATATATGCATTCCATCATGAGCAGCCATTCCTGAGAGAGTTGCAGCAACTTTCCAAGCGAATCGATGTTTCCAAAACCATATTCAAGAAAACTTCTGTGAATTTACTGGACACATTTGTTGATCACGTGTTTGAATTTATTGACCACTCTTTGCTCCCATCTCAGGTACCATTGACGGCCACCAATAAATACTCCATTGTCTCCATCCTAGTCCACTTCACATATGTTGTGTATATATATGGTGAATTCATCATCTTCACAAGCTAATTGAGTTAATTTTAATTACTTACAGGGTAACTTTGCTCCAGTTGATGAGTTGAGAGAAGCTGTTCTTGTCACCAGTATTGAAGGGGAAATTCCTGAAGATTTTCCAGAAGGTGTCTTTATAAGAAATGGTTCGTCCATCCATCTTATTGTTACCTTACCTTACACGTAAATCTGAATGAATAAGATAAGGAAATTTCCTCCTAGTTTTATGTACTCAGGTAAATGGATTTTTCTTTGCTGGCTTCTAATGTGAAGACAAAGGCAATAAGAAAAGCCATTGAGTAGAACAAAAGGTATTTACTATGTGATGTGTGAATACTTCAAAGAAGCATTGAACAATTAAGACATCGTAGGAGACTGATTTTTTTAAAAGAGTTTGTTAATCGAGTACTTCGTGGCTGTTAAGACGTGTGAAAATTAAATATAGCATATAGATTTAGACATAAAACTACCGAAAACTCCAAACATAGTATATAGGGCCGCCCATTAAGCCAGAAAGGGCGATGAAATAACTGTTTGCCATCTTGAATAGCTTTTATTGATATTTTATGATTGGAAGTCAAGTCAATATATGGAGACGCGGCAGAAGAATCATATATTTTCCCCTGATTAGTAGATTCCTCTCAGAAAATTCCAGAAGGGCAAGATAGGAGTATGTAATTTACATCATGAAGATGAAAAGTGGCAGCATATGATCCACTCTATATTCTATTAATTCACAATGCGTCGGCGGTAATAGCGACCAGGTAGTTTTATCGTGTTGAAAACTGACCTATGTTAAAAAATTATTTTTTTATTGTAAGTGCAGGGCCGAACCCTCTTTTTGGAGGACTGAAGTCGACAAAATCTATATTTGGGAGGTCAAGTCATATTTGGGTAGAAGGAGAAGGAATGCTTCATGCTTTGTATTTTAATAAAGGAACTGATGGTAGCTGGACCGTTGTTTACAATAACAGATATGTTGAGACTGAAACCTTCAAACTAGAAAAGCTAAGAAATAAGCCGTCTTTTCTTCCTGCAATACAAGGCGATTCAGCGGCAGTTTTGTCTGCTTATTTGCTAAATTTTGTAGGCATTCTAATTCTTTCCTTCTGTTACTATTACCTTCTAAAATCAACACGTTTTATGGTGCCTTTGGACTCACCGTAGTGTGAACTTTAAAAAGATAGGAATTTAATTGTATGTGATGAGTCCATTTTAGGAATCTAATAATCTTAGCCTTCTTTATATACCCTTTACAGAAAACCAGTTGGGTAATTTAAAAAATGTTGTTATGGTCTAGTTTAATGTTAAGAGTGAAAATATGTGAAGTAAATTCTGCAGTTCATAAACATTACACACATATATATAACAATATCATTTATTATCTAATTTTTTTTAAATTTTCTCAGCTGAGGTTTGGCAAAATAAACAAATACTTGAGCAACACCAATGTTTTTGAGCATTCGGGCAAGTTTTACTCGATTGCAGAAAATCACATCCCACAAGAGATTGACATCTTTACACTAAAAACCTATGATAATTGGGATGTCAATGGAACTTGGAATCGACCTTTCACCAGCCATCCAAAGGTTATTCTTCGTATCCCGACACAGAACCTGTCTTATTTATTTACTTCAACTGCAATTTATGGGATTTTCTAAATTCCATTTTCTTCCTTTAACAGAAAGATCCAGATACAGAGGAGCTTGTCATTATGGGGATTGATGCAGCTAAACCTTTTGTTGAAGTGGGAGTAATTTCAGGTATGCTCTTCATTTTAAGAACAACGAGAATTGCACAATAGTTTGTAAGGCATGCAACATCCAACATCCTGATGTGTCCAATTGGTATCTTTTCTCCAGCTGATGGAAATAAATTAGTTCACAGAATGGATCTCAAACTCAATAGGTGCACCCTTTGCCATGAAATGGGAGTTACACGGAGGTATTTAGAAATCGATTCTCCTTATTTTAGCTTGGAAATATTTTCGGTTGTAAATGAAAACCAGATCCCTATATATATATTTTTTTAATATTGCAGGTATAACGTATTTCTTGATTTTCCTCTGTCTATAGACATAAACAGACTTATTCAAGGAGGACAGTGAGTGCATATCCTTCCAACAACTCTTGACAGTTTCAATATATCAATTTGTTCTAATGACTACAATCAAAGATTTTCAAAAACGATTTAATTTTAATATGCAGATTGATAAATTACGAACCAAAAGGATATGCAAGGATTGGGGTAATGCCTCGCTATGGTGCTGCAGATTCTATCCAGTGGTTTGTTGTGAAACCAAATTGTACATTCCACATTATCAATTGTTTTGAGGAAGGTGATGAGGTAACTTATCACAAAATTTATCATTTACGTCTAAAGTCTTACAAATTACAATCATCTAATCTGGACTAATACACAAACTGATGAAATTCTGATTGATTCTCCTTTTTTTTTTAAAAAAAAAATTCATGTTTGTCGACAGGTTGTAGTTTTGGGATGTAGAGCTCTTGAATCGGTCATACCAGGACCTACTCTAGATTTGAATAGATCTGAGAGGAGTTCTGAAAAAAATAGGCATGTAGAATCATTTGAGGAAAGTATTGATACCGCAACAAAAGAAGTATTTTCTAGTCCTTATGAATGGAGATTGAATATGCAAACTGGAGAGGTTAAGGAGAGAAATCTCTGTGGAACAAAGTTCTCTATGGATTTTCCTATGATCAATGGAGACTATACAGGTATTAAAAATAAATATGGTTACACCCAAACTGTTGATTCTGCTGCAAGTTCTACATCAGGTAATAAACAGTCACTCTCTACAAATAAATTAGTCTAAGTGGCTGAACTTCATTAATTTAAAGAAATATTCATGGCGTTTTTCATCAGGGATCCCAAAATTTGGAGGGATAGCCAAGTTATACTTTGAAGAACCAGTTACAGAGGTTTCATCGGTAGGTTGTTACAAATTCTTAATTTTATCCTCGTTCTTGGTTTCTGTTATTGATGCATGAGTTTTTCAACTATGATAATGTGCAATTAGAGAGAGAAAATGATAAAAATGGAATATCACAAGTTGGAGGAAAATGTATTCTGCACTGGAGCTACATTTGTCTCCAAAGGAAAAGGCTTGGAAGAAGATGACGGTTGGATCATCAGTTTTGTTCACAATGAAGATACAAATATATCTCAAGTGAGTCAATTCTTAGCTGATAAAAATTTCTGTTCAAAACTGCTTTAATTTATCGTGTAGACGGATACACATATTCTTCGTAATTCATTGCAGGTTTATATAATTGACACAAAGAAAATTTCTAGTGAGGCAGCTGCCAAAATCACACTACCATGCAGAGTCCCGTACGGTTTCCATGGAGCTTACATGCCAATCCGGGAATCCCATTGAAAGTTTCAAGATTTTCAACCCCACTTAAAACTCTATTCAAGTTCTTTTCTATTAGAAAATGAATAATTCTCTTCCAGGTTTTTCCATTTGTCATAAAACTCCCAAGATGTGTAGCAATACTTCTAGTGTAAATATATTACTAGTAAAAATTGTTTTTTTTCTTCAGTACTTACCATTTAATCAAGCACGACAAACGATATACAAAGATGTTTTGAAGAATTTTTGATGTATTTTTGACAACGTAAAAGCTTAGTTTAAATCATTGTGGGTGGATTCATTCTCAGGTTGTGAAAAGCTGCAGGCATATTTCAATGGTTTTCCAAACCCTTAATTAACAAAGCCAAATCAATGAGGTTTTTACTAGCCAATTTTTTTGTCCATAGTATTCTTTTATTACAGCATCAAAATATATCAAATAAAAAGTGACATTAAATGACTTTAATGGCATTCATTTTCTGAATCATAAACATAAAAAACCTATGTTGTTTATCTAGAAGCAGTTCTATTATATGTGCAGTATTACTATTACAGTAGCTTATCATGTTTAGAGTTCAAGGAATGTTGACACTGACAGCAGGGGCGGAGCCAGAAAATTTATTCTGAAGGGTTAAAATATAGTTTTCAATGAATGAAGGGCCAGAACAAGAAGTTATATTTGTGGAAGCCAAAGTTAATTTAAAAATCTGAGGGGAAAAGGGGTAAAAACTAACATTACAGGGACAAAACTGATAAATTTCTATATATATATATATATATAGAAATTTGAGATGAAAAATCACTAGGGGAGGTGGACAGCAATCGGCAAGCTAACAAGATTAGGTTGGTGGAGGGTTTTAGAGAGTAGATGTTGGAGAAGTGATGGGTGGTGAAATGGATGATTTCCAATGCCAAGATTAATAAAAAAAGGCTTGAGAAGTCAGGGCCCAAAAGATATTGATGGACGGCGATTGGCAGAGTAAACGGATAAGGTATGATAGGGGTTTTGGTGAGAGGGCTGAGGGGAGGAAGATGGTGGTGTCGGGGAAGGCCAACAATGTCGGGTACATGCCAAAAAGGCTGAAAATAGATGTCGTGTGGTTGAGTTGGGTTGCGAGATTCCTCAAAAATTAGTCAAATCGAGGGCTATCAAGGTTGGGAAATGATAAAATGATGATTTTGGTTGATTTTGATGAGAAAATCGACCGGAACCAAAATTGATCGAAATCAACTCTAAACCACTAGCAACAGAAGAGGGCTGGAGATGATTTATGTGAATGTCAAATTTTGGGATTGAATTGAGGGTGAGTAATTTGAGATATGTAAATGACTATTTTAGTCTTCTATTGTTAAAAGAGATTCAATGTGTTAATTTAGGGGTATAAATAGAATATATAAAACTAGAGGTATAAACTTGATATTTTGTTAAACTTTGGGTGAGAATATATGTAAAAAGTTTATAATAAATTTGGACTTTTTTGGCTTTTTTTTTTAGGGCTCCTTAATACAGGTATTAAAAAATATATATGGTTTCACCCAAATAGTTGATACTACGGGAAGTTCTGAGTCAGGTAATTATAGAATCAGTCTCCCTAAATAGTGAACTGATATTGAATCCCTTCTCATTTAAATAGAACAATAAACTTAATTTGATATATCAGGCATGCCAAAATACGGAGGTCTAGCCAAGTTATACTTTGATGAAGCAGCTACAGAGTTTTTCTTTGGTAAATAAGTTGTCGCTTTCACATATTCTTTATCATTCTTCTTCGTTTCTTTTATTGATGTATGAGTTTTTCAACCCTTTTTTTTTTTTTTAAAATAATGAAATTAGCAATCTGAAAAGTTGATAAAAATTGAATATCACAAGTTGGAGGAATTCCTCCGTATTTTGCACTGGAGCTGCATTTGTCTCCAAAGGAAAGGGTTTTGAAGAAGATGATGGTTGGATCATTACTTTTGTTCACAACGAACATACAAATATATCTCAAGTGAGTCAATTCGTTGCTGATTCAAGACTGCATGCTTTAATTTATGATATTGTAAAGGGGTATATATACAATATTTGTAATTCAATATTACAGGCTAATATAATTGACACAAGGAAGTTTTCAAGCGAGGCAGTTGTCAAAATCACACTGCCATGCAGAGTCCCGTATGGTTTCCAAGGAGATTTCATGCCTATCCCGCTGTCCCATTTAGAGCATCAAGACTATCTTCAGCCTCAGCCAACCTCTGCTTAAGTCCCCTTGTAAAGAATGTATAATATATGGTAAAGACTTTTAAAGATATTGAGGTGGTGAAACTCAAATGAAAATCAGAGAGACGTGCTACTGGTGGTTTATTTGTCAGGTAAGCCTTAAACAGTTAAACGTGTCATCATAATCCACTGCATGTGAAGTTCTTCGTCAATCGGGCCGTGGGCCGTGATTATGTCACGGATGATCCACCGACCACATATAAATACAAGACACTCATTTTAAAAGTATTTTTTTGGTTTTCATAACAGTTCACGAGTTTCATAAGATGCCATTAACTCAATATGTATATATATATATACACTTAGGGTAATTTGGCTACAGTATTGAGTATCTTCCCAAACCACAATTTGGAGATTCGATTTGAAAATTGAAAACAAATTAAAACTGAAAGTTAAAGAGATTATAAAAATTATTATTTAAATTATAGAAATACAGAATTCTTGTATTAGAATTGACAAATCTAGGGACGTCTATAAAAAAACATAAATCCAAAGAATATATTTTTTTGGGAAGGACAATGGAATCTTAAATTAAAAGAAAATCGAAAAATAATCACAAATTTTATATTTTATATTTTATAATATAATCGACACCTTAAAATAATCGAAATAATAAAAAATGTCGTCGTTACACCTATTAGAACTGTTGTGTAGGAAATCAAGAGAGGATAATTTCTTGTTAGGAGAGAATGTGTTTAGATTTGCTCAATTTGGAAGAAAGATATTCAGATTGACTTAGATTCCAACTAAGGTAGCTGAAAATCGTGCAACTTTCTGATCCTACATATTTGAATCTTACCTCAACTCTATCATATAAATGAGTGCTATATAAACCTATTATAACTTGTTTTCAGGGGGCTGGGCAATTGTTTTAAGCAAATTTTCCTAGGAATTATACTGTTTTTTGTAAGCTCTCAAAAGCAATAAGATTACAGTGGACGTAGACTCAAGTTCTAAATTGCCGAACTACTTTAAAAATCTCTTTGCCATTTACTTTATTGCATTTATTATTCATCCACTGCTGGTTATCCATAATCATGCGCACATCCATTCCGGTTTCAATAGGGTCAATCAGAATTCTCTGGTTGGTGCAGATTTTTGTATCAATAACTTGGCGCTAGAAGGATGGCTTGAACACTCCAAGCTCTCTCTGTTTTCCAGTAGTTTCTTTTCCATCTTCCAACCGCAAAAAAAATCAGCCATGGCTACAATCCATGTCACCAAATCAAACTCTAGAATCGAAGTCATTGATAGATGGGGAGTATTGAGCATTATAAAGTATGAGTTTGGCAAAGTGGTAAACATAATAGTTGTAGATCTTTGAGTAAACTTTCCAACGGTTCAGGCATCATCTAAATCTGAGGTCTACAGCTTATGTTATTGTCAAGATATTGAAGCCTATTTCAAATCATGCTGCTAGATCTCTCAGATGGCACACCCAGATTTTCAGCTTTAGATTTGGCACCCAGATCTCCATGCTTTCTGATCGAGTTGTGCTCTCAAGTCAAGCTCATCATGCTTTCTAATCGAGCTATGCTCTCAAATCAAGCTTGTCATGCTTGCTAATCGAGCTATACTCTCTAATCAAGCTTTCCATGCTTTCTGATCGAGTTATAGTCAAGCTTTGCATGCTTTCTAATCAAGCTATGCTCTCAGATGAAACTCTTCATGCTTTTTTATTGAGCTATGCTCTTAGATGAAGCTCTCCATGTTTTATGATCGAGCTATGCCCTTAAATCAAGCTCGCCATGTTTTCTGATCGAACTATGCTCTCATATTAAGTTCTCCATGCTCTTTGATCGAGCTATGCTCTCATATCAAGCTCTCCATGTTTTCTAATTGAGTTATGCTCTTAGATCAAGCTCTCCATGGTTTCTGATCAAGCTATGGTCAAGCTCTCCATACTTTCTGATCGAGTTATGTTCAAGCTCTCCATGCTTTCTGATCAAGCTATGCTCTCAGATCAAGCTCTTCATGCTTTCTGATCGAGCTTTTTATGTTCTCAGATCGAGCTCTTTATGCTCTCTAATTGAGCTCATAAGCTCGCTCATTCGCTTGAGATCACGTGTTCAAGATCTCTTAGATTACGCCAGACATAATTCAAGTTCTTCGGTTCGAGACTGCAGCCTATAGTGCGACAGCCATCCAGATCAACTACATGAGTTTTTGAAGCGTGATTACGCACTCCAAAAACTAGAGGGCTATTGTAGTGCAGGAAATCCGGAGAGGATAATTCCTTATTAGGAGAGAAGATATTTAGATTGGCTCAATTTGGAAGAAAGATATTCAGATTGCCGTAGATTCTAACCAAGGAAGCCTAAGATCGTACGACTTCCTAATCGTACGTATTTGAATCTTACCTCAACTCTATCATGTAAATGGGTGCTATATAAACCCATTATAACTAGTTTTCAAGGGGCTGGACAATTGTTCTAAGCAAATTTTCCTAGGAATTATATTGTTCTTTTTAAGCTCTCAAAAGCAATAAGATAACAATGGACGTAGGCTCAAGTTCTGACTTGCCGAACCACTTTAAAAATCTTTTTGCCATTTACGTTATTGCATTTATTATTCATCCACTGTTGGTTATCCGTAATCACGCGCACATACATTCCGGTTCTGGCAGGGTCAATCAGAATTCTCTGGTTGGTGCAGATTTCTATATCAACAAGAACCTGTCATGACAACGCTAAAAGTCTAATATACCCTTAAAGTTAGAAAATACCGCTATATAACCATAACCATTCAACCTAAAAATTCAAAACTCATTTCTTGAAAATTTTAAAAAAGAAAAATTAATGCAAAAAAGACTTAAGTTAACATATTGCCTTGTATCTGTTCTTCATAATTTTCAAGTCACAATTAAAAGAAAATAAGAGGGAGAGCATTGAATTTGAAGGAAGGGGCAAAGTACAGATCAACATCTGTTATATTTAAACACAAGTCTCTAACGTTCGACTGAAAAGAGGGGTATTTTATGTCATTTTTACAAAGTTGATGAAGACATTTATTTTGAGTAAACCTTAGGGTGTCTTTGTTATTATCCCTAATTTAATATTCCATTCCACATCAGGAAGAAAGCGAAGTCCATTATGGTTCCTTTGATTAAGAGAATAAAGCCAAGAGCTTTTCTCATCATTTCTGGCTTTTTTAAGAGAAAAATAACGAAGGCATGACTATATGCTCAATCTCACGCGCCTTTAAGTTGCGTGACATAATGTTTTCTTTTTATGAATTAACAATTTAATAACAAATGTAAATATCATCTCTTTAATTTATTATCTCTTATTTAATGTAGCGTTTTAAACTATGAACCAAGTCATAACAAAATTATTTTGAATAACGATAGGAACTATTCAAATTAAAATTTTATAATAAAAATTATGATAACTTGAATACAATTATGTACTCAAATAATATAAGAATAAAATTCTCATTAAATGATCACATTCTTGGATAAATTTAAAGTAAATAAGAGACAATTTTCTTAGGTATGTGATCTTTTAACTTAATTTTTTTACAGAATTTCTAGTCACAGTTTTAGTACAATCCTATGGTTTAGGAAATGTTGTGGTGACAAACAGAATAACTGTCTCTAAAGTCTTTTTCACATCCATTGGGTTGTAACATATAAACGGTTAATAATTTGTGGCTCAATTTAAGTTAAAAAGGATCAAACAAAATAATTATTATTATGCTCTCAAATTAGGCTCTCCATGCTTTCTGATTGAGCTATGGTCAAACTCTCCATGCTTTCTGATTGAGCTATGGTCAAACTCTCCATGCTTTCTGATTGAGTCATGCTCTCAGATCAAGCTTTCCATGTTTTCTAATAGAGCTATGCTTTCAGATGAAGCTCTTCATGCTTTCTAATCGAGTTATGCTCTCAAATTAAGCTCGTCATACTTTCTGATCGAGCTATGCTATTAGATCAAGCTCGCCATGCTATATGATCGAGTTATGCTCTCAAATCAAGCTCTCCATGCTTTCTGATCGAGCTATGCTCTCAGATCAAGCTTTCATGCTTTTTGATTGAGCTATGGTCAAGCTTTCCATGTTTTTTGATCGAGCTATGCTCTCAGATGAAGTTCTTTATGCTTTCTAATCAAGCTATGCTTTCAGATAAAACTCTTCATGCTTTCTGATCAAGCTATGTTCTCAGATGAAGCTCGCCATGTTTTCTAATCGAGCTATGCTCTCAGATCAAGCTCTTCATGCTTTCTGATCGAGCTTTTTACGTTCTCAGATCGAGTTCTTTATGCTCTTTGGTTGAGCTCATAAGCTTGCTCATTCGCCTGAGATCACGTGTTCAAGATCTCTCACATCTCTTAGATCACGTCAGACATAATTCAAGCTCTTCAGTTCGAGACTGTAGCCTATAGTGTGACAACCATCCAGATCAAAGACATGAGTTTTTGAAGCGTCATTACGCACTCCAAAAACTGGGGGGCTATTGTAATGCGGGAAATTCGGAGAGGATAATTCCTTATTAGGAGAGAAGATATTTAGATTGACTCAATTTGGAAGAAAGATATTCAGATTGACTCAATTTGGAAGAAAGATATTCAGATTGACTTAGATTCTAACCAAGGTAGCCAAAGATCGTGCAACTTCCTAATCCTACGTATTTGAACTTACCTCAACTCTATTATGTAAATGGGTGCTATATAAACCCATTATAACTTGTTTTTAGGGGACTGGGCAATTGTTCTAAGCAAATTTTCCTATGAATTATACTGTTCATTGTAAGTTCTCAAAAGCAATAAGATAGCAGTGAACGTAGGCTCAAGTTCTAACTTGCTGAACCACTTTAAAAATCTCTTTGCCATTTACTTTATTGCATTTATTATTCATCCACTGTTGGTCATCCGTAATCACACACATTCGTTTCAGTTCCGCAGGGTCAATCAGAATTCTCTGATTGGTGCAGATTTTTATATCAACAAGAACCTGTCATGGCAGAGCTAAAAGTCTAATATACCCTTTAAAGTTAGAAAATACAGCTATATAACTATAACCATTCAACCTAAAATTTCAAAACTCATTTCCTGAAAATTTTAAAAAAGAAAAATTAATGCAAAAAAAGAGTTAAGTTAACATATTGCCTTATGTCTGCTCTTCATAATTTTCAAGTCTCAATTAAAAGAAAATAAGAGGGAGAGCATTGAATTTGAAGGAAGGGGCAAATTACTAATCAACATCTGTTATATTTAAAGACAAATCTCTAACGTCCGNCGTTTTATGGTGCCTTTAGACTCACCGTAGTGTGAACTTTAAAAAGATAGGAATTTAATTGTATGTGATGAGTCCATTTTAGGAATCTAATAATCATAGCCTTCTTTACGACAAGTTGGTACCCAAAAGGTTTTAAAATAACAAACAGGTACCTTCCATTATATGTTGTTAGTGATTTCTGTTTGTTAACAGTAAAAAGACTAAAATGCCCTTAAAGTTTGATATTTTAGTTTTTTATAAATGTCTAGAAAACCCCCTAGGTTTGCTTATTTAACTAAACACCCCCATATATAAAAAGTTTGTTAAATAACAAAAACACCCCCACCACTGCAGTGCCAGAATCCAGCCACCACCGCCGGAATCTAGCCGAAAATTGTGTTACGACACAGACCCCGTCGGATCTGTGTCGTAACGCGTCGATATGGCCTTTTCCGGCCAAATCCGTGGCTGATCTGGCCGAAAAATGCCAGATCTACGGCCAGATCTGGCCGTCGACGCCGCAGATAGAGTTTTGCGGCCACGACGGCCAGATCTAGCCGTATATCTAGCCTTTTTCTGCCAGATCAGCCACGGATCTAGCCGGAAAAGGCCAGATCGACACGTTATGACATAGATCCGACGGGGTCTATGTCGTAATGCAATTTGGCCGGAATCTGGCACTGCAGTGGTGGGGGTGTTTTTTTCATTTAACAAACTTTTTATATATGGGGGTGTTTAGTTAAATTAGCAAACCTAGGGGGTTTTTTAGAAATTTTTAAATTTATAAAAAAACTAAAATATCAAACTTTTAAGGGCATTTTAGTCTTTTCACTATGAACAAACAGAAATCACTAAATGAACATGACGGAAGGTACCTGTTTGTCGTTTCAAAACCTTTTGGATACCAACTTATCGTTTCGATAAACCTTGGGTATGCGTAAGTCGTTCGGCCTTAAAAAATGTTGTTATGGTCTAGTTTAATGTTAAGAGTGAACATATGTGAAGTAAATTCTGCAGTTCATAAGCATTACACACATATATATATAATAATATCATTTATTATCTATTTTTTTTTTTTAATTTTCTCAGCTGAGGTTTGGCAAAATAAACAAATACTTGAGCAACACCAATGTTTTTGAGCATTCGGGCAAGTTTTACTCGATTGCAGAAAATCACATCCCACAAGAGATTGACATCTTTACACTAAAAACCTATGATAATTGGGATGTCAATGGAACTTGGAATCGACCTTTCACCAGCCATCCAAAGGTTATTCTTCGTATCCCTACACAGAATCTGTCTTATTTATATACTTCTACTGCAATTTATGGGATTTTCTAAATTCCATTTTCTTCCTTTAACAGAAAGATCCAGATACAGAGGAGCTTGTCATTATGGGGATTGATGCAGCTAAACCTTTTGTTGAAGTGGGAGTAATTTCAGGTATGCTCTCCATTTTAAGAACAACGAGAATTGCACAATAGTTTGCAAGGCATGCAACATCCAACATCCTGATGTGTCCAATTGGTATCTTTTCTCCAGCTGATGGAAATAAATTAGTGCACAGAATGGATCTCAAACTCAATAGGTGCACCCTTTGCCATGAAATGGGAGTTACACGGAGGTATTTAGAAATCGATTCTCCTTATTTTGGCTTGGAAATATTTTCGGTTGTAAATGAAAACCAGATCCCTATATATATATTTTTTTAATATTGCAGGTATAATGTATTTCTTGATTTTCCTCTGTCTATAGACATAAACAGACTTATTCAAGGAGGACAGTGAGTGCATATCCTTCCAACAACTCTTGACAGTTTCAATATATCAATTTGTTCTAATGACTACAATCAAAGATTTTCAAACACGATTTAATTTTAATATGCAGATTGATAAATTACGAACCCAAAGGATATGCAAGGATTGGGGTAATGCCTCGCTATGGTGTTGCAGATTCTATCCAGTGGTTTGTTGTGAAACCAAATTGTACATTCCACATTATCAATTGTTTTGAGGATGGTGATGAGGTAACTTATTACAAAATTTATCATTTACGTCTAAACTCTTACAAATTACAATCATCTAATCTGGACTAATACACAAACTGATGAAATTCTGATTGATTCTCC
Organism: Pistacia vera; assembly: GCF_008641045.1. Lineage (NCBI taxonomy): Eukaryota > Viridiplantae > Streptophyta > Magnoliopsida > Sapindales > Anacardiaceae > Pistacia > Pistacia vera. The sequence goes on from NW_022196196.1 coordinate 251,554, forward strand.
TTTTTTTTTTTAAAAAAAATTTCATGTTTGTCGACAGGTTGTAGTTTTGGGATGTAGAGCTCTTGAATCGGTCATACCAGGACCTACTCTAGATTTGAATAGATCTGAGAGGAGTTCTGAAAAAAATAGGCATGTAGAATCATTTGAGGAAAGTATTGATACCGCAACAAAAGAAGTATTTTCTAGTCCTTATGAATGGAGATTGAATATGCAAACTGGAGAGGTTAAGGAGAAAAATCTCTGTGGAACAAAGTTCTCTATGGATTTTCCTATGATCAATGGAGACTATACAGGTATTAAAAATAAATATGGTTACACCCAAACTGTTGATTCTGCTGCAAGTTCTACATCAGGTAATAAACAGTCACTCTCTACAAATAAATTAGTCTAAGTGGCTGAACTTCATTAATTTAAAGAAATATTCATGGCGTTTTTCATCAGGGATCCCAAAATTTGGAGGGATAGCCAAGTTATACTTTGAAGAACCAGTTACAGAGGTTTCATCGGTAGGTTGTTACAAATTCTTAATTTTATCCTCGTTCTTGGTTTCTGTTATTGATGTATGAGTTTTTCAACTATGATAATGTGAAATTAGAGAGAGAAAATGATAAAAATGGAATATCACAAGTTGGAGGAAAATGTATTCTGCACTGGAGCTACATTTGTCTCCAAAGGAAAAGGCTTGGAAGAAGATGCCGGTTGGATCATCAGTTTTGTTCACAATGAAGATACAAATATATCTCAAGTGAGTCAATTCTTAGCTGACAAAAATTTCTGTTCAAAACTGCTTTAATTTATCGTGTAGACGGATACACATATTCTTCTTAATTCATTGCAGGTTTATATAATTGACACAAAGAAATTTTCTAGTGAGGCAGTTGCCAAAATCACACTGCCATGCAGAGTCCCGTACGGTTTCCACGGAGCTTACATGCCAATCCGAGAATCCCATTGAAAGTTTCAAGATTTTCAACCCCAGTTAAAACTCTATTCAAGTTCTTTTCTATTAGAAAATGAATATTTCTCTTCCAGGTTTTTCCATTTGTCATAAAACTCCCAAGATGTGTAGCAATACTTCTAGTGTAAATATATTACTAGTAAAAATTGTTTTATTTCTTCAGAACTTACCATTTAATCAAGCCCGACAAACGATATACAAAGATGTTTTGAAGTATTTTAGATGTATTTTTGACAACGTAAAAGCTTAGTTTAAATCATTGTGGGTGGATTCATTATCAGGTTGTGAAAAGCTGCAGGCATATTTCAATGGTTTTCCAAACCCTTAATTAACAAAGCCAAATCAATGAGATTTTTACTAGCCAATTTTTTTGTCCATAATATTCTTTTATTACAGCATCAAAATATATCAAATAAAAAGTGACATTAAATGACTTTAATGTCATTCATTTTCTGAATCATAAACCTAAAAAACCTACGTTGTTTATCCAGAAGCAGTTCTATTATATGTGCAGTATTACTATTACAGTAGCTTATCATGTTTAGAGTTCAAGGAATGTTGACACTGACAGCAGAGGCGGAGCCAGAAAATTTATTCTGAAGGGTTAAAATATAGTTTTCAATGAATGAAGGGCCAGAATAGGAAGTTACATTTGTGGAGGCCAAAGTTAATTTAAAAATCTGAGGTGAAAAGGGGTAAAAACTAACATTACAAGGACAAAACTGATAAATTTCTCTCTCTCTCTCTCTCTCTCTCTCTCTCTATATATATATATATATATATTTTTTTTTTTTTTTTTTTTCAATTAAAAAGTTGGGACCTGGGTAGCCATGTGGCTCCGCCCCAGGTTGAAGGTCACGGATTTTATAAATTTATCTTTTTAATCTATAAAATATGTCTCATGTTCAACTCTTCAGATGTCACGACTCTTAAGAACAGCAAGTGGTAGTTCTAAAGCTAGATGTATGTGTAAATATGTAGCATGTTAAAACTTGACGATATATAGGACATGTGAAACATAGAAAAAAACTGTGAAAAATAAGATTTAATATGTAAGCACGTAGCAGAGGAATCATATGTTTGCTTCTGATTAGTAGATGCTTCGCATAAAAATCCAAAGCCTAGGAGTACTTAATCTTGTTCACACCTCCAAGATGGAAGGGAATCGTCCACCGTATATTCTCATTTATTAAAGTACATCCATGATTGGTAATGGCAAAACCCGGTAGGCTGGAGAAGACAGAAATTAAATTAGGCATATACCATATGCCAGTTATATCGGGTTTGACAGCTGATGTTAAAATATTAATATTGAAATTTCAGGGCCAAATCCTCTTTTTGGGGGGTTGAGGTCGGCAAAATCAATATTTAAGAGGTCAAGTCACATTTGGGTAGAAGGAGAGGGCATGCTTCATGCTTCGTATTTCAAGAAAAGAGTTTATGGGAGCTGGAGTGTTGTTTACAATAACAGACATGTTGAGACTGAAACATTCAAGCTAGAAAAACTAAGAAATAAGCCGTCTTTCTACCGGCAATACAAAGCGATTCAGCTGCAGTTTTGTCAGCTCATTTGCTAAATTTTGTGCGCATTCTAGTTCTTTCTTTCCAAATTAATTAAAATACGGCTATATATATAGAGATCAAAAGAATTTACTTGCAAGTGGAGGTCATACCAATTAATTAGCCCAAAACTCACTTTTATTTTATTTTCATTTTCTCAGCTTAGGTTTGGCAAAATAAACAAATACATAAGCAATACCAATGTATTTAAGCATTCGGGCAAGTTTTACTCGATTGCAGAACATCACCTGCCACAAGAGATTGATATACTTACACTAGAAACTTGCAATAATTGGGATGTCAATGGAACTTGGAATCGACCTTTTACCAGCCATCCTAAGGTGATTCTTCGTATCCCCACCAAGAACTTGTTAAATTTTCTTTTTACCGCAATTTATTGTAGTTTCTAAGTTCCGTTTTCCTTATGTATGACAGAAAGCTCCAGATACAGGGGAGCTAGTCATAATGGGGGTGGATGCAGTTAAGTACCTTTTGTTGAAGTGGGAGTAATTTCAGGTTTGCTCTTCATCTCATGGACAGCGATCGAGATTTGCACAATACCTAGTAACGCTTGCAACAATTAACATTCTAATGTGTCGAATTATTGCTATCTTTTTTTCAGCTGATGGGAATAAATTAGTTCACAGAGTGGACCTCAAACTCGACAGGGCTACCCTTTGCCATGAAATGGGAGTTACAAAGAGGTATATAGTAATTTACTCTCCTTATTTTAGCTTGGAAATATCTGTGAAAATCAGAGCTCTTATCAATTGTTATGGATTCTTGTTTTGTAGTTATAATGTATTCCTGGATGTTCCACTTTCTATAGACATAAAAAGACTTGTTCAAGGAGGCCCGTGAGTGCATATCCTTTTAATATCAATTTGTTTTTCATGACTATACTCAAAATAGCTTTCAAATTTTTAACTGGAAAACCAATGTTAACATGTAGATTGATAAAGTACGAACACGAAGGATATGCAAGGATCGGCGTAATGCCTCGCTATGGTGATGCAGATTCAATCCAATGGTTTAATGTGACACCAAATTGTACATTTCACATAATAAATTGTTTTGAGGATAGTGAAGAGGTGATTTATAACAAAGTTTGTTCTTTTTGTTTAATAATATATTTTCCAAAATCAATCAAAAAGATGAACGCCTAATTGATTAACTTGTTCATGTTTGTGGATAGGCTGTAGTGTGGGGGTGTAGAGCTCTTGAATCAGTCATACCAGGACCTTAATTGGGTTTGAATAAATCTGAGTGGTTTTCTGGAAAGTTTAGGCGTGCGGAATCAGTTGACAAAAGCATTGATAACACAAAAGAAGACTCATCGCTATTTTCTCGTTCATATGAATGGAGATTGAATATGCAAACTGGAGAAGTTAAGGAGAGAGAACTCTCCGGGAAAAAGTTCCATATGGATTTTCCCATGATCAATGGAGATTATACAGGTATTAAAAAATAAATATGGTTACACCCAAATAGTTGATACTACGGCAAGTTCTGAGTCAGGTAATTATAGAATCAGTCTCCCTAAATAGTGAACTGATATTGAATCCCTTCTCATTTAAATAGAACAATAAACTTAATTTGATATATCAGGCATGCCAAAATGCGGAGGTCTAGCCAAGTTATACTTTGATGAAGCAGCTACAGAGTTTTCCCTCGGTAAATAAGTTGTCGCTTTCACATATTCTTTATCATTCTTCTTCGTTTCTTTTATTGATGTATGAGTTTTTCAACCCTTTTTTTTTTTTTTAAAATAATGAAATTAGCAATCTGAAAAGTTGATAAAAATTGAATATCACAAGTTGGAGGAATTCCTCCGTATTTTGCACTGGAGCTGCATTTGTCTCCAAAGGAAAGGGTTTTGAAGAAGATGATGGTTGGATCATCACTTTTGTTCACAACGAACATACAAATATATCTCAAGCGAGTCAATTCGTTGCTGATTCAAGACTGCATGCTTTAATTAATGATATTGTAAAGGGGTATATATATAATATCAGTAATATTTGTAATTCAATATTACAGGCTAATATAATTGACACAAGGAAGTTTTCAAGCGAGGCAGTTGTCAAAATCACACTGCCATGCAGAGTCCCGTATGGTTTCCAAGGAGATTTCATGCCTATCCCGCTGTCCCATTTAGAGCATCAAGACTATCTTCAGCCTCAGCCAACCTCTGCTTAAGTCCCCTTGTAAAGAATGTATAATATATGGTAAAGACTTTTAAAGATATTGAGGTGGTGAAACTCAAATGAAAATCAGAGAGACGTGCTACTGGTGGTTTATTTGTCAGGTAAGCCTTAAACAGTTAAACGTGTCATCATAATCCACTGCATGTGAAGTTCTTCGTCAATCGGGCCGTGGGCCGTGATTATGTCACGGATGATCCACCGACCACATATAAATACAAGACACTCATTTTAAAAGTATTTTTTTGGTTTTCATAACAGTTCACGAGTTTCATAAGATATCATTAACTCAATGTGTATATATATATATACTTAGGGTAATTTGGCTCCAGTATTGAGTATCTTCCCAAACCACAATTTGGAGATTCGATTTGAAAATTGAAAACAAATTAAAACTGAAAGTTAAAGAGATTTTAAAAAGTTATTATTTAAATTATAGAAATAGAGAATTCTTGTATTAGAATTGACAAATCTAGGAACGTCTGTTAAAAACATAAATCCAAAGAATATAACTTTTTGGGAAGGACAATGGAATCTTAAATTAAAAGAAAATCGAAAAATAATCACAAATTTTATAATATAATTGCACCTTGAAATAATCGAAAAAATAAAAAATGTCACCGTTACACCTATTAGAACTGTTGTGCAGGAAATCCGGAGAGGATAATTCCTTATTACGAGATAAGATATTTAGATTGACTCAATTTGGAAGAAAGATATTCAAATTGACTTAGATTCCAACTAAGGTAACCGAAAATCGTGCAACTTCCTAATCCTACGTATTTGAATATTACCTCAACTTTATCATGTAAATGGGTGCTATATAAACCCATTATAACTTGTTTTCAAGGGGTTAAGCAATTGTTTTAAGCAAATTTTCCTAAAAATTATACTGTTTTTGTAAGCCCTAAAAAATAATAAGATAACAGTGGACGTAGGCTCAAATTCTAAATTGCCGAACTACTTTAAAAATCTCTTTGTCATTTACTTTATTGCATTTATTATTCATCCACTGCTAGTTATCCGTAATCACGCGCACATCTATTCCGGTTCCAGTAGGGTCAATCGGAATTCTCTGGTTGGTGCAGATTTCTGTATCAACAAGAACCTGTCATGGCAGAGCTAAAAGTCTAATATACCCCTTAAAGTTAGAAAATACAGCTATATTATATAACCATAACCATTCAACCTAAAAATTCAAAACTCATTTCCTGAAAATTTTAAAAAAGAAAAATTAATGCAAAAAAAGACTTAAGTTAACATATTGCCTTATATGTGTTCTTCATAATTTTCAAGTCACAATTAAAAGAAAATAAGAGGGAGAGCATTGAATTTGAAGGAAGGGGCAAATTACTAATCAACATCTGTTATATTTAAAGACAAATCTCTAACGTCCGACTGAACATAGGGGTATTTTATGTCATTTTTAAAAAGCTTAGGGTTTTGAGTAAACCTTAGGGTGTATATTGTCATTATCCCTAATTTTAATATTCCATTCCACATCAGAAAGAAAGCGAAGTCCATTGTGGTTCCTGATGGAGAATAAAGCCATAACAGCTTTTCTCATCATCTCTTGCTTTTTTAAGAGAAAAATAACGAAGGCATGACCATATGCTCAATCTCACGCGCCTTTAAGTTGCGTGACATAAATTTTTTTATTTATTTGTTTTCTTTTTATTCTCTGTTTTATCACAAACTACTTCAAAAGTCCTAATGTTTTCTTTTTATGAATTAACAATTTAATAACAAATGTTTATATCATCTCTTTAATTTATTATCTCTTATTTAATGTAGTGTTTTAAACTATGAACCAAGTCATAACAAAATTATTTTGACTAATGATAGGAACTATTCAAATTAAAATTTTATAATAAAAATTATGATAACTTGAATATAATTATGTACTCAAATAATATAAGAATAAAGTTCTCATTAAATGATCACATTCTTGGATAAATTTAAAGTAAATAAGAGACAATTTTCTTAGGTATGTGATCTTTTAACTTAATTTCTTTTCACAATTTCTAATCATAGATTTAATACAATCTTATGATTTAGTAAATGCTGAGGTGACAAAAAAAATAACTATCTCTAAACTCTTTTCACATCCATTGGGTCATAACATATAAATGATTAATAAGTTGTGGTTCAATTTAAGTTAAAAAGGATCTAAGTAAATATTTATACTGGCAAAATTATCTTACAACCAATGGGAAAGATAAAATTTAGAATTAATAAAGAAACCTTCTTTTGGGGTATATTTTGATTGTTACCATATTTTGATATAATTATTTTTATATCGTGATTTAATTATTAAATTAAAATATTAAAATTTCCTAAATATGATATTTGAGGCCGAAACAATAATAGCGATGGCTGAAACCCGAAATCAACAAATGATACAATAAACCACCACAACATTTTATCAAGATTTGGAGACTGGATTGGATGAAAAATCATACAAAATTCTTAATATTTCATTTAATGTAATAATTAAAAAACTATTGCCTTAAAAGGCTACAAAAATCTTTATTTATACTAGAATTAACCTTAACTAGTTAGGAATTAGGAAAACAATAAACCTAATAATTAAAACAAATCTAATATGAAAAAACTTTTAAAGCTCGAAATCTAATTTAATTAGAACTATTAAAATAAAATAAGAATTTAAAAATAGGAAATTGTAAATATAAATTAGTATTTTGTTACTGAATATCATATACCAATTTTTATATAGGTCTTTTGAACATGAAATTTTAAGAAAATCAAATTTATAAATATTAATTTTAAAAACAAAAAGGAATATAAGAGCGATTTGCGTTAGCAGCCTAAATGAGCGTGGACTGTGCAGCTGGTTGTTGGAAGTCAACAGCGGGATGGCGAATTACGTAATATCGGAGTGGTCTGAATGATGAGTGTGCGTCTCAAAGCAGCTTCTTCCTTCCCAAATAAATACTTCACTTCTTCCCGCTTCTCGATTATGCCAAAAATCAGTTACCCCAACAGAACTCTAATAGAAGCTCCAACTCAGGTTCTACACCTTTCTTTTTCTTTACACAATACTACAAATGTTAATTTCGTATTAAAAATCAAGCAAAAGATGAAGAGAAGAATCTCATTCTCCAACTAATTAGATCTTCTCCAGTGATTCTCGGAGGCCAACCAGACTGTAAGTGTTTGCTAGCTTTAGTTGATTTGTTGTTGCAACTTCCAATTAGCCTTTTTTTTTTTTTTTTTTTTTTAACTTCTTTAGCGATGATTTTGTTTCTTGTTTGTATTGGATGGCTTTGCATGTTTCTTAGCGGCAAGCAGTAGCGTTTATTTGATTTCTGTAGGTTTCCTTTCTTTTCTTGATTTCTGATTAATTTGAGGGTTTCTTTTGCATGTTGTGGATTGTTTAAGATACTGCATTTGATTTTGTTATTTTGATTTTTGTTCGATTAAGTAATGTAGCTCTTGTTGCTTGATTGTTGGTTGATTTTAGTTTTTGTTAACAATGTCGATGAATTTGTGTGGATTTGCTGTTGGAATGTTTCAAATTGAAGAGTTTATGCCTTTCGATGAGTTTTGAGTTCTCTAAATGGATTATCATCTGTATGTGACTTTATAGATGTGGTTAAGTGTGAAAATTTGTTTATGAATTATGATGAGTTCCAGTCAAATTTCATGTAATTAGTGAATACATGTAGAAAGAGGATATATTACTGAATTCAGAGATTGGCAACAATGTGCAGGGATTGTAATTTTGGTTGGAATTCTGAGGCCAGTGTATCAAGTTCCTTAATGGGTCATGAACTTCAATCTGTATGTCATGGCCAAAGCAGGAGATTACTTTGGCTTTCAGCAATGGTGTTTGCTTTGATCTTAATTTTCCAATATCTTGAACTCCCATATGATAATGTTTTCTCATCTCTATTTTCGGCTGGTAAGGTTCCAGTAGCAGAAAACACTACTTTAGTGGCCACTGGTCCCTTATCTAAGTCTGGGATGGTCAAAAATGTGACTCGTCCAAATGGCCTGATTTCCAGTGGTACATCTCCAGTACATGAGTTTGCTAATAATACTATGACCACCGAAGTAGAGGATATAGACCCAAGTAAAGATCTTGTATCAGAAAATAACGATGGAGGTGAGGACCCTGATGAGGAGTCTGAAACTGAGAAATTGGATTGGGTAAATAAAAACTCGACAGTGCAGATTGTCCAGAATGCAGATAATGGGCCTGCACCGGTGGAAACCAGAAACTCTGAACAGAGCATTACTCAAAAGAATGATACAGTGGGTGGTGATTTTTCAGAATTTATCAATGAGAGAGAAAATAATACATTGACATCAAGAAATAAGGGAAGGTCAGGTGGGGGTGCTCATTCACCTTTTCCTGTCTCACCACCGATAGAGTTTTTACCTAATAAAACCCTGCCAGAAACAAATGTTGGAACCCCTGTTGTACCGGTTTATTCCAACATATCTTCAAAGGATAAAGATACAACCACCACTTTTCGCAAGAATGAAAAATCAGGAAAATTGCAGAGTGATTTCACTACATTTGGCAAGAATAATTCAGTTACCGCTGTTCCTGAGGAGAAGAAAGAGCCTGAGATTCCAAATTCTGCAGTAATCTCCATAGCTGAGATGAATGATTTGTTGCTTAAGAGTCGTGCTTCGTATCATTCAATGGTATGTGTTAGGCTTTAACTTTCAGTTATGTGAGGAGAGTTTGTTCTATGTAGTAGTTGCTTCAACTTATCTTCTGTTTACAAATTGTTTGCAGAGACCAAGATGGTCTTCAGCTGTTGACCGAGAGCTCCTACATGCAAGAGTGCAGATTGAAAATGCACCCATATTTAAAAATGATAATGAACTTTATTCGCCTCTTTATCGCAATGTTTCAATGTTCAAAAGGTATGCTTACAAAATCCATAGAATAATTATTGGACCCATTTGTTTTTTCTTTTTCTTTTATTTGGAACAATTTTTTCTTCCATATGAAAGTTAGGTCTGAGATTTTTTATTTTGATTTAGGTGATTTCCATATGTTATAGTAGCATAGGCAATGTTTAGGGCTGCGGATCCCTCCTTCCTTCTTGGGCTTGCACATAGCTCCTATTCCCTTTACCCTTGTCATGCATATACTTGGTTTTTTTTTTCTTTTATACTATTGGTTGCGAGCAAGAACGCATAAGCTTGATACTTTCTATTCATATTAAATTATCTGATTTACATTCTCTTATGCATTTTGTATTTGATAGCATTGATAAAGGTGGTGTGAGATTCCTTGTTGCTAATAACACATTGTACAAACATAGGCTATGTTTTCTTGGTTTTGAGTTTGAGAATGAAAAATCTGCACAATATAAGTCCAAGACGAGGAGTTCCTTTCATTGACTTGTGTAGTTTTATGCTTAGTGGTTAAGGTTGTATTGGTAATTATCCGTGTCTATCTGATTTAATCTAAGCTGGAACATACAAATTGTTTGTGTCTTATTTGTTTGCTGAAAATCAAACAACTCATTAATTTGTGGTAGAACTGCTGTTATTATTTTGGGAATGGTCCTTTTTTTCTTCAAAGATACTTGATCTGCATAGAAGGCTAGAAGCTATGTCATTTTCAAACTAATCAATTAGTGCTGCTCAAGTGAATCCTTTATGTATATTGATGTTTTTGTCATCCCATATCTTGGAGCAATGAATTGATTGAAGAGATACAATCAATTTGCAGGAGCTATGAGTTAATGGAACAGAAACTCAAAGTATATGTTTACAAAGAAGGACAAAAGCCCATATTCCATCAGCCAGTACTCAAGGGAATATATGCTTCTGAGGGATGGTTCATGAAGCTGCTGCAAGCTAACAAAAAAATTGTTACTAAAGACCCTAGAAAAGCTCAACTGTTTTACTTGCCATTCAGTTCTCGAATGTTAGAGGAAACCTTATATGTTCAAAATTCTCACAGTCATAAAAATCTTATACAACATTTGAAGAACTACTTGGACTTCATTGCAGCTAAGCATCGTTTCTGGAATAGAACGGATGGAGCAGACCATTTTCTTGTTGCTTGCCACGACTGGGTACATTTTCCATGCTTTGTCTGTTTAAGTTATTCTAATTGCAATGGCTTGGTTCTTGTGACTTCTGGGTTGGGATCAACATGAATTTCTCAATTATTCCATTTTATTTTACTTGGCATTAAAAATAATTCTATCTATTTTTTGTAGCATTTGATATGACGTAATCAAATCAGTATGTTTGTTACTTTCCTGAGGTCATTGTAAATTTATCTTTTGCTTTAATCATAATGCATTTTTTTCTCAGCTTACTAAAATATTTAATTTCTTGGGCTGATACTTTCTTACTTATTGGGTAGTAACTAGTGTCCAATAATGAACATGTAACATGAAATGCTTTGTGTAATTGCAGAAAATGATTCTGATTTTATTTTGTCCGGGCCACATATCAGTTGATATGTTTTTTGTTATGAACCCTGCTTTTCAGGCCCCATCTGAGACAAAGCGAGATATGGCAAAGTGCATCAGAGCCCTTTGCAATGCTGATGTTAAAGAAGGTTTTGTCTTTGGCAAGGATGTGTCTCTTCCTGAGACATATGTGCGCTCACCTCAGAACCCTCTTAGGCAGGTTGGAGGGAAACCTCCTTCAAAGAGGTCAATTCTGGCTTTCTTTGCAGGGGGCATGCATGGATATTTAAGACCCATTCTGTTACAGCACTGGGGAAATAAAGATCCTGACATGAAAATTTTTGGTGTATTGCCTAAGGTGAAGGGAAACATGAATTACGTTCATTATATGAAAAGCAGCAAGTACTGTATTTGTGCAAAAGGGTATGAAGTCAATAGCCCACGAGTAGTGGAGGCCATTTTCTACGAATGTGTTCCAGTGATCATATCTGACAATTTTGTGCCCCCATTTTTTGAGATTTTGAACTGGGAATCCTTTGCTGTTTTTGTTTTGGAGAAAGACATTCCGAATTTGAAAAATATACTGCTTTCGATCCCGGAGAAGAGATACCGAGAGATGCAGATGAGGGTGAAGAAGGTACAACAGCATTTTCTCTGGCATCCCAAGCCTGTGAAGTATGATATGTTTAATATGATTCTCCACTCAGTTTGGTACAATAGAGTTTTTCTAGCAAGACCCAGATAAGCAAGAAACATGTCAATGGTGCAATACATACGAATTGTATTTCCAGAGGTAGAAGTAGAAAGAAGATGAAATAAAAGGGTTAATATTAGGAATTTTTTACACGGGTGATGGTATTCATTACATTATTTTTTATGTATATAGATTGATATAATAAAGTTGTTCTTGCTGTGTATGCCTCTTTCTCTTGTAGAAAGCCAAAAGAAAATTATTGGGAATACATTATTTTTTATGTATATAGATTGATATAATAAAGTTGTTCTTGCTGTGTATGCCTCTTTCTCTTGTAGAAAGCCAAAAGAAAATTATTGGGAATACATTATTTTTTATGTATATAGATTGATATAATAAAGTTGTTCTTGCTGTGTATGCCTCTTTCTCTTGTAGAAAGCCAAAAGAAAATTATTGGGAATACATTATTTTTTATGTATATAGATTGATATAATAAAGTTGTTCTTGCTGTGTATGCCTCTTTCTCTTGTAGAAAGCCAAAAGAAAATTATTGGGAATACATTATTTTTTATGTATATAGATTGATATAATAAAGTTGTTCTTGCTGTGTATGCCTCTTTCTCTTGTAGAAAGCCAAAAGAAAATTATTGGGCCAAAAATGAACCGATGATTCTTTTTTTTTTTTTTTTTTAATCACCTGTATAATTAAATTCAATGATCCATGATTCTGAAGGCATTTGGGGAAGTGAAAAAACAAAATTGTGGTGGTTAGTATAAAAGGAATTATATATATATATCATATTCTGTCACTTAAGTATGGGCTATAAGGGGAAAATCTCAAATGGAAAATTCTTCATTACATTTACCTGTATTGTTACTGTCAGGATTAGCACTTTGGTAAATTATCCAGCATGTTTGGTTCATTATTTTTATTCCTATTCTGGATCGGATTATTAAAATAATGTTTGGTTCATTTTTTTTCAAAACTCTATCCCCAAAACATGATCCTAACACAAGTTTGAATTGTCTGCATCTTCACAGCTTTCTCAGGTTTTGACCGTTTCAATTTTTTTTTTTTTATTCATTTTTCTGCACTGCGTGAACCATTTTCTTCATCATTTTTCTTCACTTTTCTTGACTGCTTCACCATTTTCTGCGCTGCATCTGACTAAGAAAATTAAACCATTTTCTTCACTGCATTCTTCACTTTTCGTCACTGCTTCACCATTTTCTGCACTGCATCTGACTGAGGCGTGGACCATTTTCTTCACTGCATTCTTCACCATTTTCTTTACTGCATTCTTCACCATTTTCTTCACTGCATCTTCACAGTCGTGAACCCACCTCACCTACTGCATCGCAACAGCCGTGAACCCACCTCAGCTACTGCAGCTCCCCAGTCGTGAACCCACCTCAGCTACTGCATCTTCACAACCGTGAACCCACCTCAGCTACTATAGCTCCCCAGACATAACCCACCTCAACTACTGCATCTTCACAGCCGTGAACCCACCTCAGCTCCCCAAGCCAACGTCAACCCACCTCAGCTCCCCACCGTGAACCCACCTCAGCTCCCCAACCACCGTGAACCCAGATTTGTCACTTCTCTTCTCACGTTCGCAAATCGCAAGCTGTGAAGCTGATTTCTCTCTCAATTCCATGCCATTGTTCTCCTTCTCATTCGGCTATTTTTATACAAAGTTCGTTGATTAATTTTCTTCGACGAAAGTATTTTCTAGTTTTTTATTTCTATTTCTTTGACTTTCGTGTGTAGAAATTGTTGTAATTGGTGGTATTGAACTTAATGGTCGTGGATGTTTGTGATAATAGAGTGATTAATGATGTGGTATGACGGTGCTAGTGGCGGATCGGTGGTAGTTTTGGTGGTTGTGGTGTGAATAAATTTGAATATTAGACAACATGACGACTGTACGGGATAACATAATGAATGCACTGTGGGCAGCACAGTAGATCATGTCGTAGTTGTTAATGGAGTATACGTGTAATAATGATTGTAAGGGTTGATAGTTAGTACTTTTGTTATATATGTATTAATGTGATGTTTTTAAACAGTTAAATTAGTACTTGAAATTAATATGGGTTTTTGTTTTTTAATATCTACGGGTGACAAAATTACCAATAAAATATTTAGTATTATTAAAATATAACTTGATAAGTTATATATATAATAATACATTATTTCAACAAAATATTATATTAATAAATCATTTATAAAAAATATATTAATCAAATATTCAATACAAATATCAAGATTAAAATACTCAACCAAACACATATTCTATAAGTCTTATTCTCGTAATCATAACCCTATCCAATTATCCAATCATATTCCCAAAATCCTATCCAAAATAATGAACCAAACGCAATCACCATTACCAATCAGATAATGTGTTTTTATCCTTATCCTTTTGGCGGCTATAAATTAATAAATATAATTAACAATAACTATATCAACTGCGCATAACTTTCCACCACGTGTCCCGACCATCGGTTACGTGAAAGTCAGTGCACTAGATTTTTACCTGTACTTTTACTGTCAAGATTAGCAGTTTGCTCTCAGCCGTATGATTATGAGCTTCCAGATTTTCTTACCATAATATCTCTCAATTATTTCCACATAAAAAACCTGAGGTTAAATCTGTATTTTCCCTCAACAGACTTGTAAGAACTAAGTAGGTATAACCTAACAAAGCATTGTTTATCACGTAGACAACCTTAAAAGCCGTTTAGCGGCAACAACCAGCAACTTTAATTTTTTTTTTTTTTTCTTCTTCCATTTTGTGCTATTCTTTCAGGCATTAAATATTTATGAGTCCTGAATTTCAATTAGCTAAACAAATTGATTGATAGACAGAAGAGTTGATGGCCACAGATACTAAGGGTAGTGTTGGGAAGGTGAAGTCGAGCAATCAAGATGGTTCTTCCAAGGGAAAGATTGATGTCAACAGGAAGAAGATTGATAGCTCAGGCAAACATCAACCGTCTGATTCAAAGCAAAATAGATCAGTTTCCACTGTCACAAAAACAGAGGTACCCATCTCAAAGCTTTTCACTTGTTGCTTGACAAACCTCTGTTCTTCTCTTCATTAGAATCTTATATTGTTGATTTTTGAAGGTGGGACTTTGCTTTTCTGTTTTCTGTATTGGTATTTGGGGTTTTTAGTTTCTGAATTGCTTTCTATATAAGTTGTGATGAATTCACTAATGTGGACTTGGTAATTTCAGATTTTTAATTTGAACATTCTGCAATTGCAAAGAATTAGTTGATCTGGGCATGGAGCTTTATACAATCAACTAATCTGTAATGAATTGTGGAATTTTGGCGCACTTATTTTGGTTTATCTTTTGTTGAGATTTGGCTCTGGGCATCTAGCGTTTCTTTTGTTTAAAAGTCTGTCGTTTGTATAATTTTGTATTTGGTGTGATGGGTTCCTATCTGTTTATCTCAATTGTGAAGATAAAGTCAAAACCAAGTTCAAGTTCCTCAAAAACCACCATAACTACAACCACTAAAGTGAGACAGAAGAAAGTGTTCACATTGCCTGGACAGAAATATGATCCTCCTGAAGAGGTAGAGAACATAATAATAGTTATTCTCTGTTTTTCTTCAGAAATATTACGACGTTGTTTTGGTCTAATGCCACTCATTCTTTCATCTTTTGGTGCTTTGTATCAACAGAGAGAGCCATTAAGGATATTCTATGAATCGTTGTCAAAACAGATACCATCAAGCGAAATGGCAGAATTTTGGTTAGCTTTTCTTTTAATCTCCCTGCAATTCTTTCTTTATTTAATCTTACTGTATTTGTAGAGAGAGCAAAAGAAATTCTTTTAAAATCGTTTATTCATTGATTTGAAACTTGCTTAAATTATTTTCCAATCCTTCTTTTGAGGTCACTTGAATAATTTCACATAGAAAGAGCTCCTATAATTTTCCTACTGAAAATGCATGTTTTGATAGTATATTATTTCTTAGAGGGACATTCTCTGGGCCTAGCCGATTCAAGCCTAGGTGACCTCTTGGATGCATTTAGGAACTTAGGAAGGTAATATGGAGACTGGTATTTTAGCTGTGGCTGTGGGCTAGAACTAACTTTTTATTTTGTTGGATTGGTAAAATAATAATTGGTTGATTATGAAGATGCTGACTAGTGACTACGTACTAAATTTCTGTTCGTTCAATTTAACAAGTTAATGGTCAGTATAATGTATACTTGAATTTTTTATTGATTTGGGGAACAATAAAGGTGATGGGGCGGGGGGTTGGGGGGTGTGGGCGGACCTCCGTCTCTCTCATTTTCTCACAGTTGATGGATGTTATTAGTACCGCCCTAATAATGTTATGTTCCGATATGAGAGTTACAAAATCATTTATTTGATGTACATCTAACAAATGCCTTGTGATAACAATGGTCTACAAGTTTGAAACTTGATAGGTAGTTAATATGTCATATGTTTGGACTATCAGGTGTAATTTTTGATCAAAGTGTAATGGAAGAGGTTCTGTAAATATGTTTCAGTTGCCTAACTCAGAAATTTTGAAGAACAGTTCTGTTTGCTAAACTGCGGGTGGTTTTTAGCTTCTTATGACTAAAGATTCAAGGCCTTCCTTTTTCTGCTAAAAAGTCTAAAGTCTCTGCAGTGGAGATTTTACACATGGAATATAGTACGGAGGCCCTAGTGTGAGGGTTTGTAGGGAACTAGTTGTCTGATGCAGATGAGGAGAAGGATTTCAATTAGAACAGATACTGGAAATGTTGGGAAGTAAGTGAAGCTTCTTGCCGTGTATCAGCAGAGATTATAGATTTCTTTATCAGCGGAAAATGGATGCTTTAGACTATCTTGACTTGATTAGTAGGAAATCGAACCATCATTTCACCACATTGCTTGTGCCCACATAATGTCATATTGGCAGAGTGGAGACTGATAGGGACTTAGGTTCTGGCTTAGATAATCAAAGTGGCTTTTGCTTGTTTCAACTCATTCATAAACCAAAACTTCCCAACCATAGAACTTTAAAGAGCGAGATGCAAGTCAGTGAACTGAGATTTTTGGAGGTGGCAGCTCTGGGCCTGGGTTGTTTATGTTTTTGTTTCACATATTTTTAATGTTGTAAAGGAAGACTCAACCAGTTGGGACTCAGGACTCATTCCACCTGTTATGAGAATAGAATAGTCAGTTATAGATTTGATTTCCTACATAATGTGTGACACCATGTTATTAAGAGTTGCTTATTCTGCTGCTATTAGTATTTTTAGATAGGTTACTGATAAAGAAAGACATTATATACTGTCTATACATTCCTGTATTAGGCTCTCTTTTCTTGATAAAGATAGATCTATATATTTACTTTTTGCTTTTTGTATTCTGAGTAAGTGACAGTTAGAAAGGTGAAAATAAATCAAGCTCATGAGCAGATTTGAAGTGGATTCTGTATGACTTTTAGGACCTTTTACCAACTGAGCAGTTGGAACGCTCAGATACTGGTTTATTATCCTTCTGCAGGGCTTAATATTGACCTTCGATGTGCTGACGTGCCTTGTTAGTAACAGTATGCCTAAAATCCTAGAGGAATCAGCATTTCAGTCTGGTATTTTGAAATCAAATAATCACAATAACACATGTTTTGGCACCCACTTGGTTGGGAAACTTAATCATGTTGTTGGCTATTTTATTACTGCTAGTGCTTTGTTGGGTGTATATTTGTGCCTATCTTATTTGTGAAATTAGTTGTTGTGTGGTTAGTATACTTCATGACTAGAAACTATATTTTGAGTATCTTGATTTGGACTTTGATGCCTTGTCGTCATGAAATGATTTTTAGTTGTTAACATCTGGGACTCATTTCAGAGTAGCACTTTGTTGGCAAACCTCAATATGGAATAATAATATTCAGTCAGGGCCCTTGTGTAAAATTTAAGAGCAGCATCCATTTGGTGGGGTCATGTTGCCTCACAATCCAAATTCCATTGTATTTTCTTTGGGGCCATGACAATTGTTAGCCCAATTAGCATATCTATCTCCATCCTCTTGGTTCTTTTTGGCCCCTAGGTGAACTTCAACCAAAGTTTTTTGATATAGAGTTGGCTTTGGTTGAAAATGAGAACCAGTCTTAGGTTTTATTCATTTGCTTTGAGTCCTTTGGTAATCAAATCAACTTGTGCCTGCCCTAATGAACACATGCATATATACACTGTATACATATATATACAAGGTATAGATTTATTGATTTTGATTTTTCCATCAAATCAGTCAGCTGTTTATGCCACACAATCAATCTTGGTAGATTGTATTAAGAAAGAAGACAGTTTGCAGACCCACAGCAATCTAGAACCTGCAACGTCACAGAAATCTGAAATCATTTTGAACCGACCTTAATAACTGGACTGCTGCTGTAATTTGTTCTACATATGGTTCGGGGTGGGTTAGCCCTTTAGCTTTAACTAGTCTGCTGCCTGCGTTGTTGGACTGCTATCAACCTATCAACATATGATTGGGCTTAGGTTAGCAGGACCTTAAAGGAACCCCTCTCCTACAATTCGGAGTAATTGATCAGGACAATGTTAAATTTATTTTTTTCCCGTAATAAAAGATTATTCTGCCAAATGTACAATATTTAGTTCCTGTTTTTCCAACTTTATACAGCATTTATTGCCAAGTAATATCAAAGTTGTAATATATGTCTTTTTGCAGGATGATGGAACATGGCTTGTTGTCCCCTGATAGAGCCAAAAAGGCAAATGAGAAGAAGCAGAGAAAACAAAAGCAACAGCGAATGGGAACTCCAGTTAAACCTTCAAAACCACTCATCAGTAGTAGACCTGAGAGTTCACAGAAGCAGCAACAGGCATCCAAAAATGGAGATGTTAAAGCCAAAAAAAGATTAAACCAAGATAGTGACGACGACGACTTCATTTTCAGTCCCAAGAGAAGAAAGGGTTAGCAAAGAAATGTCCCCTCTCTTCTTGGAGTTGTGTATTTCTAGAAATTGCTTCATTTAACTGCAAAAAAACGCGGGAGTTGTGAAACAATCAAAATAATAGAGCAAGACATTCTTCATATTGTTAATTTAATCGAAGCAATAAGCAGAAACGACTTTCTGAATTTATGTTTATTTCTTGTTTGTGTACTCACTGATATCAGAATCCTATTTCTGCACCACTTACATGCCCGGCTACAATTGCCCCTCGATTATATATGGAATCTAACAGACTAATGCTTGTTAGGATGTTATTTTGTTGTTCCAGAACTTTTTTTCAATTGGATTCAGATAAGTCTTTTCTTCTAGCAGATTTCCTGCTCTAGCCTCCTCTTTTGTCAGGGTTTGGATTGGCACATCGACCTAAGACAGGAAAAAGCTATAAACGAATTACTCAATCTCGAAAATTATACTGTTCATAGCACTAACCGCATGTGGTGTTAATATAAGGCAGGCATAAATGGTACATGTACGCTCCATGTGTAGTGCAGCAAGCTAACAGTAATATATAAATATAAGAATCTATCAGGTTTGCTTCAAGATAAGCTAACAGTAACATATAAATATGAGAACCGATCAGGGTTGCTTCCAGATAATCTATTAAACAGGATAATCTTCTCTCCCTCCTCAGGCCCTTAGGCACACAAACGGAAATGAAATAGCTATACACATACTCATTAATTTTTATTATCTGGGAAAGAAATGTGACAGCACTTTCATGATCAGCTATGATTAACCAAATATTTATGAGATTTGAGCTAATACTAACCACATTCAGAGTCTTAATTTATGTTAAAGGCCGGTCTTACAATAAATGTGATATTGTAGATGATGTTATGAATCGTTAATACCGATATGTAGGATTTGAGTAATTAATTTTTTCATGGAAGGATAAGACATTAAATTGAGAGGTCCCTACGCCAGGTGTACCCAGAAAATTGTGATTCAAACTGCATTTAATTATCAGTAACTGCATTGAAAGAAAACTACTAAGGAACTCCTAAATCCAACTTGGCAATTTAATGGAGTTTTGAAATAGAAAAGCAAGAGTTTCTGAAAGCTGCACTGGCTTTATAACTTATCTGATAATGTGTACACTTGAATGTAATATGAAAACCACAGATGATTTTATGATCTATCGAAGAAGAACACTTGTTGATCAGGTCCCACTTACTATTTATGATACTAATGTGTTGATTTTAGTATGTATGGGCTGTGACACACAGCATTTTTAATTTCTAAAATCAAATATTAATTAAATCTAAACGGGCATGCTTTCACATGAATTCCATGTGAAAGGAACACAGAAAGATAGTAGATTCCTTTAATGTAAAAATGATCACACAGAGTAATCTGTGATCACCTGTTTTGGTCCCTCGCACCATCCAGGAAATAAATGTGGTCGAACCAAGTTATAGAATGGTTCATGTATCGTGTATGGGCAACGCATGTGACGAAAAACCTCCCATCTTTGGTTTTCACGATTTTCAAATCTAATGCAGATGGCTGTTTTTGCTGCATTGTGATAAGCTAATTGTGGTGATGTGACTTATATTTGCCACGGTGGAGTTAGCCTTTTATAAAGAAGTCAGTCTTTTTTATAAAGAAATCAAAGATGGCCTGTGCGACATCGTTTTTCTCCTTGGATCAGTTTTCAATCCGTGTCATTTGATCCATTTCTCTTACAACAACTTTATTCTCATTCTCAACTTATTGGAAGCATGAATATGAAGAAGATTCTAGCCCTTTGTTCATCTCACGACTGTAGAGAAATTCAAGACAGGTGGAGGTCGATCTTGAGAGGAGTGTTTGTGTTTATAATGTGGTGGGCTGGTGAAGGAAAGGAGCAGCTCTCATAGAGAAATCTAGGGTCTGATTTTCGGGTGTTTTCTTTCCTTGGACTCTCTGTTTCAATTCTTTTTTGTACTACTTGAAATCATGATTAATAACATCCTATTGTGAGCCTTGAAGAGTGGATATAGACTACTTAGCCGAACCACTATAAATCTATTGTGTCTTGCTCTTTTTTGCTTTCTTTCTTTCTTTTTGATTTTCATGCATTGATTGAATGATTTAGGATGTTTAGATTATTCAGAGTTGTTTGATTATCCAATTAATCTTTTGTTAATTCAATTGAGACAACTCAGTAGACCCTAGTATTCTAACAAATTGGTATCAAAGCCTGGTTCAGGGCTTCGTTAGGGTTTTTTACTCAGTTGTTCTTGTTTTAGCCTGTCACTCAATTGATTTCATTTACCTCTGTATTCTTTTCTGTTTTGTTGTCTTTCAAATTTTTGGAAAAACATGTTGACTAAATTCGAACTTAAAAAGTTTACAGGGGAAAACGACTTCGGTTTATGGAAGATGAAGATGGAAGCAATGTTGATAAAGGAAGGGTTAGCTTTGGCGTTAAAAGGGGAAATTGAACTGCCTGAAACGATGACAACAAATGAGAAGTAGGATGTGCTAAATAAAGCTAAAAGCTCTTTGATCCTTGGACTGGGTGACAAAGTCCTTCGAGAGATTAAGAAGGAGAAAACATTTGCTGAAATCTGGAATAGGTTAGATGCCCTTTATCAATCTAAAGCTGTCCGTAATAGGTTGTTTTTAAAACAGAGATTATTTGGGTTTAAAATGGATGAACAAAAATCTATGAAAGATAACAAGGATGATTTTCTAAAAATTGTACAAGATCTAGAAAGCATTTCAGTAGAG
Source organism: Pistacia vera (assembly GCF_008641045.1). NCBI lineage: Eukaryota > Viridiplantae > Streptophyta > Magnoliopsida > Sapindales > Anacardiaceae > Pistacia > Pistacia vera. Next base: position 273,098 of record NW_022196196.1, read on the forward strand.
ATTGATGATGAGGATCAACCTGTAATACTGTTAAACTCTTTACCAAAGCCTTACTTTAACTTTGTGGAAACCCTAAAATATGGTAAACAAACACTGAAATTAGAAAAGGTTGTAGAGGCTATTTCAACTAAGGATAGTTAGAATATGATGAGAGATAAACATAGTAGTGATGGAGAAGGTCTTATGGTTAGAGGTAGACCAGAGAAGAAAAATTGGAAAAAGGGAGGACACAATAGGAATAGGTCTAAATCAAAAACAGGGAAATGGAAATGTTTCTTTTGTCACAAAGAGGGTCACCTTAGGAGAGATTGTCCTGAGAGAAAGAACCAAAATAAATATGAAAAAGAAGATGAGAGAGGTAGTGCTGAGGTTGTAGCCAAAGGATATGAGAATTCAGAGGTCCTAGTTATCTCTAAGGGCAAAATTAGTGAAGAATGGATATTAGACACTGGCTGTACCTATCACATGACACCAAACAGGGAGTGTTTCAACTCTTTTCAACCCTTAGATGATGTGAAAGTAATGATGGGAAACAATGTATGTCATATCAAAGGTATATGAACTGTTAGGTTGAGTCTTCACAATGGATTAACAAAAACCCTTACTGATGTAAGGTTTATTCCTGGCCTTAAAAGAAATCTAATCTCGTTTGGTACTTTAGACTCAATAGACCTAAGTAATAAGGCTGCTAATAACAGTCTTAGTGTAATGAAAGGATCCTTGGTGGTTATGAGAGCTAAAAAGAAAAATAGGTTATATGTGTTAAAGGTTAGGACTGATTGTGGAATTGTTGCTGTTGGGTCTTTAGAAGGTCAAGATAAAACTTCATTGTGATATCAAAGACTTGCTCATGTTAGTGAAAAGCGCTTAGTAGAGTTGAGTAAACAAAACTTGTTGTGTGGGGATAAAACTAGGAGTCTAATTTTTTGTTAACACTGTGTATTTGGAAAAATAAGTAGAGTCAAGTTTGGATCTAGTCAACATTACTCAAGTTCACCACTTGAGTATGTTCACTCAGATGTTTAGGGGCCATCTAAACACTATTCTCTTGGGGGATGTAGATAGTTCATCAGTTTTGAAGATGATTTTTCCAGGCATGTGTGGATTTATTTTCTCAAAACAAAGGATGAGGCATTCTCTAGGTTTAACGAGTGGAAAATCATGGTAGAAACACTAACTGGAAAGAAATTAAAGAAACTTAAGAATGATAAAGGTCAGCAGTTTGTAAATTAGGAATTCAACAATTTCTGTAAAACTCATGGGATTGTGAGACATAAAACAATTAGGAATACCTCACAGCAAAATGGCCTTTGTAAGAGAATGAACCGAATTATTTCAGAGAAGGTTAGGAGTATCCTGTCTTGTCCTAAGTTGCCAATCAAATTTTGGGTAGAAGCAGCACACACAATGGTCTACCTGATAAGTAAAACATCATCCTCAGTGTTATGCCTGGAAAAGTAGGGTTGATGCAGAGCCCTGTCAGCGTAAGTGGTCAGAGCTTAGGTAAGTCCAGCAGTTGTTCAGATGCAGCCACGTCACACCTTGACCCAAGCAGCATGTTCTTACTAGTGTAGTAGGTGTGCGCCAGGCTGGTGAAAGGTTGAGGGCGATCCATGTGTCCAATCCCTGCAAGAGTCGAGTAAATCACTCGAGCAGGTGAGTAATGAGACGCAAGGAAGGATTTGCATGGCAATTTGACCCCCTCCCTGATTTAGTAATCATTACCTCAATTCATTCCATTATAAATAAAGGGATCCTCTCCCATTTGTGGGATTAGCTAAATTCTCTCTAGAATAGCATACATATTTTTGCTTTGTAATCACTTGTAAATCAGCTCGCTGAACGCGACCTGACCTCAGTACATTAATACAATATCAATGGACGTAGGAGTCACTTGTTTAAGCATCCGAACTACTTTAAACACTGTTCTACATCTCTTATCCAGTCTCATACATTCGTTCACGTGTGTCATCTGACTCAGCTCAGCATTTCACATGTGTGTTTAGTTGGTGTCAAAATCACGCATCAACACTCAACAATAAGTTTTAAAGTTCCTCTGGAGAAGTGGACTGGTCATCCTGTGAATGTCATAAATCTTAGAGTTTTTGGATGTTTAGCTTATGTCCATGTTAGAGAAGATAAGTTAAAACCTACAGCTATCAAATGCATATTTTTAGGATACCCAGATGGGGCAAAGGGTTAAAAATTCTGGAATTTAGAATCTAAGAAATGCATTGTAAGCAGGGATGTTGTTTTTAAAGAAGACGTTCTACTTGGTCTGGAGAAGGAGTCCGGAAATTAGAGGAGAGTTCTTTGGGGTTAGATCATCTAGAATTGGAGGTTCAAAATTCAAAAACTGACCATACTCTGAATCAAGGTGGAGCTAATGATGATGATGAGTTAGACTTTACAGATTACCTATACTTTACAAGGTTAGGATATGCTGACCTGGTTGCCTATACTTTACAAGTTGAAGAAGAAATGAGTGATGAACCCAAGACCTTTCAAGAAGTTATTTCAGGGGTTGAAAAATTGCAATGGGAGAAAGCAATTGAAGAAGAATTCAATTCTCTTTTGAAGAATGAAACCTGGACATTAGTTGATAAACCTGCAAGCTATAGAGTTGTCAAAAGCAAGTGGATTTTTAAGGGGAAACCTGGCTTAACTCTTAAGGAATCACCTAGATACAAGGCTAGACTAGTTGCAAAAGGATTTACAAAAGTAAAGGGCATAGATTACAATGAAATATTCTCTTCAGTGGTTAAACATGCATCCATTAGGGTGTTGTTATCCCTTGTTGTTCAATTCAACCTTGAATTAGAGCAACTGAACGTAAAGACAACCTTCTTGCATGGTGATTTGGAGGAGAACATACTGATGGAACAACCTAAAGGGTATTACGGTTCACCAGGTAAAGTTTGCCTTTTGAAAAAATCTTTATATGGCCTAAAACAATCACCACGATAGTGGTATAAAAAGTTTGGTTCTTTCATGATTGAAATTGGCTTTAATATATGCAATTTTGATAGTTGTTTCTATTTTTAAAAGAATTTTCGATGGCTTGCGCGACATCGTTTTTCTCCTTGGATCAATTTTCAATGTGTGTCATTTGATCCGATTCTCTTGCAATAACTTTATTCTCATTTCCACCTCATTGGAAGCATGAATATGAAGAAGATTCTAGCCCTTTGTTCATCTCATGGCTATGGAGAAATTCAAGACATATGGAGGTCGATCTTGAGAGGAGTGTTTGTGTTTATAATGAGGTGAGCTGGTGAAGGAAAGTAGCAGCTCTCATAGAGAAATCTAGGGTCTGATTTTTGGGTGTGTTCTTTCCTTGTACTCTCTATTTTAATTCTTCTTTGTACTGCTTGAAATCATGATTAATAACATCCTATTGTGAGCCTTGAAGAGTGGATGTAGGCTACTTAGCCGAACTATTATAAATCTATTGCGTGTTGCTTTTTTTTGCTTTCTTTCTTTCTTTTTTATTTTCATGCCTTGATTGAATGATTCAGGATGTTCAGATTTTTCAGAGTTGTTTGATTATCCAATTAATCTCTTGTTAATTCAATTCAGACAACTCGTAGTAGACCCTAGTATTCTAACACTAATTTCTTGCATAGTTTTCGTAAGAATGAAATCATATTGTTCGTCCACCCTGCATAATCGCCAACGGAGAAAAGAACATAAAAGAAAAAATGCTGCATTGAATTGACCCTTTAATTCAGCATTATAAAACTGTGTAGGAGACAAGATAGTTCCAGTCTTCCAGATGGTGCTGAACAGAAACAATGATAAATCAATACAATTTAATACTTCCATTTCACCAAACAAGAAAGTTGGTGGGCAGCTGATCCCACGCACATTACCAAGTTACTGTATTTTAGATTTGATTAAGTCTAATTCATTTCTTAACTATAGGAAATACTTGGAGAAAATATCTATAAGGATCCATGTAGGGTTCAGTACACCAAGAAGCAGATATCATATTTTAATACCGTGTACAGCGATACACAATTTCATATAAGGTCCAAACCTTTATAACTTCATTGTAAATTTTGGAAAAGAAGACTGTGCTGATACCCAGCTTCCAAAAATTAATAAACATATACTATACTTATTCTCAGGATGTTGCCTTTGATTCCGTAAAAAACTTTGTGTGTTATTCATCAAAAACATCTGGAAAGATTTTGTAAGTGTACGAACAAAAAAAAAAAAAAAAAGAATAATAATGATTAAATAAATGAAAATGATCTAACTGATTCCCTAAGAATTGTACTCCTTTCAGTTCTGGAAAATTTGAGTAAAGTATTTCAAAGGTTCCCCCATGCATGTGACTGATAAATACAGTATTATATGTACCTAAAAAGCAATCTTCTAGGAGAAATTAATGACTCTGGTACATTATCAACTGCAGAAGTGGTAAATAACTAATGACAGGCAGACCACTGCGTCATCGTGTCATATTAAAATTAACTTTACTGCACTCTTTATTGAGTGTCAGAAAACCCCATGTCAATACCCAGAACCAGAATTCACCATGATTACCTCAAGTAAGTAACCAGCCTAGACGTACGCCCCAGGTTGAGTGATTCAAAATTTTATTTCGGTTTTTTGCCTTTGGGTGCTAGCTCTAGTCATTGGAACAACCTTATTTTAGGATTATAGTAAATTTTGGTCACTTAAGCCTCCGTACATATACCCAATTTATTACATGCTATAAAAATAAACGATCTCTGGAAGTGGAATTAATTAGAATTTGTCTCTGTTAGGTGTATTACTTTGTAGATTAAATGTAGGTGACATTTAGGTCCACAAAACCCAGCAGTCCCGTTACTCTCCAGCTGATATATATACACACACACACCAGAATTCTCTAGTTAATTATTAGTCAAAACTGTCTTAATATAATTATATAATTAAAACCGTGCTTAAATATTGTTGGATTTACTCATTAAACTGAAATAATATTTTATATATAACGATCCAACAATATATATATATATTAATTATAGGAACATTTTAAATTTGGTGCTCTTTTTTCTGCATTTGCTTTTCATGTCTTTAATACTAAATAAATTTCTCCTTCACTCTAAGGTTGTCCTACAATGTAGAAGGGAGTGGTTTTTACCTACAAAAAATTTTGTTTAATTATTTTGTAATTAGTGTGTAGTTAGTTAACTAAATTAAATAAAATACTTTTTTTTTTTTTCATAGAATTTCAAGAAGAATCCAATATTTTTTTAATAAGTACTACTTTTCAACAATCGAATATTAACCAAATATTGATTTTAAAAATATTTGACAAACACCTTTTCAATAAAAAAAAAAAAAAGTATGAATGAGAACTTTGAACCTAAGACAAATGTTTATTCTATGATTTTGCCATTTTGGTGAGACCAATGATGAGATTCAATTAAGGAAAAATAATCACGATTGCTTCATTAAATCAAGATAAAAACTGAACCTTAATTATCAATTTTCTCAATCCTGATCTATTAAATAAAAAATTAACAATATAACTCTTAACCCTAAAACCTAGAATCCACAAAAATATTTATATACATCTTAATATCCCAATTTGGGTAAAGTTACACAATAATCATCTATCCGTGTAAAAATACAAAATTGCGATAGATGATTAATAAAAAATATAATATAAATATATCTTAACCACATATATAATTAGAATTATTGGTTGTTAAAATAAAAACATTATACCCACCCATGGGTAGCCCAACGGTAAGGGCTAACCAAGGGGACTACAATGGATAGAATCTACAATCCCAGGTTCTAATTTCCCATTGGACGCAAAAATATTATTTTTGCTCATAATTTACGTTAGATGTCATAACAATATATTGCAGTGAGATAACCCTTCTAAGGATTAGTCGAAATACGCATAAATTAGTCTGAATACCACTGTTATTAAAAAAAAAAAAAAAAAAAAACTGTACAAGTAATTGTGATTGGGGGTCTTATGATCTTTAATTGACTATAACGAAAGATGAGTGAATGTTGGATTTGGATTGATACTGGGCACCAAAGTAGAGTCTAGAGAGATGATGGTGGGCGATAGGCTTGGTGGCATGCAATAACGTTTCCCTCAAATAAAACGAGTTATCAATTCAAATTCCAAATCATAAGAATGCAAATGAAAAGCATACCAATTAATAATTATTTTTGCAGCAACAGTAGTATTCATAATGTGTCCACACTTCATGCCAGAAACAGCTCATTTCTATAGGTACAATTTTATCTTCTTCTGCAAGTACCTCACCATGTCGAATAATTAATTCATGTGTTATGTGAGATATCTCAACTTATTAATATTTACTTCATTAATCTGAATTGACACACCAGTCTGGAAGCCGACTTGTTTATATGTACGTAAGAATTCAAGAATTAATACTTGTCACCTGTACAGTGATTCCTGTAATAACTAATAATTTCTTCAATCATTTTCAGAATGAAGTTTAAATTCAAAGACCGTAACATATAGAATCTTAATTACGTACTGTCATAGTGAAACTATGTTGATCAAAAGATTTATACATGTACAATCGTACGCATTAAAATTAAGGTGTTCTCAGCTTAAAAATAGAGTGAATGAATGAAGTACATTTTGTTCATTCCAATAAAACTGCTTTGCAGGGCCACCATTGTCAACAGAAAGTTCTAATAGTACGTAGCTGGTCAAACAAGAGAAATGAGGATTCAACTAGGATAAATTTCAGTCATACAAAATCTTCATGTAAAATTAATGTAGGTAGGACGTTGCATTGTTAATTAAGTTTTGGCCGTAATGAAACTGATACTACGAGCGAGAGCTTTGGAAAAGGGCCCCTTGAGGTTGAGGACTAGTCATTTTTTAACATGTGGGGTTAGTCAATTAATTGAAAATTAAAATCTGCACATACATTTCGAGCCAATGTTGTTCCATGAGGTGCGACACGTTTGTAATTGGATTGGGACCCCAAATGAATGAGGCGTGGCTCTTCTTTGGCGGTTTATGAGAGTCGAAGATCAATGCCACAGCAACTGCTACCAAACCATCCATGAATTGGACAATCACTCTTCCAGACCCCAGCAAATCAAGAAACATCTCTTTGTTTGATTTTTTCTGCAAATATTTTTTTATTTGCGGTATTTAATTTTAAATAATTACCATGGATTAAGGTTTTCATTTGCTTGAAAATGTGTCTAATCAGGTTGTCACTTGTCTGGTTAACAACGCTAGAGTCAGTAAAGCCAGAAACCACCGTCCTCTTATTTTTGGTTTTGGCGGTAATTACCAAGTGCTTTCTTTCTGTTCTAAGCTCTAACCTTTTTCTGATCAATACTGACCATGGATAAATTATCTATGTAATAGAGTCAATAGTTTTACAATTACAGCAACCTTTTTTTTCCCGATAACTTCACCGTAAACTTCGTTTTCTTTTTTCTTCATGTTACGTACGTACCTTAAATTACATCTTTAAACTAATTACCATTTTCTGCTCCTGAAAAAGACCTCCTTCAGTCTTAAGATTTCTTATAATATATTTATAAACCATCGTTACCAGTTAAGTAACAATATTTACATGCATTTAAACGAAAATTCAGATCACCTTTTGTTTGCAAATCCAACTTAGTTTCGATGCTTCTCACTCCTAATGATTTTAATTAACTTAAAGAAAGTCTGTGTCTGTCTGTCAATCTTGACTTGAACTTCTCTTCAACCACCTTCTCACGTATAAATATCAGCATTTCAAATCGACCATGGTGAAACAAAACAAAAGAGAGCATTAGAAAAGGGGAAAAAGAATACACATCTAATATTAATTTATTTAAAAGCTGTGAGGTGACTCAAACAAAAAGACAAAGAAAAAAAAATTATATAGAAGATAAATAAAGATTAAAAATATATTCATAAATCTCACTATACATAGGTGATAGATGGATTGGACCCATTGATGAAATATCTTTTGCAGTGGTTCAGCTAGCTCCAAGTTGGGACCAAATCTATACTGGCCCCAAGTTTAATCATCAACAAGGTCACATTGGGACACTATAGCTTTGTACCTCAAAAGTATCCAGCAAAACAATAAGAACCCTAATGCAGGATCCATATTTCAGGGTCAGGAAGGCTCTATAAACCCAATCTATAGCTAAATTTCTACCCCATATTATGTATAAATGCAAACATATTTACATGAAAGTGAGTTAATTAATGAATATTGGGGCCAAATATGAAGTTGTTTGAGAGGTAATCTTATAAGCATAAGAAAATATCTAATATTAAATTAATATTGCCCCTACTCCTACCAATGGCTTTTGGGAAAAATTGGAGGGGGGGGGGGGGGGGGGGGGGGGGGGGGGGGGGGGGGGTCGGTCGGGTGTGGTTATTTTGGGTTGTAGATAAATGAACAGTAAAAAAGGTAAAAGAGATGCAGAGGAAAGTTGGGATATTAATGGGAGTTGCGCGGTACTAGAGAAGGGGGACCCCCTTGAACCAGAGGGTAAAGTAGTGTGACCCATTTCCCTTGTGGGGTCCTATCCTTCTATCTTTTATAATTTTATCTCTTACTCTTATATGCTTTATAAGTGTTGTATGATTCATTGGGAAATGATGGGGAAAATAACTATTTTTACGTCTCTTTTCTTCATTCTTCTAATTATATATCTATCTTTCAAAGCATCTGCTGCATGCCCCTCCTCCCATCTTCATCTTCCCTTTCCTTCTGCTAACTCTCATTCTCCATTTTGATTCCAAACAACTACCCCTCTTAACCTCCCAATTAAACTCCTTTCTTGCTATTTCTCTCTTCAAAACTAATTACTTACTTCGCCTATATTTATACTTTCTCTATTTTGTTTTCGGACAACAAAGTTCCAAGTTCCAAGCTTTCCTTATTTTTCTCCTCTAAAACGAAAATCCAAATGAACACCCTCTTGTAACCTCATCACTATTCACTGCTACTTCTAGCCAATACTACCTCTATTATTATTCTAAATTAGTACCAAAGTTTTATCATCAGAATCATAAAAAAGGAAGAAAATGAGTGAACCACAACACTTATCGGAAACCGAGAGCAGCTCGAACTCATCGCCCTCATCATCTACTTCACAAGGCTCAATCCAAAACCCCAAACCTAACACCCAAAACAACACTACCACCAACAACCAAGACTCCAAAAAGATGAAAAGAATCAGAGACTCAAGCAAGCACCCCGTATATCGTGGCGTTCGCATGAGAAACTGGGGCAAGTGGGTCTCCGAAATCCGAGAGCCACGCAAAAAGTCTCGTATTTGGCTCGGTACTTTCCCTACCCCTGAAATGGCCGCACGAGCTCATGACGTGGCTGCCTTCAGCATCAAAGGTAACTCAGCAATTCTCAACTTCCCTGAACTTGTTGACTCACTGCCTCGACCTGTCTCACTCGCACCACGTGACGTACAAGCCGCAGCGGCTAAAGCGGCTCAAATGGACAAATTTGACTCAGCATCAGTATCATCATCATCATCTTCATTGTCTTCTTTGGTTTCAGCTATGGATTTGTCAACTGGGTCAGATGAGTTGAGTGAGATAGTCGAATTGCCGAGTTTAGGAACGAGTTATAATTATGATTCGGCCGAGTTGAGGGATGAGTTTGTGTATGTTGACCCGGTAGATGGTTGGATGTACGCACCGCCTTGGTTACAAAGTGTGGAGGATTGCGGTGGGTATTTGTGTGATCAGTTTGAACTGCCAGATAGTAGTGTTTTTTCAAACAGCTTTGGAGAAGGTTTGTTGTGGAGTTCTTAAACGGTTGTGTTTTGTAAATTAATGTGAATGTGGGCTTCTTTGACTGTGATTGTAATAATTTTTGTTTTTAATTTATGTTTCCAAAAAGTTTTTTGCCCTTTTGGTTTTTCTTTGAAGGGCTGTAGAACTCATGTCTCTCTGTTCATCTTTTGTTTCTGGAGTTTATGCAACTGGCCTGTTCAAAGAATGTAACTATACAGTGTTAGGATGGAAAGAGGAAAATGTCATAAATTCCTTTCCCCTTGTTTGGTGTAAGCTCATTAAGAGTTAAGATCTCTCTCTCTCTCTCTCTCTCTCTCAACNTTTAAACGAAAATTCAGATCACCTTTTGTTTGCAAATCCAACTTAGTTTCGATGCTTCTCACTCCTAATGATTTTAATTAACTTAAAGAAAGTCTGTGTCTGTCTGTCAATCTTGACTTGAACTTCTCTTCAACCACCTTCTCACGTATAAATATCAGCATTTCAAATCGACCATGGTGAAACAAAACAAAAGAGAGCATTAGAAAAGGGGAAAAAGAATACACATCTAATATTAATTTATTTAAAAGCTGTGAGGTGACTCAAACAAAAAGACAAAGAAAAAAAAATTATATAGAAGATAAATAAAGATTAAAAATATATTCATAAATCTCACTATACATAGGTGATAGATGGATTGGACCCATTGATGAAATATCTTTTGCAGTGGTTCAGCTAGCTCCAAGTTGGGACCAAATCTATACTGGCCCCAAGTTTAATCATCAACAAGGTCACATTGGGACACTATAGCTTTGTACCTCAAAAGTATCCAGCAAAACAATAAGAACCCTAATGCAGGATCCATATTTCAGGGTCAGGAAGGCTCTATAAACCCAATCTATAGCTAAATTTCTACCCCATATTATGTATAAATGCAAACATATTTACATGAAAGTGAGTTAATTAATGAATATTGGGGCCAAATATGAAGTTGTTTGAGAGGTAATCTTATAAGCATAAGAAAATATCTAATATTAAATTAATATTGCCCCTACTCCTACCAATGGCTTTTGGGAAAAATTGGAGGGGGGGGGGGGGGGGGGGGGGGGGGGGGGGGGGGGGGGTCGGTCGGGTGTGGTTATTTTGGGTTGTAGATAAATGAACAGTAAAAAAGGTAAAAGAGATGCAGAGGAAAGTTGGGATATTAATGGGAGTTGCGCGGTACTAGAGAAGGGGGACCCCCTTGAACCAGAGGGTAAAGTAGTGTGACCCATTTCCCTTGTGGGGTCCTATCCTTCTATCTTTTATAATTTTATCTCTTACTCTTATATGCTTTATAAGTGTTGTATGATTCATTGGGAAATGATGGGGAAAATAACTATTTTTACGTCTCTTTTCTTCATTCTTCTAATTATATATCTATCTTTCAAAGCATCTGCTGCATGCCCCTCCTCCCATCTTCATCTTCCCTTTCCTTCTGCTAACTCTCATTCTCCATTTTGATTCCAAACAACTACCCCTCTTAACCTCCCAATTAAACTCCTTTCTTGCTATTTCTCTCTTCAAAACTAATTACTTACTTCGCCTATATTTATACTTTCTCTATTTTGTTTTCGGACAACAAAGTTCCAAGTTCCAAGCTTTCCTTATTTTTCTCCTCTAAAACGAAAATCCAAATGAACACCCTCTTGTAACCTCATCACTATTCACTGCTACTTCTAGCCAATACTACCTCTATTATTATTCTAAATTAGTACCAAAGTTTTATCATCAGAATCATAAAAAAGGAAGAAAATGAGTGAACCACAACACTTATCGGAAACCGAGAGCAGCTCGAACTCATCGCCCTCATCATCTACTTCACAAGGCTCAATCCAAAACCCCAAACCTAACACCCAAAACAACACTACCACCAACAACCAAGACTCCAAAAAGATGAAAAGAATCAGAGACTCAAGCAAGCACCCCGTATATCGTGGCGTTCGCATGAGAAACTGGGGCAAGTGGGTCTCCGAAATCCGAGAGCCACGCAAAAAGTCTCGTATTTGGCTCGGTACTTTCCCTACCCCTGAAATGGCCGCACGAGCTCATGACGTGGCTGCCTTCAGCATCAAAGGTAACTCAGCAATTCTCAACTTCCCTGAACTTGTTGACTCACTGCCTCGACCTGTCTCACTCGCACCACGTGACGTACAAGCCGCAGCGGCTAAAGCGGCTCAAATGGACAAATTTGACTCAGCATCAGTATCATCATCATCATCTTCATTGTCTTCTTTGGTTTCAGCTATGGATTTGTCAACTGGGTCAGATGAGTTGAGTGAGATAGTCGAATTGCCGAGTTTAGGAACGAGTTATAATTATGATTCGGCCGAGTTGAGGGATGAGTTTGTGTATGTTGACCCGGTAGATGGTTGGATGTACGCACCGCCTTGGTTACAAAGTGTGGAGGATTGCGGTGGGTATTTGTGTGATCAGTTTGAACTGCCAGATAGTAGTGTTTTTTCAAACAGCTTTGGAGAAGGTTTGTTGTGGAGTTCTTAAACGGTTGTGTTTTGTAAATTAATGTGAATGTGGGCTTCTTTGACTGTGATTGTAATAATTTTTGTTTTTAATTTATGTTTCCAAAAAGTTTTTTGCCCTTTTGGTTTTTCTTTGAAGGGCTGTAGAACTCATGTCTCTCTGTTCATCTTTTGTTTCTGGAGTTTATGCAACTGGCCTGTTCAAAGAATGTAACTATACAGTGTTAGGATGGAAAGAGGAAAATGTCATAAATTCCTTTCCCCTTGTTTGGTGTAAGCTCATTAAGAGTTAAGATCTCTCTCTCTCTCTCTCTCTCTCTCTCTCTCTCTCTCTCTCTCTCTCGACCTTCAAACTTACCAATTTCAAAAATTGAAAACTCTTATCTTTTGAGGATTAAAAAAGACCTGATATATATTCTACATTGTTGATTTTTACTTTTCGGAATTACAAAAGGAATCCCAAAAGAAAGAAAAACAGATTTGTGCATAAAGTCTCGAATTGATCAACTCAACAAGGGTTCTCCACTTAAAGTTCTCCTTGTTTTGAATACTGAAGATAGCTTTTCGCAGACGACAAATAATGAGAGCTAGCTGTGACAATGACAAATTTCCCTCCATCTGGGACACAGTGACTATCGCCCTCTACTTTTCCCCCTTTTCGATTGTGGTCTTTGTTCAGTAAATCTCATATGTATATAGATTGCCATAGATGATGACATTGATGAATTACATTGGGTTCAGTCAGTTAGTTTGGAGTTTTTTTTCTCTTTTTCAGTGATCTTTCTAATTTATTCATAAAAAAGCAGCTCATGTCTTCAACCTTGGCCAAAAGTGTTGGACACATTTGTAGAACCAATATATGTATAGGGAAAAACTCTCTTCTCTCTCTCTCTCGCCATCAAAATAATTATGTCGTTGAAACTTGAAATCTGCAAATCCTGATAGATAAGGCCAATTGTCAATAAATTACACTTAGGGACATGTCAGGAATTTCTTGTGTGTGTTGTGTACGTCCTTATTGTTAGATGTGTGGATGTAGAAACCGTCTTCTTGGGTTTTCTGAATTTAAGAATTAGAAAACATAAAAAAGTAAGCTCTGGTTGTTTGTTTACGATGATGATGAAATTGAAGCAAGTGTGTCTAAATAATACTTTATATTCTATATATTCATAAAATTTAGTTCTAATTGTGAAATAGTTATAAATAAGAATAAACTCTATATTTAATAAATTATAATTCTTTTAATTTTACCTTAAAAAAATAGTCTCACATAGCAATATATATATATATATATATATATATATATATATATATATATATATATATATATATATTATATATATATATATATATATATATAGTGAATAGTTCTATAGAATAAAAGTATGAAATTCTATATTATAATAAATTATAATTTTTTTTAATTTCCACCTTAAAAAAAGTAGTCTCACATAGCAATATATATATTACAAAAATATATATTTTATGTTACATTAAAGTTTTAAAATGAAATAAAATATTTATCTAAAGTTTTCTGAGATAATGATTTATGTTTTAAAGTTGTTATCACATCTTTTAATTTGTGAGTACGTAATAACTCGTTAGTATGGATACCTTCTTATTAAAGCCAAAATATTTTTAGCTTCTCAAACATGTGTAGAGCTTCATAGCGTGAAACTTTTTGTATTTTCATACTATCATCCTCAATATTATTTCATTTCTCTTCTTATTAAATTGCAGCAATGATTTCTTCTTTAGTTAAAAAATATATGATTTGTTGCTTATTTGAATGATCGAAAAATACATTAATATCCATTCGATTAGTGCAATGAAATTGTCGAATTTGAGCACTCAATTCTGCAAAGACTCTTTTATTCTCCTCATCCACTTCATTTGTAACTTGCAATTCATCAACATCGGAGGTTCTAATTTTGCAGTGCTTAAAACTATTTGACAATTGTTTGTGGCTTCACATCAATTGACCATGCATCAACTACATTTACAGTTCCATCAATGACACTTATTTTTGCTAGTTCCAAGATACGATCTTCTATCCATTTCAAAAGTAGACAATTAAAGCGCTAAATTGAAATCCTAATACTGCTAAAACATGAATTGAAATCCTAATATTGTAATACTAAAACATGAATTATAAAATAAGAAATCAAAACAATAATTTTTGTAACTACCCTTCCATTAAGTTATAATCTCCTTATAGTAATAAAATTAGTTTATCCCACCATTATGACTATATAAATGTTTTACTATACATATATATGACTTTTTATATGATTCAAACTCTTTATAATAAAGAGTTTGTCCAATTGACTCTTTATTCTTTAAATATAAATTAAAGAGTGAGTTTGACTCTCTACATCTAAAGAATCAAATTTCACTCTCTATCCCTATTTTATTTAATAAATTATAAGTTTATATGCATTTTATTATCAATTCTCTTTTCTATTAAGTCTTTCTCTTATTTAATAAGTCTAATTTAAAGAGATTTAAATACAAATTTTATTCTTTATATTTAGAAATTAATGAAGATACTCTTTATTTATGTGAAATATGTCCTATAAAATAAAGAGTATCATTAAAGATACTCTAATATATTGTGTTTTAGAAAGAAGAAAACTCTAATGGATGGGTATATAATCTATATATGAACTTTATCCTTTTGAGTTTGTATGGTTGGTTGACTTTCAAATCCCTTTCTTATTCATTCTATGGTTGGATGGCATTATCTCCACTAGAATAAAAGTGCATTTGCATAAGTGATTTCACGGGTTAATCAAAATGGTATCAAGACTTTCGAAGTAAAGGAAGAATCCATGTATTTCAGCAACAGTAACTTCCAATAATTACAAAACCCTGTCTCTTTTCACGTTCTTTTTAAGCCACATTTTGATGCTTCATGATTGTCTTTCATGCAAAAACTTCAATTTGGTCACAATCTCTTATCATTTTATTACACAACAATCTTTGAAGCTTTTTCATGCTTAATCGCAAAAACTTTTAATTATGACGCATTGTATATTGTCGCAAGTGAAAAACAAATTCCTTAACTTCGCATTTTAGTAAGAACTTTCTTTTCTAACCCATCATCATCATTTAAAGAGAAGATAATTTGTTCACCCATTTCAAACATTATTGATTCCAATGATATATGTGGACGTGGATGAGACTTATAATAAGGTGAGCAAATGTGAAAGCTTTACACGCTTCAAACACCTTTTTCGATCTGATTAATCATATGGATTTGATTTTCATTATATTTTTCCTTTTGCATTCTATATGTCGAAAGAAAGAGTTTAATTGAGGTATGTGCACTACAAGTCATCCACACGTGTTTATACAGTAGACCAAATTATAATATTAATTTTAAAAACCATCAATCGTGGTATTGAAATAAAAATATATGTATATACAGTAGAACATCTCTATAATCATAATATTGGGATTAATGTTCTAAAAACTAGACCGGTTCGACCGAGAGCCGGCGGTATCTCCGGTCTGATATCTTCTAAAAATTGGCATTTTCAGTTAAATCAGATTGAGCCGCGGTTGGACCACTGGAATAGTGTCGAGTCACGGTCCAATCGCAACTCAATCCTGCCAGATTCCAACATCGTTCGACGGAGAAAACACCACCATTCGACTTGACGACATCTCCACGACAAAACCCATCCATTTTCATCCAGCCTTCGTCGCTCACCGTCCACCTAAAGTTCACACGACCGTCAGACTTTGTTCTTGATTTTGGCAATTTCCGGCACCGATGGAACTCCCTAACACCACCATCAGATTCGCCAGAACCTATACATCAAAAGCCCCATGATTCCAACTTCGATGGGCCGTCGATCGTCGCTGCCGCCACCACTCACCAGTCTCTTCGCGCGACAAGGGTGTTTTAGACAGATTTCAAACCTTAAGGGAGTATTATAGGGGTATTTTTGATGAATTTCAAACATTTAGGGACTCAAAATAATTTTACATAATACAGTCCAACTGACCGCTCCAATTGGTCAAATCGAAAACCGGACCCTTGAACGGGTCATAGTCCGGTCTGGTTTTCGGAACATTGGTTGGGACTAATTAAATTTATTACTATAAGGAGGTTATAATTTAATAGAGGTGTAGTTACAAGGATTATTATTTTGATTTCTTATTTTATAATTCATGTTTTAGTAGTATTAGAATTCATTTTATTATTTTAGTAGCATTAGGATAGCACGGAAATGGATATCAAAGAGTCATAGTAAAATTGAGTGATCAGATTCGATAACTTTACTACACTAATCAAATGTATATTAATATCTTCCTCAATAATCCAAATGAGCAACTAGTCTGTGTATGTTTTAACTGAAAAATAAATCATTACTAGAATTAGACAAGAAGATGAATGAGATAATCTTGAGGATGATAGTACGGAAATACCAAAAAATTCATGCTAAGAAGCTCTAAACATGCTTGAGAGTTAAAAATATTTTGGCTTCAACAAGAAGGTGTTCATGTTGATGGCTTGTTATGTACCCGCAAAATAAAAGATGTGGTAACAACTCTAAAGCATAAATCATTGTCCCAAACAACTTTAGATAAATATTTTATTTCATCTTAAACTTTTAATGTAACATAGTATATATTTTTTACAATATACATATAATTATTACTATGTAGAGGCATGTTCCTTAAGACCGGACCTAGAAAAATTATAAATTATTACAATGTGAAATTTATTCTTATTTATAACTGGCCCAAGTTGGGACCGAGAGTTTTTATGATTACATGGAGGTTATTCATATATAGAGTATCACTATAGAAATGTTCTACTGTATAATTAGATGAATGTGTGACTTTAGATTTGTTTGACAATTATCCTACTAAGACTCTTCCTATTTAGAGTGGTCAAAGATAAAAATGAGCCAACAAGTTATGTACTTTAGAATAACATGAAGAGAAGAGAGTAGTGTAAGATAAAAGGTTATTTAAAAAAAAAAAAAAAAGTATTATATACCTTGTATCAGAAAGATTTTTGATACATTTATAATAGAGTTAATGACTTTTTCCCACCCAAATAATAGCTTACTGACACTTTTCCACCTACAAACTTTTAAAATATTATTTTATTACTCAAATTTATATTCCGATGGCGAACAGAGAGCAAACTTGGCCCAAGTTGTTGGGGCTTTTGAAGAGGGGAGGCTGATGAACCTTTTGATGGTGGAAGGTTGAATTTTAGTGGTTGGGATTGATTAGAATTTGACTTGGGAGGAATAGCTATGCAAACCCTAATCGGTCGATTGCCTGCGATTGGCAAGGTCGACGAGAATAGAGTTTGAAGGGTTTTTATGAGTGATTATTGGAGAAGACAATGGTGGTGATGTGGGGTCGCAAAAATGTCGGAATCGGAAACGAAATATAAATTTAGGTAGTAAAGTAATATTTCCAAAGTTTGTAGGTGGAAAAATGTTATTAAGCTATTATTTGGGTAGAAAAAAGTCGTTTACTCTTTATAATACATATTTAACAAATACGAAAGAGGTTTATAATATTTTGTAAAAACATAAGGATACAAATAAATTAAGTAATTCTATACAAGTTAATTATAATAAGTGGTAAGATGAATTAGATTAAGATTTAATTAAGGTCCCAAATAACCTAGTAAGGTAAGGCATATTTTTTGAGGATTAGTATTAATCCTTTTTATATGACTCCAATTGAAGCAGGACAAGAATTTTCAAAAAAATATGCAAGTCTTTGTTTGCAAAGAAAGAAAGAAATTTAGGAACTTGGTCTTTTTTAGTGAGGTAAAAATTTAGGATTAGAATTAAGAGTATTAAATAAATTCGGGCAGCTGGATACCGTCACCAAAGCTGGCATATATGGCTGTGAAACTTGAATAAATGGATGGTTAAAAGAAGAGTAAACAACATATTCCCACCCGAGGTTTGGCGAAATCCTAAGTTAGTACCCCTAGTCCTGGTTGCATTTATTTTAGAGTCTCACCTTTAAAGTAACACTGTTAGCAATTTTTAGATTACAAAAGTATAATTACCATAATACCCTTAACAAATAAATTAATAAATTACGTTTTAACCCCTAAATTAGTATAATTATAATTTATCATTTTATTTTCAAATTACTTCAATAACACGCTTAGTGACTGTGACCCTGTTGATTTTTGCCTGATCTGGGCTATTTTCGACAGCATTGAACGCCCTGGTCACCTCCATCACCTTCCCCATAGTCCGTCATCCAAAACCCCTCTGGTTCCTGACTCATTGGCCCCTTTGATCGCCGATGCCATTAGGTTTAGGGTTTTACTGTTCTTCGCTGAATTCCAATTGATTTCGGTAGTAAAAATCTAATTGGACACCACCACTGCAACCATCGTCTTCGACTCTACAAAACCCCTATGTCCCCACCAACTGTTTAGTCGTCGTTCGTCGATCGAGAGGTTTGTGTTCATCACATTTTTGGTGAAGTGGTAAATGGCAAACGGTGAGCTATCGTGGCTGGGAAAGTTAGGGGTTTTGTAGGGGGATGTGAGGAGTCAAACGGTGGTGGTGATTAGGGTTGTTACCGCTCAAAATGACCGAAAACTAACAAAAAAATAGCCGCATGTCGCGACTACTATGGCCGATGATGGTGAGTGATGAGGGGTTATGACGGGTAAGGTTTTGTAAAGGGGAGGATGGGGGTTCGAATGGTGGTGACAATGGTGATTTTGGGTGGAAGAATCGTCAGAAAATGGTGAAAAACGTCAGGGGCAACGTCTGATAACGTACACCATCTCTTGCAAAATGACCAATTTACCCCTTTATTGTTACATCAAATACTTTTCCGTCACTTTAAGGTTGATAATCTGGAATAAATGCAACGAATGATACCAACTTAAGATTTCACCAAACCTTGGGTAGAAATATGTCGTTTTCTCTTAAAAAAATAAAGAGCGCCTGTACCATAAAGAAAAAATGAGTAGAATACACACTCATTTTTTCTAAATATTTTTTTAACCATCCATTTATTTAAGTTTCCTATTTTCTATTTTAATTTTTGGGTTTTTTATATAAATTTTATAGTTAGAAAACCATATACATATACATATAATTAAAAATAATTTAAAGAAAAAAAGAATGCATCGAGTTTGTCAACACATTTATGGATTGTTTCCTAAAGATAATATAATATAATATATAATACGAATCAAACGCCAAACAGCAAGGAATATGCCCCGGTAACAAAGTAGACTTTATTTAGTAATTACTGAAGAATAAAGAAAAGTAAAACCAACCAAATTGAGGTACAGACAAATTTTGCATTTAACGGATGAAATATTGTAAATAAATATACATTACCAAATGAAAACACAAATAGTGACGTTATATCTGTCATATACAGAGGTTAAAAAATATATATCTTTTTACTTAAAAAACGAAAGAACAATATATATATATAATATATATATATAACAACAATGTATTGAAGTTGAGGGAGATGGCCCAGATGGGTTACGAGCATTAATTGTGGGATTTGAATTGGAAATACTCAAAAGGATTAATTATACCTATTTATTAACAATTTGCACCTCAGACAAGACAAGGATCGATGTTGCTAGTTAACCCAGTTTTCATTTTTGAACGGGTCAGTAAGATCATATCTTTTTTTGAGTAAACGACATTGTCCCACCCAAGGTTTGGCAAATCTAAGGTCCCAACCCTAGTTTCATAAATTGCAATTCTCACCCTTAAATTAACATCGTTATTTTTCTCTCAAAATAACACCTACATCTCAAATTTATCTCAAATAACCCTCCAAAAGATCCCAGTCAAGCCAAAATCTGGCCTAATTCCAGCACCATTGGACCTCCCCGCCACCACCATCAACATCCTCTTATCCTCCTCACCCAAACCCCTAACTTTTCCACCCAATTGCACCTTGGCGAGGTGTCAGAATTTGGCTGCAAAGGCACGACAAAACGCAAAACCCTAAGAGAGAGGCGGCGACGATTGGCGATGTTAGGGGTTTTGGTGGGGGGAAGCCAATGATGCTATTGGTGGTGTTGGGGGTGGTTTTCGGTGTCGAGACCTGCCTAAATTTGGATGAAACACCGATTGAAACTAAGATCGGTGGCCAGAGATTGCGGGGTTCAATCAGACAGTGAGGTTAGGGGTTTTGATGTGGAGGTTAAAGGGATTGTAATGGTGGTGTCAGGAGAGGTCGACTGTGTCAGAAACATGTCGGAATGGCCTGAAAACGTCGATGGGGTGAATTTGAGAAGTGAAGGGTTATTTTAAAATTTTTATCTTTAAAATGACAATTTTACCTCTTTAACTGTTATATTAAACATATTTCTCTTAATTTAAGGGTGGGAATTTGCAATTTATTAAACTAGGGGTGGGACTTGTAGATTTGCCAAACCATGGGTGGGAATATGTCGTTTACTCTATCTTATCTACCCAAAATGAAAGAAGAAAATTATTGCGTTAACTTCTGTTGAAAATGTGCTGAAATAGCACCATTAATTATTCAAGTACTGATCTAGAAAATACTTAGCTGCATTTGGTTTATTATTTTGGATAGGATTTTGAGAATAATATTAGGTAGTTGGATAGGGGAGTATTACGAGGTAAAATTTAAAAATTTATAAAAAAAACCCCTAGGTTTGCTAATTTAATTAAACACCCCAACATATAAAATGACAAAAACATCCCCACTACCCACAGTGCCAAATTCTGGCCACCACCGCCATAATCTGACTGAAAATATGGTCTTTTCCGGCTAGATCCACCACGGATCTGACCGAAAAAGGTCAGATCTATGGCCAGATGTGGTCGTCGACGACCGAAAAATGCCAAAGATATGGCCGTCGTTTTCGGTCAACGACGTGGATCTGGCCGAAAAAGGCTAGATTGGTGAACTACTGGCCAGTTCTGGTCATGGTGTAGGCCGTTGTATAGATTCTGGCTACCACCGACAGTGGTTTCCGGAATCTGGCAAGTATGGGTTGATAGGGGTGTTTTTGCTCATTTTTAAACTTTTTTCTGGGGGTATTTATGAAATTAATAAACTTAAGGGGTCTAAAATAATTAAAAAAATATGTAATATTTCTGAAATAATGTGTCAAACAATATTTGGAGAATAGGATTGGGAATATGGGTAGAAATAGGGATCCAAACGATTTTCATTTAAAATATAAGTTTTTATAAATCTAACATGCATATGTTTGTGTTGTTTATATGCGGGTAAATAATAAATAAACATGAAACTATGAATAGTGAGGTGGAATCCATGGAGGTTCTCTTTTTACCCATTATATAATACAAAATAAATCACTTTATTCATCAAGTTGATTATTTTTGTGTTACAAAAGGCGCAAGAATGCCCCATTTCCATATGGGGTATCTCTAGCAATGATCACAACTGCTGCATCTGGATATTTGTTTTTTTTTTTTTTTTTTTGGGTTCATCTCTAGCAAGTTTCAGCAACTTAGTTTAATGAATATAAAAGTCCATACTGGTTTAACTACGGTTTTGTTCATTTCGCCACAGCAATAACCTAACTTTATAGATCCCCCAATAATTGATAAAGAGCAACAAAGACTTTACCGGAATCCATACAAAATATCAGAAATGCTATATGATATGCACCTACTCTCTCACCCTTATAATATCAGACCACCAAAAGCTTGAAGCACTTCCCATCTCTCTTAATGAACGCGTTTTCCACACCCTGGGCTATGGCGGTAGAGATTTATTTGTACGAGAAATCATGTCCATCACTTACCCTATCTCATAGCTAAGCGGGGATCTTTCTTAGGCCTCTTTCAAACCAAATGAAACGACCTTCACATTTTTGTCTTCTATATGCGTATTGATTTTCTTTCTCTTCATTTCATTTCATGTTTATACTTTTCATGTCTTCTCTTTCATTATATGTCCTTTGTTTTACTGTTTTGATAATTTAAGCCTAGCTGTGTTCCTTTGTTATTTACCATTCTCTTTCTTTCATATATATCTATACAGAAAATTAGTACACAATCATAATTAGTCATCGTCAATTGAATAATTGAATTCATGAACAAACTTCAACTTAGATATATATATATATATATATATATATAGTTGGAAGTCGTAGACTTTTGACCAACATCAACAAAGCTGTTATGAAGGTTTTATTTCCAAGTTCAACAATTTGTGGTTTATTTATATGGGTTCCTTTGTATAAGATATTTTTAGAATAAATCTTCTTTCTACTAAAGGTAATACTACACTGATAAACGAATTTTATAAACTTTTTCTCATAAACCGACGTGATACCTAATTGACATTAACACGTCAACTGATGACTTTGACTAAATATCAACGATTCGTTCCTTAAAGACGAACGGTCGTTAGTCCTTGTGAAAGAATAGTCATTCCTTCGTAAGGAACAGATGAAACAACGGTTGTTCCTTATGAAGGAACAACCATAAATTCCTTCATACGAAATGCGAAATGGTCATTCCATGACCATTCTTCCTTTATACATGACCGTTCCTTCAAGGAATGACCCATTCCATAAGGAAGGAAAAAGGAATGGTCATTCCATAAGGAAGGAACAATTGTTCCTTAGAAAGGAATGGTCATTCCTTCATTCCATAAGGAAGGAACAGTCAGGAATGACCATTTCTTCAGTGAAAGGTCGTTTCTTAGATATTGTCAAAATCATTTTATGTTTTGGGTGTGGTGAGAGCTGCCAACTCAGTTGTCATGTCCTGTTTATAAGAGAAGTTTGTGATATTCGTTTGTCACTCTATCTTCATTCTTCTAGTAATTATCCTAGTTTTAATTCTTATTCGGAGTCTTTATGTCCTTTTCCTCTTAATTTATTCATGTCCAGGCCTACCCAACCATTTCAAAATTAATCACTAAACCAAAATAATTTATCGACCATATAATACATCCAACGCTCAAAAAGAAAATAAAAAAATTGTAGAGGTACTTCACGTGGTCATTATCATTGATTAAAAGTGGAGCGATTAGCTTATTGGAGAGGGTATTGGAGTTTAATAAATTAGGTCAAAATCAAACAACTAATCATTCTCTTAAACATTTAATTTTGTGATCGAAAAGGATTTGATACATCACCGACTATGCTAAATTGCTCTACTCTACTAACCAACAAACATGATTCCTTTTTCTTTTAATTGCTATTTGCTTGTCTCAATTAACCACCTCCTACAATATTTCCTAATCTAGTAGCGACCAAGATTCCTTTTGTCCACCATATCACTCTTTTCTCTCTTATTGTTATTACTATTATTTTGTGATTAATAGAATAAACCAATTTTCTTAAGCCTTAATCTTAATTAAGAAAACTAACCAAACTTTAATATGGCTCTTCGATTGTGTACTCAATTGGGCATCACTGGAATCTTGATACTCTCATGGCCACTTGGCAATAATATAATTACTTATAGTTCAATTATTTAGTAATAATTGATAAACATGATTAATATTTTTATTTATATGAAATTCATGCTTTTAATTAGTTTTTATATATGTTCTATTTTATTCTCAATTATAATTACGAAAAAGTGTTCAATCTAACCACCGTAAGGCAATACCAATAGTATTATACTTGGATGAATCTCCATCCAAATAAATATTGTTTATGAAATCATTGGGAGAACAGTTTCTAAAATTAGAATAATCATTACTAAAAATAAAAAATAATAACATATACAATATTATTATAAATCAATGAATAAAAATGTGGCAATAATGTATATTTAACTTTAGACTAAAAAATGAATCGCGTGACAGAGCGTTATACCTAAAATGAGTGTGGATTGTGGAAGGACATGTCTTTCAATGCCTACCTGTATTAAAAAAACAATGGACCCAAATTGTGGTGACCAGACAACAGCGTGAGAATGGCCATTAATTGTTACGTAGGTTGCACAGCCAACTCACACCGAGGCCCCAAAACATTTCAATTGATCATACAGCGATGTTTCTCCCATTTTCTTTTAGTTAATTTCCCCAAGTAATTAGAAAAATACATTGGATTTGGCGTTACATATAAGCAGTTGTCGCGACATGCATAATCAACGTTTATATCCATCTAAAATGGGGTCATCAAATATATATATATATATACCTTAAATTTTCATTGATTCAGTGAGTCCATTTCCTGAACCATCCATGCATTAACCCAGAGTCCCCACAACTCCTTATCAATCTAAACATCTAATTAATTTTACAAGCTCTTCCATGGTCCCTGTGCATTTAACATTATATCAGTTTTGGGTTTACTTTCTTTTCTCTGGATTCTAAATCCAGATATTCATCTTCATCAAATAAATTGTAACATCATTCGTTCTTCATCAGAAAAATGAAATATTGGTCTACTTGTGAAAAATACTTGGGCCGATCGATTCTATTTTCTATGCCACCTATCATCAGAATTTATCACTCCAGTTTATATATACAGCAAAAAAAGAACAAAAAAAAAAAAAAAGTTGTCGTGAAGATATGGTCTAATGTTCCGGAGGGCATTGATTGAATTTAGAATTAATGCTATATATATTTCAATCGCTTTCTTCAAGTTACCTCTAGAAAGATTAATTAAAGCTTATACAATCTTGCTTGAACTCCTCCTGCTCCTGATTGCCACCACTTGCCCTATTTACTTTGTATATCTCTTAGCTGGAGAAATGCTAACTGATCAAAACTCATTGGTGTCTGCACCAAAATAGGGTATTGAGTTCACTGGTTTCTCCAATCACACTCAAGACCCCTCTGATGTAGTGATATTTATGTTTTTAAAATCTGTTCTTTGAAAATAAATCAGATTTTTGAAAACTGAAGGTCCCGCTCCTGCTCGAGCTTCGAAGCAGGTTTTCCTGGAATAAACAAGTGGCGTTTCATTACAGGAAGTGGTTGTAATACTGAAGATAGATCATATAAATCAAGATTCAAGAGCACTGGGACATGGAATTTTACCCTAGAGCTTGAGACTCAGACACGATACCATCGTGTCCATATTAATTCATAGACCTTAAAAATATTTACTAGAATACATACAAGGAAAAAAAAAACTTAATAATATATCCTACAGTATTGTTCTTAAGTTCTACTATTTTCATATCATTTTATCAAATTCTAATTTAATTTATGTTAATCCAACATAACATTAAAGTGCTTTAATTAACAATTGTTACTTCAAATTATTTAAGTTTTAGTTAATTTTCTTTTTGTTTTCTAAAAGTAAAAACTCCTAACTTAAAATTGATATCAATTATCAAAATCTTTTTTAAGAGTAACAAAAAATGTGTTTTTTTTTTCTTTCTAATTTTCAATTTTTAAAAGAGAGAGTTGGGCATGATGGGTGTATCACTTCATGAATTTATAATTATTTGGCAAAAAAATCAATTGAACTTTTTTTCTAACCATCACTTTTATCCGTTGAGAGACATGAATTTGAATTAACTTGACATGAATTAATTTTCTATGCCACACGGCCACAGAAATCACCATTGGCGACTGCTAAGGAGACAGGAGGAAACTGCATGCAGGTAGGCTTAATTGGTTGCAGGTAATTCTAAATTTTGAGTGGGCACATGTGAGTTTACCTCAGTATACAATTATTTGAGATGAAGGCTCCACTGAATTATTACTTGAGATGTCGATGGAGTGTTGGATTATTTGACCGTGCCCTTAAATTCTAATTTGAGACGCTTTATATCTAGAAGACTTTTTATGGGATGGATTGAGCAAAGAGATAGATATACAGCACTCTATAATCATTGAAGAAATTTTCAATATCCCTCGTCGCCCTTTTCAACGGGATGCTTCAGTTTTTCCATACACGATCAATTTCTTACATAATTGCTCAATCTCTTTCTGGATTTTAGATCAATTGTTTATGGAAAGGCTACATTGACCTTCATATCATTAGGTGTGCCATCCCTATACATGCTTTTGGGGACACATACTTTTCTTTTTCCTCAATCACATATAACCTTATTTTGTAAAGTTACTATTCCTTATTGATGTTTTGTTTTTCTGGAATATATTTTCAGAACTGGTGTGGTGGGCATTGCGATAATGCCAGAAATCTGTTCTTTTGTATGTCCTTTAAATCAAATATATACCACTACAACCCCGGGGAGTTGGTCCACCGAAAGGAAGAAAAATGAAACCATGTGTTATTTCAGCAAAGTTCTTAGAATCTTAAAACTTAATTTGTTAATAAATTAATACCAATCACTATCATAATTGTATACTAACAGTAAGATGCTTAATTAAGCTCTAAGGGGTTGGCAAGACGGTTAGAGAGGTTTGCTCCCTTCCTTCTTGGAGTTTTTGGGTTCAAACTTTAGAACCACTTACGACATTAATATTGCGGCTTAATTGATCTTTTGGAATAATAGGGTATTCAATGGATCTTAGGGATTAGTTGAGGTATGCGTAAACTGGTCTGGATACCTCAGTTACCAAAAAAAATGCGTGATTATGTTGAGCTGGAATTAATTGTCGGCTTCTTCAAATTTGCCCATTTGGTTGATGTGGGAAGCTTGAATAATTGAGGATACTACAATACCACCAGGGCTAACGTTACCCCAATTACTTGGGTGCGTTTGTTTTCTTATTCTATTCATTTTCCAAATCAAATGCATATTTGTTTCCCTATTCTTAAAATCTTATCCTACATTATTCAACTATTTTTAATTTTCAAATTCTACCTCGTAATAACCACATAACTCCACCTAACAATAATATTTAAAAAATACTACTCCAAATAAGTAAACAAACGTGTTTGTTTTTCTATCTTATTCCTATTTTAAATCAAAATGCATATTTGTTTCTCTATTCTCAAAATCCTATTCTAAATTATTCAATTATTTTTAATTTTTAAACCCTACCTTGTAATAACCGCCCAATTCTATCTAACAATAATATTTCAAAAATACTAGTCCAAATAACTAAGCAAAAGCACTTAGTTATTCTCTCAAATTAGTTAAAGCTTAATTAATAATTAATTTCATGAAATTAAATGTGTTTTATAAACTCTCTCGCAGAGGTTTGAATAGTTTTAACAAAATTTAAAATGATTTTTTTAGTGATATTTATGATTTATAAAAATAAAAAATTTTGAATTTTGAATTTTGATAACAAGGTGGTGGTATGTTATATTTATTATAAGCAAAGTGAAAGAAATATTTGGAAATGAGATTGGTGGTGGCGTTGGCGGTAGTGATGGAGGAAGAGTTAGAGAAGCAGTACCACCGGCTAGGAAACCGTGGTCGGGTCACAATCCTTGTCTTTGGCCTTGACAGCTGATGACTTCGACACTCTGATAAAGACTGTCGGCAACCTCATTTTTCGCCACGTGTTCAACCCTTAACCACTTAAAATCATCTGTTCGCCTGTTGCTGTCTTAACGGTAGTACTCCACAAGTATTCCAGTGGGTCCTAATTTAATTTATTCCCGTTATTTGGACGTATCAATTACAGGACAGCCACACCTTAGCAACCATCGAAATCGATCCACCAACACTTTTAGCTGCAAAAGCCTAATTTTTCTTAAATCTCATTGTCTATATTCAACCATGGCGGCTTTCAAAAATCGCATGTATATGAGTAAGACTTTATGCATCAACCAAACGTCGCCTTTTTTAAATTGAAAAAGGGTTTTATGTTCAATGTGAACTTCTGGGGACAGCATTACCCAACCTTGCTGGTTTTGTTAGGGTTTCTGCATTGTATTTTTGTTTTCTTCGCTTGGCTTATTGCATGCATAGAAGAATAAATAAACCAGATTCTCATTTTACTCTTTCAAAGTATTTGAACCAGATCCAACTATAAACTGGTCTAAATGAAATCCTTTAGGTCTGAGGTTATTTTATTTTTTGGGTCTTCTATTCTATGTGAGCAGCTTAGAAGTCACCACGTTGCCAAATTGAAACTTCAGAGTAAACCCATTAAATAATTATATACGTATATATTATCAAGATTCTTGATAACATATATATAATTTTGAGGTATTTATATAATAATAGACCTAATTTTGGAAGTCATGATGATAATCTTTGTCTTTAGAGTGGGGGACTTCGACATTATAGGTTGCAAAGTGCAAACAGCCAAACACGGTAAACTCATCTTCATTGCAGCAGTATAAGAATCTGCAGACATGTTCAAATTTCTTGATCAGAATAAGAAATTTCAACTTGCTAATAATGATAATATATTCTTGTAAAATAGATAATATAAAACTTGTCATGGTGTTGCTGATTAGATGGGCTAGATTATTTCTTATAAATAAAAAAACCACCTATCCCAATGTTAATGCTTGGGTGACCCAAGACACATGTAGAATTCTGTCATTCTGTTCAGCTGTCAATGTTTGCATATCTTGATTTAAAGCTGCATGAAACCAGCATGTCACCTCTGGTCAGGGAAGTCTTCACTCCCAAAAAAAGAAAAACATATAAACGTGTATCTTTGAGCACGTATCCAAGATCCCATTTTTTTAATCCTCTCTTTTATAATGCCGTCATGAGTGATGCCAATATGAGATGACCCACTTTCTATAATGGGACACTTAATTTAAAAGCTATCTCTTGTTGACTGACTTTAGAGAATTGATGGAACTTTATAATTTCATGTAAAGATAAAGTTTCATCGAATTTTATTTTTCATATTAGTAGAGCTCAGTTAACGAAATCAAATAATTAAAGGTGTGTGGAGGTGCATTGATGATCAAATGACTGTGTATTTATAAACCACTATGGTTCTTCTCAAAAGCTTTCGTTCTACTTGTACACCCTAGCTAGTAGCTAGCATCCAAATCTGCACCAAGAAAGAAAGATGCTAAGTAACAAGGACCTCACGACCGAGATTTGGTTCAGGATTTTATCAGCATAGTTAAATGTTAATGACACTTAAAATAATAATAAACTTAAGATTAAAGGGCGTTAAGACGGTTGATAATGTAATCAAAGATCATGATCACAACTGCTACAAGAAGATTTGATATTACCACTAAGAATATTTTACTGGATATGCCCCTGACTAATTGCTCTTAGTCATCTCCGCTAATAGTGTTAAGTAAATTATTTGCAATTCTATTTCCTACTCATTGTCAGTGGACCACTACTACTAGAGTACTAGTACTAGACATTTAAATTACATTCGGGAGTTCTTCTCAGCTAACAATCAATTTTTTACCTAATCTTGATCAATATTCAATAATGAAAATCATAAAATGTAGCTGATTCTTCTCCTATATTAAGGTACGTCATTGTTTTACCAAGAGATATACTACATGCATGTGGAGTTATTTTATGAAATTTGCTCCATGGTTTAGCAAGAGTTATTTTACATAATGCTTTTACAGTTCTACTACAAATGGTAGGTCCCTTCTGTCATAAACAGGCAGATCCAGTAACAACATGAAACTGAAACAACAATGAATTATTTAGCTGTTAATTAAATGTTACCATATCCTAATTATTGGTTTAATTCCAGACTTCCACAATAACTAGTGCACCCAGAGTCTACGACTATCTCATTAGAACCTATGTTAGAACTCAAGCCCAAAGGACAGTTCAACCCAAAAGACCGGCTTGATAGGTGTGAGAGCTCCTAGGTTTAAGTACCACACTTGGTAAGTGTAAGAACCTAACATTGCACCCTTCCTTTAAGCCGATGTCCACGACATCTTTCAGTCTATTAACATTGACCTGACGGTAGCCCATACTGGAAGCCTCCTTGAACGCGTCGATCTCCTCCTCCTAAGCTTATCCTCGTCCGGCTACCTAACAACCTAATATTTAGGTTTGGCCTATTCAATACATGTTATTAACATTAGTATTTTTTTTTTTTTTCAATAGTCCAATAAAGCTTGGTTTCATTGACATTGATTTTGTTGTAATGAAAAATAAATATAATAATAATAAGAAGAAGAAGAATACTAAACATCAAATTTGGTATATTATGTTCTACATAAAAACCGACATTATAAAAATGAATGGATCAATTTATATAAATAATAAAATAATAAAATATTAATAAATAATGAGACAATAAAAGAGTTATATAATTTGCCACCTTGATTTGTATACTTAGTTTGTAAATACAGTATTATTCATATAAAAACAATCTACGTTATTAAACATGTACAATGAAATATGTTTTTATTTTTTTCTAGAATATTGTCATTTTAGATCACAAAGACTCGTTTTAAGTTAACCTCGGTACAATTGGTGGAATTTTGAATAAGGCTAGACACAATTATAAAATATTACTAATAGGCAATACATGGAATTTTTTTTTTTTTTTTTTTTTTTGATAGTATCATTATTTTTTTAATTTGCTTTTCTTTCTTTATTTTGTTTCAAATATTTTCGGATAAGATCTCGGTTCTAGTTCTGGTTATCAATTTTGGTTCCGATTCCTGTAATGGCAGAATTAGAACCAGAACCGCACAATGCCAGTTCTAGTTCTCAAGAACCGGAACTAACCTTGTGAGGGCGGTTTCGAGTAGGAATCAGAGCTAGAACCTTAGATACCCTTTGGTTCTGGTTCTACCCTAAAATTATGCTCACCCTTGAATATAAGGGCATCTCCAACCCAACACCATTTTGGTGTAAATGTTGTGGAAAATGTGCTTCAACCGAACACCAAAAACTACACCAAATTGGTGTAAGTGAACAGTGTCACGCCAAATTTGGTGTAACACTATTCATCCACACCAATTTGGTGTGGCACTATTCATCTACTATAAAATATATATTTTTTTTATTTGTATTTTTGTTAATTTAATTGTTATTTATATTAATATTTATAATAATAAATTCATAATAATTATATAATTCATAATAATTATATAATTCAAAAAATGATGAAAATTTAAAAACAAAACTTTATTCAATGCAAATATTAAGCTACAATAACTCAAAATAAAAATTAACACTAATTTAAAAACACTAAAATTAAAAGAAAATACAACATAAACTAATGACTGCATGTATTATTATGCACAACATGATAATCGAGAATGATCGTAATATTGATGCATCGATTGTGAATCAGATAGAAGCGTCAACTCTTGAAGTTGAAATTGTTAAAGATGAAAATATCCGATTTCAAAATTTTCTTGCTCGACATAGATAAATCAAGGATATAGAGGCTCACCACGTTCTTCAAAATTCATTAATTGATTATTTGTGAGAAGAATATACTAATTCGGAAAATTAAATTACTATCAATATGGAATTTTACTTTTGTATTGTTGTTGTCTTTTTTTTTTTTTTTTTGGTGGCATTTTATATTAGATGTAATTTTTTTATATATTAAATGTAATATTTATTTGATTAAATAAATGCTTAATTTTATTAAATTAGTATAATTTTTAAAGTAATTATTATTTAATAAAAATATCATTTCTAATATTTAATTAATATATACAAAAATAATTAGTGAAATAGATTAATTATTGATTATTAATAGAAAAAAATAATATTCTAAAAAATATTATTTTTAATGTAATATTTAGTACAATTGGTTAGAGATGTAATACTGAAATACATCAAAAATCACACCAATTTAATGTTTGTGGATGAAGATGATCTAACGCTGGTTTGATCCAAAGGATGTGGACCTTTTAGTTATGGTAATTAGGCCTACAAGCCCTGGCCCGTTGATATATCACTCAACAAGCAGACAAATTATATCTTAACCTTTTCGAAATACAATAAATTATTTTTATCAGCACCAAAAGTTTTCAATAAATTACTTATCGTTCTCAAATTACATAAAAATTGCAATTGAGTGACAAAATTGAAACAGTAAAGCTTTCTCGATCAGACGTCCATCCAGCTGAGAACGTGTTGGCTCTTCTTTTCAGGGCCGACATGATCGTGCAATTAGAAATGTTGATGGGCCTTGTCGACCGATGACCAACCATATGCTACTACGTGTACATGAGGATGAGATTATTAGCCGTCAGATCATAAAAGTCACATCAAATTGCCAGCTTTTTAGTAATATAGATTTGTCCTATCCAGTTTATCACCGTACAAAAATCGGACCCATATTAGAAAAATGAGGTCGGCCAAAACAACAGTACAGAAAAAAGAAAAAGAAAAAAAAAAAGACTTCTTAGAGAAGTATGAGTTAGCGGCGGTGGACACCAGTCGGTAGCCGGAGAGTTAGGTCAACGACAGCTTCACGTGACGGTTCTGTCGACTGCTGCCACTATAACATATTTTTTCCTTAACAAGTGGGTTGATAATTGAAGTGATGTGGCACTTTCATATTTATAGTTTTATACTACGTGAGCACAGACCACAGACTCTTGAGAATTAATAAAACGACAGGACAGATATAAACTTGTTGAACAGTACAAACAAGAGTACCAAGTTTTTCCTGTCATCACACTCTTAAGTCTTAACAATAACATTTTCCCAGCTTTGTCAAAAAAACATTCTATTAATCTTTTTATTATTTTAATCTTCTTTTATTATAAGCTTTTCATCATAGTCCTCGAGTTCTGTTGGGAGACTAGCATCTTCAAGTTTATGGCACTGAAACTGCTTAGTTCTGCGTGAAATTTTGGTGTCAGTGGGTGGCTAGTACTAGTAATTTCAAAGACGAAAGATGAAATGGATAATCCAATGGCAGTCTGCAGTAGAAAAGACAAGAAATATAATACATAGCTGTAGAGGTAAATGCAAATTACCCAAAAAGAAAGAAGGTAGCTCAATTTCCAAGTTGCAGACGACATAGTTACAGCTATGATTGATAAGTCGTTTTGGTGTGTTGTGGTGAACTCACTGTCATTGCATCTGAAAGTAAAATAAATCAACGAAGATACCGGTGGATTTGGTAGGGTAATGTTTTTTCATTTTTACAATGATAGAGATATGTCAGCAAAATTTACGTCCCAAAGAGAGTCTGCTGTCGGATTGGAGTTACATATACCCATGTGAATGTTGGCAGTAAACATCTTTAAGCCATGACTTGACTGAGGCAAAAATTTAGACCACAAACAAAAGCAAAGTCAAAAAAAGGGACCACCCATCCTCAATATAATTGTTTGCATATATGTGACTGAGTTAAAGTTGAGGGTTTATCGGCAGTCCAAAACGATACGGGACGGATGGATAAATGTGTTTTTGCAGAAGTGGGTAAACACATGGTACAATTATTAGTCAAGGGACTTGAAATGGCGAAGCTGAACAGCAGACAATAATAGATTCGGATGAGAGTGAACCACGTGTGTGAATTTTGATGACATTATCAAAATAAAAGAATCCAAACCATCTCAAAGAGATATTAAATAACATTTGTTCTATCTTTATCAAAATAAAAGATCATGATGAATGAGAGTTCTTTATGTGTCAAGGTAATTTACGAAAACACTTATTACATTAAACTCATAGGTGTATAAATGGACACCTCTCTTCATGAAAAAGGGGTTGGTTGGACATATAAGAATTAGACATACATTTGAGTTTTATTATTTTTTCTCTATAAACAAAGCGCTATTCCATCTTTGTACACCTTACAGGCAATATCAAAAAAATAGTTAGAGAATAATAAAATAACAGTGAATATAGGATTCGTTTTAAACATCCGAACCACTATAAAAATCCCTCTTGCCAGTTTTTTATTTATGTTTCTTCAAACATATATCATCTCAGCTCCACATACAACTCTCATAATCAATCACACGTAATTTGTAAGACCTTCTTAACACTTTGCACATACGAGATCATTGGTATCAAAATCAAGTATCAACAGTGTATATATATATATATATATATATATATAGGTTTACTATCTAGTCTATTATTTTAAATCTAATTCAAAAAATTGCGTGAAATAGATTGTAGATTGCAGATTCGAATAATCTAAAATTAGTTAATTTTTATGACATGAATATGACTATAATTTTCAGTTATTTATGATAGTTTTGAAGATGGAGATTGAATAATGTATGAAAAAAAAAATGGAAATTCAAACTAAAGCCCAATTCAAGAATGTGTCCGGATTATGGGCCCATGCAGGTTCCGTTATATTGTACAATAATATTCTTGGGTAAGCGGCAAACCAAGTCCAATCTCAAGAGAGTGGTGATATTTACAGTAATTTTAGTGTTATATTATGGATTATTGAATATGAATGGGGCTAAGTAAAATTAGGATCCCGTTTAGTCCGTTTAATCGAAAAATTTAGGGAGATAGTTTTTTTTTTAATTTCTAACATCCTTTGTAGTTTAGATTTATTTTATTTTCACTTTAGTGTGAATTTATATATATATTTTTTATTTAATAATAACTTCCGATGCAGTCTAATGCAACTAAAAATTCAAGAAGGTAGAAATGATATTTGAAGGGAGGATGATGCAACAAAGTGGCAAACATGGCCGTGGGAATCTCTGTATCTTTACTCAAAGCGAAAGACTTAATTATCAATTATAATGATTTTCTGTTTAATCATTCTTTATATGATAATTTTTCCCTAATTTAGTTTCAGAATGGGGCAAATGAGTGTTAAAATAACATCTCTCAAAATTAATGATGCGTTAAACAGGACCCCATCCCATTGCAGATGCCCAACCCAAAGAGCTGAACCTACAATCGGACAACAACTCCTCAACCCTCGGATAATGGCTCAATCTGTTCACACTTCATATATTCAGCTGATGCCGATCCATTTTTGGTGGGTGGAAAGTGATTAATAAAAAAAATCAAGGGTTATTAAAAATGATCAAAAGTTGAAGAGGTTATAAAAAAATAACCAATTTTTGGACGCTTATACTTAATACTTTTTAGCATGGTTGTCAAATTGCTTATGGTATTGTGTATCGAAAACATAATTTTTTGAATCGTGTATTGTATTGTAGGATACGCCTTTTTTAAAAAAAAAAATTATAAAAATTTTCTAAAAATTTAATATCATCTTCAAGATTAATTAACAAATTTTGTGATATAATTAGTTTTAAATTATGATATTACATAATCAAAATTAATCATACAATTAAGAATCATATCATTTCCTTTTAACCACTAATATCATTTCTAAGATTAATGTCAATATCTATATCTCCACTTATGTTATTATTATCATGTAAAATAGGCAACATATATTCCTCTTCACTTTCTCCATGCAAAATAAGTAAATTTGAGCGGGTTTTAGTGAACCGGACTGGGTGACACATATTAGACCCGAATTTTTTTTTTTTGAGCCTTCGGCTCAAATTAATAAAGTTGTATCAATTTGTATCGATATTTTTAAGGATACATATTAACGTATAGAAAGGTTTAAGATACATTATCCGATACGTATCGTTAGCAACTCGTATCATAAGATACGTATCGCATATCATAGGATATTAATAATGGTCAAAATATGTTTATCCCTAACCTTAAACTACTTAACACCTTTTCATACAATTTTTTTTTTTTACATTTCAATCCATAAAAATCACTCAAAATTAGTTAAACATCTCCCATTTAAAACCTATAAACACTATATTCAAGTAAGATCGTCAATTTGTATAAATTTTTAATATTTCTTATAATTTTTTTATTAAGTTAGTTGGTAGGGTTTTTGAGTCGATGTGATGGTATACAATTCAAAGTTTGTTAGATCTATGTACGTATAAATGTTTATTTGATGTTCATTTATCGTGTATTTGGCTTTGACGTTATGAAAATTGCACAAATGGTTTACATGTGGTAAATTAAAGTGAGAAAATTGAGTGAAAAGTCAGTTAGTGCGAAATTTTCAGTATGCAAATAGGATACATGTGATAACTGACATTTAGTTTTTAGTCGGTGCAAAAATTTCAATTTTGTTACGATATATATAGTATGGGTAACGCGTAATGTACCCCAACCGCAAGAGAGGATCTCCCCCGGATAATACTTTACATTACGTACAATCTATTCACACCCACTTAATTACTTTATATAATTTTCTTAAAATATGTTCATTTATTTACGAAAAAAGTTGATATCATCAATTAAATTAATACTTAAAATTCTTAAGTTAATTTGGAAGTAACACGTAATCCTTGTTAAGTCAAATATACCGGAATAATCAATATTAAAAATCAGTAGT
This sequence comes from Pistacia vera, assembly GCF_008641045.1. Taxonomy (NCBI): domain Eukaryota; kingdom Viridiplantae; phylum Streptophyta; class Magnoliopsida; order Sapindales; family Anacardiaceae; genus Pistacia; species Pistacia vera. The sequence goes on from NW_022196196.1 coordinate 309,488, forward strand.
TTCGTGAATATTTTAACTGAAGTTCAATGAACGAGACATAAATCCTGTTTCATGATCTACAAATTAAATGTTAATATAAGTTAAAAACACTAGCAAACAAATGTCATTGTATGTTACAAGCACTTGCAAACAAATCTGTGGTTAGCGTTATTTATTCAATATATATATATATATATAGGTATATTATTGAAATTATCGAAAGGATGTCTTGATCCTTTGTATTGTCTATATCGATATAGTACATTTACACGAGGCTAAGGAATATATTTTTTGGTTTTACGCAGCAAAGCTTTGTTGTAACTAGTTAATCCATCCATCCATAGACTTTATTCATACGCAAAAAAGGTTAAAAGGTTCATAGATTTATCGATGAGTTCATCAATAGTCAGCCAAATAGGGTTTATACATGATGGGGCTAAACAGATTTGTTTTTGTATATTTATAATTGTTTTATCGATTGTTTCAAGGTCTATCTTCACAATTAGCCTGACCTTTTCATTTTGGTTTCTTTGAAAAGATCAAGAGGACGGGAAGATAATTTCTTCGTACTATTTCTTAAATTGACAGCATCGCTTACTTTCTTTTTAGAAACCATTTGCATCTCGAAGAAACTAATAGTCAACGTATCAATGGTTATTGCATGTTTAACTTTAACATTTTCTGAAGTTGATTATTGATCAAAACACTACTTGTCTTTCTGTTTCTTATATTCTTCGAAAAAAATAAATTATATACTGTTTATATATATGAGGATATAATTGAATATGGATTTTAGTTAAATAAATATCTACCCACAAAATTATTTAGCCCACCTAGTTTATTATGTTGATTGGTGATGACTATCATGTTTACGTTCTTGAATATCTCATAACATCTCAAGATTTTTCTCACTTATTATATGAAATATATTTCTTATATTATATTAATGACTCTTTTAAATAACTCAAATTAATTTGAGATATTCTCATATATAGGTAATGATGATAACGCTTGAAGATCGATTCCACTCCTCAAATTAATTTATTCATACATAACATATGCCAATTGAAAACCCAGGAAGACGCTCGAAAGCTCCTAAGAGTTTCCAAATTGTTTAAAGCCATTCAACATAACTTTTTTTATTGTTTGAGAATTTTAGATCTTTTCTTACTTGAGCTGAACCATGTGATCAAAGGGAATCAGTTGCTTCATTGATCTTAATTATCTTGATAGAGAACAATACAAAACTCCTCCGTCTTAATAAACAAAGAAAAGAGGAGAAAACACGTAATCACTTTGAATAAAACAAAATAATGCCCCCAAACCCCAACTACTGATTTTAACAAGCTGTGAAGAAGACACGCGAGTTTGCATCAGCAATAGCCCACATCACAATCATGCTTGGTTTTGGACCCTCCACTAATTTTTATCTTGATTAATTAAATAACCACAACAAATTAAACTACGGAAGGTGTTCTTGTTGGGAAACCCTAATTTTGTCTGCCACATTTGAACAATTATGTCATCATATGATTAACCATTGTGGGAATCAACCAAGGCATTGAAGAGATGGGAGCAATTAAAAGGGTCTTGAATATTTATCTCTTAGACCGAAATAATCCTCCAATCACAAACTAGACATGACCTTTAATTAAGGCACTTTAGGGTTAGTGGGTGATTGACGATTTTATAATGAAATTCTCACTCATAAAGTCGGGTATTTCATCATGTCACGTATATGTATTTCATTCGTATTGTTAAGAAACTTAAGGGAAGTGGAGTTGACTCTCCTTTCCTTGATTTATATTTATATTAAAATCATGTATACTCATCATTCGTGTCTCAAAATCTATAATTACTCTGATGCAATATGATCAATGTAACCAGAGAAAGTAACTATCCTTGGGTGGTTGGGTGAGACAATATTAACTCTTAGATGTATTACTCAAGAGATCTTGAGTTCGATTCTTCTTGATTGTTAATAGGGTGGCCATTGAATGATTAATTTATCTGGTTGTTAACTTTAAGATTTTAGGATTAGTTGAAATAGATGCAACCTTTAGTTAAAAAAAAAAAAAAAAAAAATTTATCTCCTAGGTGGTAATTACAGTAAACATCAATCTCAATGGATTTTAACTCTATGCAATACTTTATATCTTCCCACCATAGCTTCAGGTGACAAATGGGTCATTGATGTTTGCCATTTACAAGTAAATAATCATTTCGTAACACACCAAAACATGAAAAGGAGTAGCGAGGTGGCAAACAACCGTCATCACACTTGACAGCAATCTGACACGTCCTTAAACTATAGTAATTTATGTAAAGTGGTGATTTGAGAGGCTTCCACTTTCCCAAAGGGGTATGGACTAACAAAATGAGTGGCAAATAATGAAGAATTTGGTGGCTTTATTTTTCATGGAAAACATCATTGTTTGGTTTGGAATTATAGGAAATGCACCAATATGAAACCTGTTCAACTCCACTTTGGACGGCCACATATTATTTATATCAACGTTCCCTCTTTTCTCTCTTCAAATTTCTTAATTTGGTTCGTCACTTATTCCAATTATAGGTATGACCCATACGTATACATATATCTTGTTCACCTTTCTCAGCTCTAATTAATAATTATACTGTATTTTATTTTATTAATTACATACTGCGAGTGCTAGTGGTTGGCTAACAGCAGGCAGTGCCATCCATTGATTCCATTCTCATTCTGTCGAGTCCATATGTTATAATGGCTTAACAAGTTGGGAGTAATTAATGTTACACTTAGAGGAATTGAATTTAAGATCCAATCACAAGTGCATTAAAAGTTAATCATTAAGTAAAAAATTTCGAATCTAATTTAAGTGAAATAAAACAGACGTGATGATCGATATAGCTACAGTTTTTCACAGCATACGATCTGTTATGGAAAAACTGTTCAAGCAAAGAATAAACAGATACGAATGATATAGCTCTTGATGATATTTAGACGTATACATTTATGTGCAACTCTCTTCTTATTCGAATTCCGGAAGTAATCATGAACTGACAAAAACGCAATATCTTTGTGATTGCCCCACGGTCAGCATGTTATTAAATATAAATTATTCTACAAAATTGTTGTCGGCTTTTGGTCTGGACCCACTTTAATATCAATAATCTTGTGTGTGATTTTTCTATTAAACTCGAAGCATTGTAAGGATATAATTCGATCCAAAATCAGCTCAACTCTACCGATTGTTTGACTCAACATAAACTCGTTGAGATATAGCTCGACCCAGTACAAGCTAGTCACGAACAATCCAAGTGATCGCTCAACAAATTCCCAGATAACTTCAGATCCCAGATATCTCAGAAATGATCAGATTGATAGCAATTTTTGCGCAATCGCAACGTCCAATCACGAGAATATCGAAGTTGCATTTCAATTTAACTGTAATCTATTTACTTGCGCTCTTTCCTTTGTATAAACTCTATATATAAACCCCCTCAAACGATGAGGAAGGGTTGGAAAATATTCCTAGAGTCACTATTGTAAGCTCTCACAGCAAATAAAAAGAACAGTGGACGTAGGCTCAAGAGTTCATCTCGCCGAACCACTTTAAAATCCTTTTTGCCATTTACTTTACTGCATTCATTATTAATTCATTGTTGGTTATCCGTAATCATGCACACACAAGTTTCAATCCCACCAACGTCGATTGGATCACTCTAGTTGGTGTAGATTTTTGTATCAATATTTTGGCGTTAGAAGGAGGGTCTCCGCCAACATCTCAGAAATTCTGGCAAACAACCACAACAATCTAACCACTTCAAACCCACGATGGAGCATACAAGATCAAAAACCACCATTGGAAACCACGACAATGTGGAGACCACCCATCAGGAGGTGCAACAGGATGCCGCTAGGCGTCGACCACCATTGTCGCCATCTCAACATGCCACAAATAACGAGGGGGCAAAAATGCCAAACCCCAAAAAGGGCTAGCTAATGGAGATGATTAGAACCGTGGTTGCAAAAGCGGTGCAACAAAACGTGGTTGAGCTAAGAAATCAATAACCAACCACCCAGAACCTTGACCACCCGCGCTTCACTGTTCCCACCCCGATGGGTCGGACTTCAACCGAGGACCAGTCTGGCTCATCAGCGCCAAGGGGCAACCGACACCCTCGACATCAAAGGGTGCACTTCGCTCACGAGCATGAGTCAAGTAGGCAAGCCAACCCCGGAATGAAGCCAAGGAAATAACCAATGGGTGAAAGCGAAGGTAATGACCGCCCACGAGACGCTCGACCTACTCAGCGTTAACATGTCGGTCTTAACCCATGTCCAAGACAAGCCTAATCCTCACAAGCTCGCAAGATGAGTAATGTGCGCCAATTTGGAAATGACTAACGTTCCGGTTATAACTGACGTTGTGAGCAACACACTGACGAGTATGATAACACTTATCAACCGAGCCATCATGACTCAACTTCGCGTATCAATGAGCGTAATGGAGGATGTTCACAAGCGACAGATTTGTGAACTCACTTGCTCAAGGTAAAGTTGAACAGAGCCAACTAGAGAAATCACAATGAAGACTTGAATCATGTGAAGAAAATGCTCAACGATCTAAGGGCCCGCCAGAACAGTGTGATAGAAGAAATAGTAAGTTCCCCCCTCATGGAGGAGGTTCATCGGGCCCCACTTCCATAGGGATTTCGGGCGCCAAAGAGTCAGTTCGACGGGAGAGGAAACCCTAGAGACCACCTCGACAATTTCAATGACCTGATGGAGCTTCACCAAGTCTATGACCTAGCGAAGGATCACTGCTTCTCGATCACATTGGTAGGGGATGCCAAGAGGTGGTACAAAAGACTCAAGGCGAACTCCACCAATTCTTGGCAATAGTTTTCCTCATTGTACTTGCAGCAATTCCAGGCGAGGAGACAATTCGCAATGCCACTTAATGAGGTTCCATAATGAGCAAGCAAAGGTCGCGGATGCACCTGAAGAGTCAATCCAGACTTTGCTAATTGCAGACATCAGACCGAACACAGAGCTATGGAAAGAGCTTCAAAGCGAAGATCACGTGAGCTTAATGAAGTTTTATTAGATGCCTGCAAAGCACCAGCGAGTAGAAAGCTCGTTAGCAGCCCTAGCCAGAAGCTCGCCAAGAAGAGCCCTAAATAGGCAACAACATCGCTCATCAGATAAGTTGAGGGCCCAAGACCGTAATGATAAGGACCAAAACAGGTCCCAAAAAAGATAAAGAACAGATAACCGCGGGGACATGCTACCCTTCCCGCGATACGCAGAATATACTCCCCTCACGCAAGACATAGCTCACATTTATGAAGTCTCCCGTGAGGCAAAAAGACTGCCCACTCCAAAAAGGATGAGAGGAACTTTGGGCTGGAGAGATTTGCAAAAATATTGTCAATACCATTGAGACATCGGGCACAACACCAATGAGTGTCGGGCTTTGAAAGATGTCATCGAAGATCTGATACGAAGAGGCCACCTAAAGGAATTTGTCAAGGAGGCACCAGCTCGGGAAAAGGAGGTCTAATAGGCCCCGACCAACACCAACAATGAGGTCATGGTAGGCATGATCTACAGGGGGCTTGACATAGTAGGGAGCTTGAGGCGCGCTCACGAATAGTACACTCGAGAGGTCCAAACAGATTCGGTCCCCCGGATAATGAGCTGTGAAAAGAAGTTGTTGAAGTGGCCTAGATAAGAAAGTGAGGTGGTAGGATTCACTGTTGAAGAATGCGAAGAATCTCATCACCATAATCATGATGCGATCATAATCGTAGCCAGGATTGGCAATGCCAGAATGCTGAAGGTAATGGTCGATAATAGAAGTGTAGCAAACATCATCTTTTTGGGAGCCTTTCGGGAGATGAGGTTCACAGAGAGGGACTTGAGGGCATGATTCATCGGGGACAGTCCGGTCCCTGAGGGAACAATCGACATTCCCGTGCCTCTAGGAGCAGAACCCAAAATCAGGATAGTAATGACTGAATTTTTAGTGGTAGAATTCCTAACCACATACAACGTCATCCTCAGAAGACCAATCTTGGATGGTTTAAGTGCAGTCACATTAGTGTGCTGCCAAGCAATGATGTTTCCAACTCTCGATGGAGTTGTGATGATCAGGAGCTACAGTAAATAATCTTGGGAATGTTACAACCGGGCCATAAATGCTGCATTAAAATTGCCACTCCTGAGAACAATGGTTATTATAGAGTCTGAACCATACCTTGGACCTCTCAAGGATACCATAGATTCTTGCATCCACAGAGAAGAGCCCGCCACAGGTCTAACGGAAGAGCTACAAGAAATATGTGTTAGTGAGGAAGATCCAACTCGCGTATTGAAAATTGGCAGCAGCCTGAGCAAATAAATGGTCGATAATCTAGCGGGGTTTCTGAAGAAAAACCTAGATATGGTGGGGATCACCCCCAAGGTAATGTGTCACAGGCTGAACACCGACCCAAAGGCTCAGTCAATAAGACCAAAAAGAAGGTCTATGGATTCAAAGCATTCTAAAGCGCTCAAAGATGAAGTTGACAAACTCTTGAATATCAACTTCATCAGAGAAATGAAGTATCCGGATTGGCTCGCCAGCTCAATTGTAGTTAAGAAGTCGAACGGTAAATGGCGAACTTGTGACGACTTCACAGACTTGAATAAACTATGTCCCAAAGATAGCTTTCCACTATCATAGATCGACCAACTAGTAGATGCGACAACTGGAAACATACTACTTAGCTTCATGGATGCATACTCAGGATATAACTAAATCCCGATGAAAAACATTCCTCCTTTACTACTGACCGTGGGATTTATTGTTATAGGGTAATGTCGTTTGGCCTGAATAATGTTGAGGCGACCTGCCATCGCTTGGTGAACAAGATGTTCGCCAACCAAATTAGCAAAACTATGGAGGTATGCATCAACGATATGCTCGTCAAATCAAAGGTCGTCGAAAGCCACGTTGAACATCTAAGGGAAATGTTTGACATTCTCTTAAAATACAAAATGAAGCTCAACCCCCTAAAATGTGTTTTCAGAGTAAGCTTGGAAAAATTCTTAGGGTTTCTTGTAAATCAATAGGGTGTTGAAGCCAACCCATAGAAGATTCAAGTTCTGCTAGATATGAAAAGCTCAACCAGCATAAGGTAGGTACAAAGCTTGACCAGGCATGTGGCCGCTCTCAACAGATTTGTTTTCCGAGCCACAGACAGATGTTTACCATTCTTTGAGACCTTGAAAGGGAAGAAAGGTTTCAAGTGGACAAAGAAGTGTGAGAAGACATTCTAGAAGCTAAGGAAACATCTGGGACAACCTCTTTTGTTGTCAAAGCCCATCTAGGGCGAGCCACTGCTATTGTATTTGTCAGTATCAAAGTCTGCTATCAACGTAGGATTGGTACACGAAGAGGGAGAAGTGTAGTGGCTGGTACACTATATGAGTAAGAGGCTACTCGATGCGAAGATGAGATATCCCAAAAGGGAGAAGCTCACTTATGCTTTTGTCATTGCCGCCAAGAAGTTGTGACCTTACTTCCATGCGCATTCCATCCACATGTTAACCAACTTTCTGTTGAGAAAAATAATGCAAAAGCCCGAGGCATCGGGCAGATTGATTTAGTGGACAATGGAAATGAGTAGCATGATATAAAGTACATCCCAAAAATAGCAATCAAAGGTCAGGCTTTGACATATTTTATATCAGAATTCTCCCATCAGTCAAAAGGGGAACTAAGCCCGCTAGGGGCAAATACCTTGGAAGAAGTCAAGTAGTAAAAGCCAAAGCTCGATGACCTATGACAATGGACTTTGTATGTGGATGGCTCCTCGAATGAGAAAGGAGCAGGAGCAGGGCTCTTGCTAGAAAGTCCCGAGGGAAACCAGATTAGAGCCGCAGTAAAATTCGGGCTCGCCGCCTCCAACAATAAGGCTGAGTACGAGGTGTTGCTCACAGGGATCCACCTTGCCAAGGATATAGGGGCACAATTCATCAAAATTTACAGTGATTCCCAGCTCTTAGTCCACCAGATTATCGAGGAGTACTAAGTGAAGGAAGATAGGATGGCGTCCTACCTCCAACTGGTGAAATTCGAGCTCAAGCAGTTTAGGTCCTTCACAGTTTTTCAGATCCAAAGGAGAAGAATTCGGTAGTTGATGTTTAGCCCGCTTGGCCTCAGCAATGAACCCAAAGAAAATTGATTCCATACCAATTAAGTTCCTCCCAAGACCAAGCATTTCTGCTCCACAAGAACCAGTTTTAGCGATGAGTGGAAGATACAGTTGGATGGATTCAATCATTACCTACCTAAGGGATGATACAGTACCAAAAGAAAGAACTGAAGCCAGAAGACTTTGCGTAAAGTCAGCTTGGTACATAGTCATCAATGAAAAGTTGTATAAGTGCGGGTTCAATGTACCGCTACTGCAATGTATCGACCATGAGGACGCAGACTATGTTCTGAGGGAGATCCATGAGGGGATTTGTAGGAACCATGCAGAGGCAGATCTCTAACATACAAAGTGTTTCGTCAAGGTTATTACTGACCAACAGTTTTTAACGATATAGTAGACTATGTGCGCAGATGAGACAGATGCCAGAGATTTGCAGATACTCCATGAGCTTCACCTCAAGAATTAACTACACTGACAATCCCCTGGCCATTTGCAATTTGGGACACTGACCTGATTGACCCTTTGCCTCAAGGAAAATGGGGTGTTAAGTATGCAGTGGTTGACAACTTCACCAAGTGGGCAGAAGCTGAGCCTTTAGCTACCATCACATCGAACAAGCTGAAGGATTTCATCTACAAAAATATTATATGTAGGTCTGGAATCCCCCATACTATAATAACCAACAATAGGAAACAGTTCGATAGTGAAGACTTCAGATCTTTCTGTGAACAGCTTGGCATCAAGAAGAGCTTCGCCGCTGTCTACCAGCCTCAAGCCAACAGTCAAGTAGAGGCTGTAAACAAAGCCATCAAGTTTACCATTAAAAAGAAGCTCGATGCCCTAAAAGGAAGATGGGCCGAAGAATTGCCCAAGGCCTTATGGTCTTACAGAACAACATCCAAGAGTTTGAAAGGAGAAACCTCATTCTCTTTCTCATACGGGTGCGAAGCAATGGCCATAGTCGAAGTAGGGATCAATTCGTTCCGAAAGGAAGTTTTCAATGAAGAAGCCAATGAAGATCTTCTCCATTTAAGGCTGGATCTAATCGAAGAATATCGGACCAAGTCTTAGTTAAGGCTTGCCTCGTATCAACAACTAGTCAAGCGGTAGTTCAACACCAAATTCAAAAACAAAGACTTTGAAGTGGGCGATCTAGTTCTCAAAAAGGTCATCCGGGGTGCTCAAAACTCAAACTTGGGGGTACTTGGGCCCAAATGAGAAGGTCTATTCAGGATTTTCGTAAAGTTCGCACCAAGAACTTTTCACCTGGAATGCCTCAACCGTAAAATAATATGCGAGCCTGGAATGCCGAGAATTTACAAAGGTATTACTAATAAGCAGCTCGGATTCCACACATGTCTTATTTAATCATTCATTGTAAGGCCGATTATGGCCAAAATGTCCTATCAATAAAAGAAGTATCATTCATAATTTTACTTTGTTCACCATTCTTATTTACTTGTTTAGCGTCTATCATTCATTGCTTAAAAAATCGAGACCCACGCAATAACATCTAAAAAACTTGAAGTCAAGAGTCCGAAAAAAAGCAGCTTATTTCAATAAACCATACCAAAATCCAACTCTATAAAGGTGAAATATCCCAAATCAACGAAGTTAAACTTGAAAAAGTTCAAGAAAAACACGCCGAAGGAAATTGGCCCTAAGCCGGTAATCAAAACTCAAAACGAACAATGGATCCGAAGTTGGAGTTGTCGCATAAAATTTTCTCGCATATATTTGAAAAAGCTCCTCAAAAAGCGAGCTACGCATAACTTGGAGCAAATTCAGATTTTTTATGATAAGTCTAGTTAGGACGATTGAAATGACTTTGTAGGATTATAAAAAGAAAAATGAGATATAATGATCTTTCATGCAGGTGGAGGAGCATGGACATCATCTTTGGCTAGACCGGGGTGCTTACCGCCGACTAGAAGAAACGGTTCCTCGACGGAAGGAATGGTAGCGGCCTCTTCAAGGTTAGAAGCCTTGCCTGGAGGAAGATTGACAACTTTGGGGGGAAGGGTAGCCAGGGGAGCCAGATCCTCGACTTCTTGCTTGAGGTCAATCTCTTTCTCACCTTCATCGACCTCCTATTGGCCCTTACCCTCATCCTCGGAATCATCCGAGTATACGTAAGCCATTCCCTAAGATTCGGTCTTCATCCGAGTATGCTGTGCCAAACTTTTCTCTACCTTAGTTGCTTCCGCTTCAGCCTTAGCTTGCGCGGCCTCACTAACCTTGATTTTGTCAAGGAATTCCCTTTCCTTGACCTCGAAGGTCGTCATCTGCTCCTTTAGTCGCTCAAGCTCAGCCTGTTTGGCTTCATTCTCCTTCTCCTTCTCCGAAACCTCAACCCTGGCCAGAGCATCCTCCTTCATTGTCTCCGCCAATTACCACTCTTTATAAGTGTCCTCCAATGTGGGATAAGACTCATCATAGAGAAGTCTGCTCGCCATGACGACCTAAAAAAGATAGGATGGAAAGTCAACAAGAAGTAATGATAGCATGCAATAAAAAGAAAAAGGGGGCGAACTACTAGTACCTTCGTGTATAGCTGCACACCCAAGCCAGTAACTGGGTGGGAGACGAGTCCTTAACACCCGTAAATGTTCATAGGATAACGCCATCCTTGGCTGCTACGGCCCCAACATTGATATGGTCGGGGAGTTGGTTGATCAAAGCATTGACCGCAGCTTGAGCCGCCTCGTCCATCTTCTTGCCTCCCTACCAAGACGAGTTGGATTTACTTCCCCCAGCAGCAGCAATCTCACCCACGGGAGCGGACTCCTTCTTGGCCAAGTCCTTGGCCACTGACTTCTTTACGCTGTCAGCCTACACAGCGACCTCCTTGCTCGAGCCACCCTACTGCTCAGCTACTTTCTACTTTCTCAAGCCCCCTTGAGGCTCAATTGACTTCTTCTTACCCGAGCCGTCGTACTACTTGGGTGCCTTCTGTTTCCATGAGCCTCCAGTTAGCTCGAGTGTTTTCTTTATCGGCCCCTTTTAGGGCTCGGAGGCACATTTCCTGCCAATTGCCTTCGAGGCAGTTGCAGGCTTCTTCACACTTGGGTCTTTTTCAAGTTCGCCCCCACTACACTTCATGCCAACAATATTAGTGGGTTGCTTCGTCAAAAAGCAGTTGGTGTTTTCTTAGCGGTCACGGAAGCCATCGCCTTTTTCTTGAGGCCCTTTGGTTTTTCAACCCACATTTCTACAAAAACAAAAAAAAAAAAAAAAAAAAGAAGCAAATCGTGAGTGACCTATCTACGCAGGGGAAATAAGTGAAAGCAAGTGATAACTTACCTTTCTCAAGAATGGTAAGAAACTTGGCGTTGTCCTCATAGAAGTCGTACGTCTTCAAGTGAGAAAGTGAAATGACCTCGTTAACGTTGCGTTGTCCGTTGGGAAAGTCATTGAAACGTTGGAGCCTCTGCAAGCTTGCAGTAGGGAGATAGTTTTGCTTGACGTTATCTGCAAAGCAAAGTAACTCAGTTAGCTTAAATATAGAGTTTGAAAGTGATCATCACACGCACCAGGAGTCGAAGTCTTACTCGCTTCCAAAGCGAAAACACCGGTCTCCTGAGCCTCATAAAAGAAAATTAGGAGTCCTAATACGAGATCTTCTTTGGGACATCGACCAGCCCATTGAAACGTACCTTCCTTGCTTTGGAAATGTAGTATGACTGGTCTTGCCCTTTCTTTAGTCTATATAGATGAAGAGGTCCTCGACGAATGACTCACTCAAATCGGCGATCATGTATACTATATATAGACCTATGATTATGACATATGAGTTCGCGGACAGCTGGAGAGGAACGATGTCGAACCGTCTCAAAACGTTGTCAATAAAATAATGAGGGGGAAAAGATACCTCGCATCTCAGGAGGGTCTTAGAGATTGCCACCCATCCGGGTGGGGGATTCTTTCAAGAAGAATCCTCAAGAACCATCAAGTTGAGTTGCGGTGCATAAGTCTCTCTTATGCGCCTCAGGTCCTCGACGTTAATCAAGGATTATGGTTTCCTCTACAGCCTATGAACTGGAGACTTCTTGGACTATGCCAACTGTACTGAGGCATGATTGGTCGAGCCCGCCATATCGGGGTCCTAGCTCAGCGTCACGATTTACTTGGAAACCTCAAGGATTATACCCCCGAGGACTATCGAACCTGTAAGTGAATCGAACATGCGATCAATCGTGTGCTTGCTGGATGAAGACATAATTAAAGCTCGCTTCTGGGTACTTGAAACTGAAGTGAACATGTGTCAAAGCTCAAAAGACTCGACGACCTATCCACACTTTGCTTTCAATTCAAGCAACTGAGATAGCTCACGCTAGACGACGAATGCACGCGACCTATCCAGGATTTCAGCGGCCACCACGTTAAACCCTCCTTAAACCCAAGACCACCGAAGACACGCTTAAAAAGTAAACCCTTAGAAGGCTCAATGTGGCCACGATAATGGCCACCCTTAGCCGCAAAAATAGAGAAGGCAACTAAAGAGAGGGAAAGAAGCTTTATTGGAATAAGAGAGTGGGAAGAACTCGCCGGAAAGAGTACCGTGACGACAATGAAGCAGCAACAGAATAAGCAAAAGACGTCAAAGAATTTTCACAAGTTGAGTGAGTGTCTGACGACTTCACTCATTTTTATAGTACCTTACATGGGAGACGAAAAGGCGGGGTTCGATCGTAGCTGTCAATCTATAATGAATCCCAACCCTCTATTTATCGAGAAATCCTAGCCCTTGGACGTGGCCACTGTCAACCATTAGCGAGGGGCGATGAACTATCAGACTGTTGCAATCATAACTGTCATCGCACGTCGCCTCAACTCCGCGCGTGGACAACTGTAGTCGCCCACGCATGATGAAACATGACTGCCAAAAGGCAGCTGCATTTAATGGGACATAACCACGTGGAATTTACATAATTTTCCTAACCATTCATATTCCAAGTTTGACAGGTGTCACAGAGGAGAGAAGATCCAAGTGTGAAGTACGTCGACCGGCAATGGGTTTTACCGTCGAAGCTCGACCAAACCACGTCTGATGGCCCACTAACGACACCGAGCTTGATGTTAAATCGAGCAATAGTCTTCAAAGCTCGAAACAAGCATCGAACACTAGGGGGCAGTTGTTGTGTGTGATTTTTCTACCAAGCTTGGAGCATCGCAAGGATATAGTTCTATCTAGAACCAGCTCAACTCCACCGATTGTCCGACCCAACATAAGTTCGTCAAGATATAGCTCGATCCAGCACAAGCTAGTCGCGAACAATCCAAGTGATCATTCAACCAATTCCTAGATAACTTCATATCCTAGATATCTTGGGAATGATCAAATTAATAGTAATCTTTGCGCAATCACAATGCTTAATCGCGAGAATATCGGAGTTGCATTTCAATTTAATTGTAATCTCTTTATTTTCGTTATTTTCTTTGTACAAACTCTATATATAAAACCCCTCAAACAATATTGAGGAAGGGGTTGGAAAATATTCCTAGAATCATTATTGTAAGCTCTCACAGTAAATTAAAAGAATAGTGGACGTAGGCTCAAGAATTCATCTCACTAAACCACTTTAAAATTCTTTTTGCCATTTACTTTATTGTATTTATTATTCATTCATTATTGATTATCCGTAATCACGCACATACCAATTCCGATTCCACCAAGGTTGATTAAGTTACTCTAGTTGGCACAGATTTTTGTATTAACAAATTAAAGTGGCAAATATGAATTAGAGGAAAAGAGCTTGGACTTTGGAGGTGGAACCTCCTATTATAAGCCTAGTTGCAATTGATATTGATATCCTGGAAAAGGTAACGGAGTTAGGAAGGGGGAGCAAGGGTGGTTACTGGTGTGTCTTCTCCAACGCTCAAGTCAATCTACAGTGTGATAAGGGTGAATCAAATAAGCATGAACTTCCAAGAGTAAAGAAGAATTCTTTACGTTTTGTGAGTGTTTGTGCCTTGTTCAAAACTACATCCTCATGGACCTCATCCTTAATTTATATACGTAGACTTCTTAGAGATTAGACACGTGTAAGAGATAGTGGCATTTGTGATTTCTCAAACCATTTTTTTGACCTTGATAGATCCCAAACCCTATTCATTGTCTTAGGTGGGAGACTAGACTTGAGTTGACATTTGACATGACGGATTGGCTCAGTGTGGCCTCCCTACGTGTTGTAGAGGACTCATAGAAGCAAATTATCCCATAACAGAAACTGTACACCAATTTATGCAAGACAAATGAAACGAGGATGGGATTTCAAAATCTCATCACCTCATTGGAGAGAGTCACTAGATTATATGGGCGAGAGATTTTTTTTCATTAGTAGGAGATGTTTTTAAAAAAGCCGAAAAACAAAATTGTATTAATCCAATAATATCTGAAATTTATTATTAAGAAAAATCAAATTTGATGATATATATAGTAGTTGTATTAACATTGTGCTAATACCATAAGCATCTTTTTTGTATTATGGAGTATCCACATCAGATAAATTATTTTATTCCTAAGAAAAATAAAAATGGTAATATGTCTTATAGTGTAAAGGAATTCCACCAATCGAGATTCCTATTTGCTGTGCGCCATTAGTTTTAACTTTAACTCTAAGCCGTCTCTATATATATATATCATTCACAATTTCACACTCTTCACTCATAATTACTCGCCCTTCCTTCTCTTTTCACATCTCAATACCAGTAACTCTTTCATGGCTTCCTTAGCATTTTCGGCTATGGGTCGCTTTCTAACGCAGTCCTCTGATCAGACGGTTTCAGATTATAAGTCTGACCAGAGTTTCTCCTCAGGGAAGGGCATATTTGCTAGGAAACAAGACTCTAGAAATTTAGCAGTCACAAACGTTGCAAGCCCACACAGGCCAGTGATTGCCCCATTGCCGGAAAAAGAAAATTTTGTTAACCAGCATCATGTTGCATGGACAAGCGTTAGACAGGAACGATGGGAAGGAGAGCTGGATGTGGAAGGAGAAATACCCCTATGGCTGGTATGTTACTTCTAAACTAGTTTACTAAGATATATACCTTCTCTTATATTGATATATGCGTTGCAAGTGTAAATGATTCAGACTGTATTGAGACTAGACCAATACGAGCTAAATACCCCTATTATTTTGGTGGCCATTAACCACTTCAGACAAACAATAAAGGATTCTACTTTACACGTTTTCACCACTTATTTATTGCTGCTTCAGAGAATTTAATGAAAGACGTTCAGTGATCCTTTTCCTCTTACATCTATTGCTGACTATAACACAGAAAGAAGATAAAATCTTATTCATTCAATAAATATAAGAAGAGAAAAGAAATCTGCTTCAGGTGTTAAACAGGATTTTAGTCATCAACTTCTATTTTATTCCTAGAATATAAAGATACTTGAAGATGATTCAGATTACAGAGTTTTGTTTAAACAAACAACTTTCTTTTTTATTTATTTTCTGAGCATAAGTACCTTCTAGGTGTATGACAACAACCGCATATTCTCTACAATGAAATAATGATGAAATGATAATAATAATCAATAACTATAATATAATGTTTTCTTAGATATAGTGATGCCCAATGATATGGCTTGTATAGTTGGCTTGGAAAGAACAGTATACTTTGTTTAACCCAATATAATAATAAAACTTCAAAACTCTACGGCAACTTCATACCCTATTATTCGTCTTCTCATATATATATACCAACAAAATCTAATTTTAAACAATATCTCAGGTGCCTCGGAAATACGTGTCTCATTCCAGAACCACATTAAAGAATAAATTTTATTCTTTATAATATTTCCCTGTAGAAAAATTTAAAAAGAAGAATTTTATATATAGTATATCAATTAATTAATGATCCTACTCACATGCAGAAAGGCACATACCTAAGAAATGGTCCTGGTCTGTGGCACATTGAAGACTACAACTTCCGGCACCTCTTCGACGGCTATGCCACTCTAGTCAAGCTCTACTTTGAAAAAGGTCGCCTAATCGCCGGCCACCGTCAAATTGAATCTGAAGCCTACAAAGCTGCAAAGAAGAATAAAAAGTTATGTTACCGTGAATTCTCAGAGGTTCCAAAAACTAATAACTTCTTATCTTACATTGGGGATCTTGCAAACCTCTTCTCTGGTGCATCTTTGACTGATAACGCCAATACCGGCGTGGTTAAACTTGGAGATGGACGTGTTGTTTGCTTGACGGAGACACAAAAGGGCTCCATAGTTATCGACCCGGACACACTGGACACAATAGGAAAGTTTGAGTACAGTGACACATTGGGGGGTTTGATTCATGCTGCTCATCCCATTGTGACTGAGAAGGAGTTTTTAACGTTGTTGCCTGATTTAATAAACCCGGGGTACTTGGTGGTGAGGATGGAGCCGGGGACTAATGAAAGGAAGGTGATTGGGCGGGTCAATTGCCGAAGTGGCCCAGCACCCGGCTGGGTGCACTCTTTTCCAGTCACTGAACATTATGTGGTCATTCCTGAGATGCCCTTGCGATACTGCGCGCAGAATTTGCTTAGGGCTGAGCCCACACCACTATACAAGTTCGAGTGGCACCCTGAGTCTAAAGGGTTTATGCATGTTATGTGCAAAGCTAGTGGCAAAATTGTAAGTCCATTATCATCACTGTGTTCTATGGTTTGATTCCTTAATTTGTTATAAAAGTAGGTTAATTTTGTGGTTGAATTATTATAATAAAGGTGGCAAGCGTGGAAGTGCCATTGTTTGTGACATTCCATTTCATCAATGCATACGAAGAGAAAGACGAAGATGGAAGGATGACAGCGGTTATTGCTGATTGTTGTGAACACAATTCAGATACAACAATCCTGGATAAACTTAGACTGCAAAACCTCCGCTCATTCAATGGTACCGATGATGTACTGCCGGATGCAAGGTATGTGATATGTATAATTCTCCCGGCATATTTATATAATTAATTAATACCTTTTACCCAATTTACTTAAGAGTTTTTTAAATTTTTTGTTGGCTCGTGATTGTCCTACTACTAGTTTCAAGCCAAGCCATCACGGTGCTTCCAACACACTGTCCCATCAGTCCAGGAAAAAAAAACAAAATCAAAAACAGAAAGTATCTCTCTACCTGTATGTAAATTGAAGGAATTCTGTTTTGTTCCAAGATGACGAGGCTACCATCCCGTGCACTAATTAAAATTTCGGATTTCCATTTAATGCCATCCAAAATCTGAGATGGGGCCAAGGGTTCCTCTAATAACTAAACTAGTTTACGTTAATTTTGCTTTGTTGCATGCATGAACCTGAAGTATATATATTTTCTATTTAAACTTAAACCCTTCCTAGCTCGTCCTAATATAAACAAGAGATTCCCTTATTCCATAACATTTTGTACAAGTCCACAGATATCTAGCTAATTTAATTAGCAAGTACTTACATTTAAGCATAAATCCAAATAGTGTATCATCATGGGATAATAAATGATCAACTTTTGAATACGATCAAATTAAACAGGGTTGGAAGGTTCAGAATACCATTGGATGGGAGTCCATTTGGAAAGTTGGAGGCAGCGCTCGAACCAGATGAACATGGAAGAGGAATGGACATGTGTAGCATTAACCCTGCATATTTGGGGAAAATGTACAGATACGCATATGCTTGTGGAGCCCAACGTCCATGCAACTTCCCCAACACTCTCACTAAGGTAAACTCAGCGGCGCCACCCACTTGGCCACTTCCACTGGCTAGTACCAGTACTAGTAAAACCACAAGTGGCCCCCGGGTTTTTGAGTCTTTGGTTGATATTAACGCGTAATTAATTATTTATTGCAGATTGATTTAGTGAAGAAAAAGGCCAAGAATTGGTATGACGAAGGAGCTGTCCCCTCAGAACCTTTCTTTGTGGCTCGCCCAGGAGCCACAGACGAAGACGATGGTCAGTGCTTCCGTTCTTTATTTCTTCATTAGTTATCAACTAAAATTTTGGTCCATAGCCCAAAAGAAAAACTGATAAAGAATAT
Organism: Pistacia vera; assembly: GCF_008641045.1. NCBI lineage: Eukaryota > Viridiplantae > Streptophyta > Magnoliopsida > Sapindales > Anacardiaceae > Pistacia > Pistacia vera. Next base: position 327,676 of record NW_022196196.1, read on the forward strand.
CAAAGTTCAAAACAAATTTACTGTTTGACCACGAATTGAGACACTTTTACCTTAATAATTTCCTGCCCCAGCTAGTTTTAGGAACAACTGACAATATTTATATATTGGCAGTTTTTTTTTTTTTTTTTTTTTTTTTTTTGGACCACGGCATAGGTTGAAGAAAATCAAGCATCTTTCTTGGAACCCTAATTTACAAATATTAAATAATAATAATATACGGCTTATATATATTAGTCACTTAAATTATGATACTGACAGGATGTATATATAACATGCAAAATATCTCTACTGAAATCTTCTCCATAATGATATCTTCGTACTTTTAACAAATATTGGACATAATACAGGCGTGGTAATCTCCATGATCAGTGAAAGAAATGGAGGTGGGTATGCATTGTTGTTGGATGGATCCACATTCGAAGAAATTGCTAGAGCAAAGTTCCCCTACGGTCTACCTTATGGGTTACATGGATGTTGGGTTCCAAAAAACTAAAATTCCAGGCCTAGCTACATGTATATTTTATATATTGCTCTATACTTCTATCTACGAGTGAGAGTGAGATCAATCTAGTTGATGGGTAGCTGTGTGATCTTATTGTGTAATGTATTGTTACAATTTTGTAAAGCTTTCCCAATTACAAATATATTATATCATAGATTACATTAGTTTACCTTTTAACAAATGGCACATAATAAATGATGACTACTTCACAAATGCCTTAGTACAGGAAGATTGGATTTCGTTTGCATGGCGTAAGAGATGATCTAAATGTCGAAAAACTATTTATATTATCAGGTGAAATACTCCTTTAATTAATGCTGGATCAAACACCTTTTTTTGGTTCATATCCCACTAGGAGTAGGAGATAGTTCTTTTCCAGTTTGAACAGAAAGATTAAAAAACATTACAATTCAATAACCTGAGAGAGAGAATATGGTTGCATTGAAATTTGAAGGGCTTAAATGATGTATCAGGAACTACTCCTTTTCCTATTACTAATTAGACAAAATCAAATGATTAATCATCCCAAAACAAATGGGTAAATTCAGCTCTCTGTTTTCTTCCAGTTTCAGTAATCATATATGAAAGTATATAATATCCCTCCCTACCTCTACGGCTCTACCTTTCCTCCACATCAAAGAAGGCCCAAGCCAAGACTTGCTCTCCGAACAACAGTGAGGCCGTCAGAGTTACATAGTCAAATGAAGACTCCACACTCTGGAAAAATAAAATATTCTGAAGACTGTCATGAAAGCATCAAAACCTAAAATTCAATTGTTGAGATGGTGTTAGAAGATACAGCTTTGATCACTTCTGGTCAGTATAAACAGCATCAACATCATCAAGCTCAAGTAATTTAGACATAAGTTCCTTGTTCAAATCCATAGCTTCTTCATCTGCCTGAAACGAACCCAGTAACACATTAATGCCAGCATCTCGCTTCATGCAAATGGAAAAGTATAAAAGAAAATGCAATTCTTTGAACAGTCAATTAGAAAACAGCTGCAAAATTAATGTATATTTTCATTAGTCTATAGCAAAGCACATTACTAAATCATTGTGCATGAGAATTACATATGACAAAAGGCCTTAGTTAAGGGGGTAAGCATTCTCAATATCTAGCTAGCACACATTTCCAAAATTAAATCTGTCTCTCATTTAACAACTAAACAATGCATTATACAAATGAATGACACAGATTGGAAAAGGCAGTTCCAATTATTTGAATGGAAACTCAAACTATAGAAATGGGAAAACCCAGAACTAAAAGATGAGGCAAGAATTATTAACATCATGATGTTGAAGCAACCTAGTTTTTAAAAAAAAAAAATATTAATCCATGCATAAATCTATATGGCATTCAGAGTTTTCTAAAACCGTTATCTAGGTTACTGTTGGTTCAGAACACCAGCAAAAGTGTCAAAATCAAACATTTTCACAATTAGGGTATGCTTGATTTGAAGATCTGAAGTAAGAGTGGATTTGGGATCCATAAAGTCAGAAACCTACGTTATGAGAAAAATGATGTAATAACATCTATTGTTTATCATAGTATCCAGATATCTCTCCCAACAGCTTGGCAAAGAAACAGTGGGAAGATAAGCGTAGTCAGTTGCTGTTTGCTGTGTATGAAAAAGTAGAATGTATTTACATGGCTTTGAAGATAATGGGACAAGAAAGATGATAAATTAGAGAACTTTAAGTTGTATACATTGCCTATGACAATCTTTCTTCAATCACTCCAAGTGGCTGCACGGAAGGAAAATTTCTTTGACATCAAATACTTATATCCAATCATTCCACAAAATAACAGAAAAAAAGAAAAAGAAAAAGAAAAAAAAGTTACTGATTAAAGAGAGTATACAGAGCAGAGAACCATGCAAATGCCAGAAACAGACCTCTATAGTGCTTATGGGAAGCAACTCAGATCCATTATCAGTCTCAAACATTATTCTTTCCTCACGTAGCTTTGATAGTATGGCTGGGTAGTTCTCAGCCGAACTTACAATTTTATAATAGCTGCCAGAGAAACCAACAAGAATTAAGAACCTTCTCATTAGAGTAGCAGAGTTTAATAATATGGGGGAATACGGGAATAGTGGGGTGCAGTAGAGAATTTCACAAGCAAGCATACCTTACATCAATTTACACAGATAATTCTTAACACAACCAAAAGTGGGGGTTTTCCCAAGAGAATTCCATGGAATGCCTCCTCAAAATCTTAGGGTGCACAATGTTTTTGTTTACCCTTTTATTCATTTTCTAATAGATAATAGATGGAATAGTTTTTTTTTTTTTTTTTTTTAATTATTTTAGCTATCTTTGTAACAAATAAAATTGCGTAGGTCCGAAAGTTTATATAAAACCTTTCATACCATAAAAATTCAACTTTCCAAACATAAGTAGCCATCTCCAATTCCTTGAGAAGGATATTTCTACTTCATTCCCACCTAGCATCACAACAATTAGGCGTTGAATACAAAAATTCCTACCATGATCTGTAGCTTGAATAGTACAAAGGTGAAACAAAAACTGAAGATATCATGTTTCATCCAAAAAAAAGACTTAAATGCACCACACGTCAGTATCCATTACCCTTCCTCCAGTATATTATCCGGTATTAAGGAAAGTAATGGCAGAATAAGTAGGATAAGTATGAGATGATAATAATAGCAGAAAGTAGAGCTGAAGCAGGAAAAAACAGATCAGGAACATAACATCTTCTAACAAAAGACAGAGGAACTGGAGCACTACCTTTCTGACCTATCTTCATCAGTATCATCTTCATAAACAGGGGGTTCAATAACATCCTCAGCACCAGCATCTAAAGCAATGGCAAGGAGCTGGTCTTTGTCAGCATCTGTGACTTTTATATTTACAACACGAACACGTCTGAACTTGAACATAACAGATCCTGGATCTGCCATCTTTCCTCCATAGTCCTTCACAACCTCTCTAACAGATGCCACAGATCGATTAATTTTATCCGTAAGGACTTCAACTACCATACTAACTCCTCCATAACCATAAACCTGAAAATAGTAGAATCACTTTACGTGAAAGCCAACAAATGTACCCTAACCATTAAAGTCAGGAAAGATATTAAGAGTATCAATTCAACCAAAACAACATTTACTGATCAATCATCATAAATTCATAACAGCATTAATATAAAATTAGTGGTTGTTATAGATATCACCTCATATATTTTCTCAATGTAAGCCTCTTGTCCCTTCTCAGTAGCTCTCTTAATGTTGCGTTCCAAAATATCTTTGGGTACATCCAGCTCCTTGGCTTTCTCAAGTACAGCAGCCAGAACCGTATTTGAAATAGAACTTGGACCACCTTTCTTAACACTGCATCATCGGATACAATGACAATGATTTAGTAAGTTCTTTCAATCATTGGAACTCCAAGGTTATCATAAGCAGAAAGGCTGTCATAAAACCAACAGGAAATAAAAAGGTAGCTATAATGTTAAAATCCCAAAACAAGGGAGTTGATTTGAAAATATAACATTTAAAAGAATAATCTCTTTGCAAGAACTTCACACCAATAAACTAAAAAAAGCAATGTTGTATACTCTAGATTAATTTTCAGCTTAGCAACTAACTTACGCAGATATGACTTCCTTTCCCATCCTTGAGTACAATTTTGCCTTCTTTGCATCTTGAGCCCCCTGCATTAAAGGCTTATTCAGAAAACTATGTAGAAGGCCAGAGAAAAAATGTAGTCAAGAATCTAGATATCCACAAGCACAAACCAGCCATCATATCGATCTTAAAATTACCATAATCAATATATACTTGCATATATTACAGCATGCTTCAACGTCAAAGAAATTATTATTCAATTCAGAATCATTCCAAAATAAATTTTCACTTTCTTACTACAACATAAATGCAGAGGAGTCCCTATACCATTGCTAAATGATATCTGACAGACATAATCAATATCCGACAAGTTACATTATATATACAATTAGTGGCACTATAAACCACACAAACTTCTAAAACTCTAGCATACAAGAGTAATTTGATGACAAGAATCTGACTGAGGTCTTTTATCAAATAAGTGATGTTCCAGTGAACAAAAAAGCTAGTCAATAAACAAAAACAAATACTCAAATAGAGAGTGTAGAGTGAGAGAGAGACCTTTCGGCCAGCAATTTTGCAGGAACGCCTGCCCATACAAACAGGAGGGAATGTCCGTATCGTCCTGAGCTGATAGTTACAGTATTTCACTTCATATAAGTGAACCCATGAAGATGTTGATGATGCTGATGAAAATTGATTCCCGCTAAGCAAACAATTTTTAGAAAGAGCAAATGAATTGAAAGAGCATTTTGAAGAGGCGCCATTTGAGATTCTATGAAGAATAGCACCAACTGCTCTCATTGACGAATGTGTCCCCATGTTTTAGCTCCGCTTCTTAGTTCTTTACACTTCTAAATCTAGCTCCTGTAGCGGTGCAAATTTAATCTATGTATTGGATTGATTGTTTGTAGGCTGTGGCATCAAGTTGGTGACTGACTTATGTGTGTCAGCGTTCATATGCAACCGGAAATACATCCGTACACGTGGCAGAGGTTCAGTTACTGGGCTCATGATTGATGAACCCATCTTACATAAATTTCTACTTTTTATTATTTTTTTTTCGAACTTCTTGTATTTGCATCGCCGCTCTCTTCATCAAATAAATTAAGAATCAACTTCACGTTTGCGCGGACTGTGAGACACTATATTGATCAAAATTTTAAACTAAATGAAACCGACAATTTATAAAATCAGTCACAATCTATATATATAGATTGTGACTGATTTTATAATATAGATTATGACTTGACTTTTATAAATTGAAAAATTTTTGTTGGAAAATTTTAGACTAGGAATTGTAGAGCTTTACCCCGGAGGGAGCCCTTCCAGAAATTCTCGATGGCCTGAGCGTAGCCCAGGCCAACGAGGGGGTTTGGAAATAGTTTTCAACCAGCAATAGACGCGCCTCGGTTAGAACCTCACTAGCTGCGTCATTGCCCCAAGCGCAAAGATGCTTTTTGAACGTCGAGCACTGGCAATTTTATATACATTTCACATGACTCTCTTATCGAACACTGCCGATGTGGGATTAGCCTTTATGCGATTTTAACTGACTGCACTGTCCTCATTCTCCTGAATTACCGTTCATTACGAGGGGTTTGGCGCAAATCCAAAGTTCAGAATAACCAATCAAGCGTACAGACGGAACCTAAAATCTGATGGCACTAGGACTTGCGCAAACTGTGTCCAATTAACGGCAATTTTCTTTTGCCTTGTGTCTTTATGGATGTTCCCTTGATAGCTGATACTTTTTTTTTTTTTTTTTTTTTTTTCTATGAACCTATTTGTTTTCCTTAGACATGAGTCCTAATCAACCTCGGATGCCTCAATATTTCAATATTTTCATTAAACCCATTGTAGATGGAGACAAGGCTATGGAAAATCGATAGAACAGGCTCTTTATGGTTGATACCTGCAACTGGTTCCTCTCAAATGAGACAATAGCATCAACATAAAGCAACTATACCTGTGCACGCTTACCTGCATGTGAGACAGAGAACGGAAACCAGCAACAAAGTAATAGCAACCTTTCAACGATTATAAATCAACAAGCATCTTTTACTTTCATATTATTAATATTAAAAATACAAACTAAAAAAACAATTTATGGAAAGAGATCGATGCCTAATCTTCCTTTCATACAAATCATGCGGCATGACATGGGGGATCAAAGAAAATCAGACTTCTACTTTCCATCCGTTACAAGCTTAAACAGAATGACATTTATTTTTAAGAGTTAAAGAAAAAATCCTTCGATTATGAGTTCAGCTTAAGCATATAATTCTCAACCAACAGCTGTGGAAACAAGAAAATTTGCCTCAATTAGTTAGATGTGTGGAACACACATTCTTCCCTGACAACTATCCAAGTTTCCTTCAATATGAGTTGATCATTTTTGCTTGATTACCAAATAATCTAAACATATCATCTAAACTCAAAAGTAAAGATACATAAACTAAATCGCATATTTGATTCTATAGCAGCTTGATTTCATCCAGTAATGGGCTGGGTTACATGAATAGACTCGTACCCTACAAACAAAAAATGAAAAGGAGTTAAATTTGTAAAATCAAAACCAATACCATTTTCTTTGTCATGAAATTAACTATAATGAAATTATACTCTGAGCAGCAGTAAAAGGACAAGTAATAGATACATTATTTAGCACTTAAACTGATAACCCTACTTTTTCAACATATTTGATCTCCCTATAAGCATGCTTCAGCAATCAAAACTACATATGGACTAATTTGTAATCCCCATACATGGCTCTTTTTGGTTGAAGGAACTAATATAATTAGTGAATAAGCCTTATACTGAAGCTATGTACCAATCTTTATACAGTCTTTGGAGAGTTAGATTGTCATGATTAGGAAGAGAGAATCCAATCAAGTAAAAAGCGTAATACACGGCCAAACACATAGAGAACCAAAAACAAAGACAAAGCTAATACTATCCAATCAGATTAGAATCAATAAAACTTCGACCAGAGAAAAGAAAAAAAGCAGTAGAATAACCTCACAACTGCATGTAATAATGTTAAACCAATAATCAGCTGTCTAGATCTTAAAACTTCCTACTCTCCGAAGATATCTTGCACAACCTAATTATCATCCCATTCTATTACATTTTTCATTTCACTTTAACAATTGTCTAATAGAAGGCAAATCTTGATCAACATTAACCAACCTCACCATCTCATCTGGAGAGGGAGAAACATTAACTATCCACACTCGGCCAGAATGACTAAAAAAAATGCACCGGGCACTCTTTTTCAGGAGATGGACTAATTATCTGCTCTCTTAGTAAAGGTGATATAATGCCCCCTCCCTACCCCAACCTTACACTTTGTTAAGTCGAAAATTCAATAAAGACAGTGTACACCATTGCCTTATACATAATTCAAGAGCAAGAACACATATACTAAATGAATTAAACATCTATTCACCTATTAACAATATATAAATCTTGCTTTAATAGATACAATTCACAGTAATACTGAAGGAAAACACTCAACAGGTGTATATATATGATGCTTCCCTCAAAATCAGGGTGATAAATGAAACTAATTTTAATAGAATGGAATCAAACCACATAAATTTTACCTTCTTGTTAATCTATCATTTCCAATGTATATGACAGAATCTGCTAATGTTATCCTGCATTGCTGGCGGTATCCAAATTCTCAACCCTTTATCAAGCACAATGTGCCTCAATGACTGGCGTGCAAGCACTGTATCCAAGTCATCTACTTTGATATTGTAAATAGAAGCCAACCCTAGACTTTCCAAACACTCATGGTTTCCAAGAGCACGAACCCCGACTCCTGTGATCAACTCACACCCTGTTAAATCAATGGCCAGCAAATTGTTACAATTCTCAGCAATTGCAACTAGTGTAGTATCCGACACATTAATCAACCAAGAAAAGTTCAATTTCTTAAGAGTCCTAATTGAAGCAACAGCAAGACCACCTAAATCAGTCACTTTTGGTCCACACTCAGCTAAATTCAACTCCTCCAACCAACACATTTGCTGCAAAAGAGACACTCCACGATCAGTAACTCTATCACATTCCGCCATAACCAACTTCTTCAACGATTTTGAGCAAGACCCATTTGCTAAGAAAGACAATCCGTTATCCGTTATCAAAGTACAACCATCCAAATTCAAAACCCTAATCGACTTTGCCATCCCAATTGCTTCTAATGCTTGATCACCAATCAAACTACATCTTCCTAAATCCAAATTTGTCAAACTTTTGGATGAATTATTAATAATCGAAAGAACAGCAACATTCCCGATATTTCTTCTCTTTCTTAATAAAACTTTGCACAAATTTCGACAACCATTAGCTAGAGCACAAACACCATCGTCACCAAAGTTATCCCCACTGGACGAATAATCATGGTCGTAACTTTCATTTGTTTCTTTGAAATTAAGACTGAAATTCTGGATCTTCGGACAGGTTTTGGCTATAAATTCGAGGTGGGCATCGGTGAGTAATTTTGATGATTCAAATGTGACTAAGTTTGGGAATCTTGGTAAAAAACGATGAAGCGAATCGGGTTCAAGAACTCGGATTGATGATCGGTTCTCGCCCTCGACTCTGAGCCATTGCTTACAAACAAGAGAGAAAGAGTTTCTGTCTTGATCATTGAGACGGTCGTGGATTAAGCTTAGCTCATCGTCACCAAGTGTTGACATGACCTCAAACCCTAACTAAAAACTGTGGATTAATGGAAAGAGTAAATGGTAAAGCAATTGTTTGGTAATGGGAGTTGAAACCTGAAAGAAAGAAAGAAAGCCACTTTAGAGAAGCGAGGAGATGTGGTGAGCGTCAGTTTAATGGTGAAATTCTTTGCTTCAAAATTCAAATGCCACCCTCCCCTTCTACGAGCTTTCCTCTGTTGAAAACAAGATTTATCCTCATACCTTATCAAAACCAAAAATAAAAATAATATTCTAAGCTTCACTCACTCTCTCAACTGTTTTGGACTGACAGTGACAGCTCCTCACTAAAATATTTTTATTTAGAGAATTAATTATAGAAAATATTGAGAATGCTTGGAGAGGAAGCATGTACCAGTGTTGCGTGAGCAAAGCCATGTGGGTTGGTTGTTGTTTTTATTTTCATTTGATTTTCAACATTCCACTTTAGAGGCTAAGCTAGGGCAAGGTGTTTAGCTGTCCAAAATTATCCTAACAACTGTCTTTGCATCATAATAATGCTTTTGTTTGCATCCCCAGCTAAGCTTGTATTACTTTCCATAAAATAATTAATGCCCGTATTAATTTCTTTCATTGGACAAGCATGAAATTTATAATTCAAAATCAGGAGTGGATTAATTTATTCAAATACTTAATGCAGTAATATTGTATCCTTCCATTCCATGTGTCATTGATTGACATTAGAAAGACATAAAGAGCACAGTAGCTAATGATTGGCAACAATGGAAGCGATAGAAACTTAAGTTTTACTTGACCTCTTATCATCATCACCTAAATGCTAATACATAGTAAAATACACGACCTTTACTTAAAACTCACGGTATAGGGATGGGCATAAGCTCATTTGGGGGTTTTACGTCTTTCTGGATTCTTATTATGATTTTCCTCGTATTATAATATACCATCTAAAAATAAATTAATTTTATAATATACGTATTAAACATAAAGATTATATTATTAAAAAAAAAATTATAATATATATATTAAACATAAAAACCAACATACTAAATTAATAATATATTAATAGAATTGAAATAATGATTCAACGATGCCATAAAGGACAAAAAAAAATTATAATGATTTATTGATTTATTATAATCAATCAAAACAACAAATAATATATTACTCATAAATAACATATATATTATATATTAACATATGATTATAGATAATAGTATATATAATCTATAACATATATGTTATATATTTATATTTATATACCATATATAATGTACAATGTATAATGTCAAATGTATGCTATGTATAATATATAATATCAAATGTATAACTTTTGTTTCATAGCATTAACATATTATGTATATATATATATATAGGACAAGCCGGGGATTTCGGGGTTAGGGTTGGCCCCAGCCCATCCGTGAATTTCGAGACTAATTTTGGGCCTGATCTTGGCCTAAATCTCAAATGATTCGAGGAAACTTCGTTTCATTTGGGGTAGGTCCTACGGGGCTAGGTTTTATAACTATCCTTATCATATTATGGTTTAATTTAGTTGATTGAATAGCTAAATACAATAATAGAATTTCTAAGGGACTGGTCCGATGATTAAAAAAAAATTATTTTTTTATTAACTTTTTAAGTTTAAACCACTTTGAATTTACTTATCACGTTTATGATTTATTTAAGTATTAAACTTACAAGACGTTTAATGAGTTTTAAAAATTGATTGTGTACAAACTTACTAAAAAACACTGGTTCTCACAATACAGTAGCTGTGTCAACATCCACCTAGTAATACCAACATCTTTCTTTCTTTCTTTCTTTCTTTCTTTCAATAAAGTAAAGTTATATCGTAAAAGTGTGGGCCCCCTCAGGCCCACCAAAGAAGGATCCACTGCCCAAATCCACGCGCCTTCTCTATTTCATTCTCATTTCCATGTGCTTTTATTTTAATTGTTTGAGGTGGGAAATACAAATAATTTTTTATTAATTACTGATGTAACAATTAAAATTAGAAATAAAGAATAAGTCATTGTTTGTACGTTTGAGTTTTGACATTTACACGATTTAATTTAATTTAATGATAAATAAATAAATAAAATAAAAAAAGAATACTCATCTCTCTCAGCTTTTACATTAGAGTAGTTAGTTGTTGAGTTTGAGTCCATTGAGAGACATAGAACAACAATGGCTCACCTCTTCAGAGACCTCTCCCTTGGTCACTCCAAGAGAGAGTCAACACCCCCACCGCTAACACAACAACGCCCACCGCCGCCCCTCACAATGCCTCCCAGACCAATCACCAATCTCCCCTCTCCCTTTGGCCAACTCGCCACTCAACTATCCGATTCCGACCTCCAACTCACCTCTTATGAGATCTTCGTCGCCGCTTGCCGTACTTCCACCGGTAAACCCCTCACTTACATCCCTAACAACTCCACCGACTCACCCAACCACCACAACTCCAACTCTCCCAGTCATAACTCCCCTACGCTCCAACGCTCACTTACTTCTGCGGCTGCTAGCAAGATGAAGAAGGCGCTCGGCTTGAAGTCTCCCGTCTCTAAGAAAAGTCCCGGTTCCGGCCCGGGAAAGTCCAGGAAGGCTATGACTGTAGGTGAGTTAATGAGGACTCAAATGGGAGTTTCTGATACCGTTGATTCAAGAGTACGAAGAGCTTTGCTGAGGATCTCTGCTGCTCAGGTTAGCTTAATTTTATATCCTTAATTTGGGTTGATCTGGTTTAATTTCGATGTAATTAGAACTAAATTTAATTTTTTTTAATTGATCTGATGGATGCAAATATGTATGCAATTGTAAGCTGTGGTAGGTAAATTGGATTATGTTTGTTTGATTTAATGCAGGTAGCAATTTGATAGCTCTGTATTTGTAGTTGTTTTATTAAAAGATTCTTTCTTTAGTTATTATTATTATTATTATTTAGGTTAATTGAACATTGTTTCTTATGGATGCCATTGTTACAGGTTGGAAGGAAAATTGAGTCAACAGTACTTCCACTTGAGCTATTACAGCAGCTCAAGGTTTCTGATTTTACTGATCAACATGAATATGATGCATGGCAGAAGAGAACACTGAAACTTCTTGAAGCTGGACTTCTTTTGCATCCTCGTGTGCCATTTGATAAGTCAAATGCTGCTGCCCAGCGGCTTAGACAAATCATTAACGGGGCTATGGGTCGGCCCATTGAAACTGGGAGAAACAATGAGTCAATGCAAGTTCTTCGTAGTGTTGTCATGTCTCTTGCTTCAAGATCTGATGGGTCTCTGAATGAGTCATGCCACTGGGCTGATGGATTTCCATTTAACCTCAAACTGTATGAAATGCTTTTAGAAGCCTTGTTCGATCCTAGTTGTGAAACATCAATTATTGAGGAAGTTGATGAGCTTATGGAACACATCAAGAAGACTTGGGTAATCCTCGGGATGAATCAGATGCTCCACAATATTTGTTTTACATGGGTTCTATTTAACCGGTTTGTTGCAACTGGACAAGTTGAACCGGACCTATTGTATGCTGCTGATACTCAGCTAGCGGAAGTTGCAAAGGATGCAAAGGCAACGAAGGATGCAGAGTACTCCAAGATTTTGAGCTCTACATTGACTGCAATAATGAGTTGGGCAGAGAAGAGGCTTCTTGCATATCATGATACTTTTGACAGTGGAAATCTTGATACTATGCAGGGTATTGTTTCTGTGGGAGTATCAGCAGCAAAGATTTTAGTTGAGGACATATCTAATGAGTATCGCAGAAAAAGGAGAGGTGAAGTTGATGTGGCTCGAAGCAGGATTGAGACTTACATCAGGTCATCACTTCGAACTGCTTTTGCTCAGGCAAGTCTTCATTATCTTTCACAACCCATGGTCTCTTTTCTTTTCTATTTTCTAATTTTTTTTATTTTATTTCAACTAGGATGGGCAAAGTTGGCAATAGATCAGCCTTTAGTTAAATAACATTTTGAAATCAGGTTAAGATGGCATTGTTTGAGAGTGTTCAGTTGGATTAACTGCATTGTTCTTAGTATTTAACTTTTTGAGGTCAAAGAATGATTTTGGATATGTTTAATTTTTATTATAGAGAATGGAGAAAGCAGACTCAAGCAGGAGAGCATCCAAAAACCAGCCCAATCCTCTCCCTGTACTTGCCATCCTTGCAAAGGACGTTAACGAGCTGGCAATTAATGAGAGGCAGGTCTTTAGTCCAATACTAAAGAAATGGCATCCTCTTGCAGCAGGTGTGGCTGTGGCAACCCTGCATGCTTGTTATGGTAATGAGATAAAACAATTCATATCGGGAATAGCAGAGTTAACACCAGATGCTGTTCAAGTGTTGAGAGCTGCAGATAAACTGGAAAAAGATCTTGTGCAGATTGCAGTGGAGGATTCAGTAGAAAGTGATGACGGTGGGAAGGCAATTATTCGTGAGATGCCTCCTTATGAGGCCGAAACTGCAATTGCCAATCTGATTAAAGTGTGGATTAAGACAAGAATAGACAGATTGAAGGAATGGGTTGACAGGAATTTGCAACAAGAGGTGCACATTGATTATTAATTCATGAAGTTATTTAGTGTTGATAGACTAGACCTCTTAAGCTATAGATCTGTCTATCAATATCATAAAGTATTCTAGTGATGTCTTGTTTATGAGCTTTTACTTTAGGATTGTTAAGAATAGCAAGTCTCATTGAAATTTTAATGGTATGTGGTAATTTTTGGTTGGCATTGCATCTGTGAAAGAGTTGCTGATTTTGAAGTGGTATAATGTTGAGTCTTAATTATTTCAACTGCATAACACACTAGATCTTTAGATGCTTATGTCCATTTTGAGATAGATTTATTCAAGTATCTGCCTTTTCTTTAACCTGATGAAATGAACTTGTCTAGTCAATTCCTTGGTGCGATGTTTTTCTAGACTTGATTGTCTATTCCTTCTTTTCTTTAGTGCTGTTGTCTGTTGTTTTATAGTTGTTGGTGCTGCTTCTAGGAACTTCTTAGTTGTTAGATTTCATTAATCTCATCTGTCCACTGCAATATTATAGGATTGGAACCAACAACCAAATCAAGAAGGATATGCTGCATCTGCTTTTGAAGTATTGAGAATTATTGATGAAACTTTAGATGCATATTTTCAACTGCCAATACCAATGCACCCAGCCTTACTGCCTGACTTGATGGCTGGACTTGACAAATGTCTTCAATACTATGTAACCAAGGCAAAATCTGGCTGTGGTAAATGTTTATGGAGCTCTTAGATGACCTATATATAATTTCATGTTTTCATGCTGCCTAATAACTCCATCTTTCATTCTTATTTGTAGGATCACGGAACACATATGTTCCTACAATGCCAGCATTGACAAGATGCACTACAGGATCAAAGTTTCAAGGTGTATGGAAGAAGAAAGAGAAGTCACCAAATCCTCAAAAGAAGAATTCTCAGGTTGCCACAATGAATGGGGGGAATTCTTTTGGGGTATCACAGCTGTGTGTCCGTATAAATAGTATGCACCGAATCAAAACTGAATTAGATGCTCTGGAGAAGAGAGTAATCACCCATTTGAGGAACTGTGAGTCTGCACATGCAGAAGACTTCTCAAATAGTCTGGGGAAGAAGTTTGAACTCACGCCATCTGCTTGTGTTGAAGCTGTTCAACAACTTTCTGAGGCAGTGGCATATAAAATTGTTTTCCATGATCTAAGTCATGTTTTATGGGATGGTTTGTATGTTGGGGAGCCATCATCCTCTAGGATCGAGCCTTTTCTTCAGGAGCTCGAACGCAATTTGCTGATCATCTCAGATACCATGCATGAAAGAGTTCGTACACGGATTATAACAGATATAATGAAAGCATCTTTTGATGGATTCTTGCTGGTTTTACTTGCTGGAGGTCCCTCTCGTGCTTTCTCACGGCAGGATTCTCAAATAATAGAGGACGATTTTAAGACCCTTAAAGATCTTTTCTGGGCCAACGGGGATGGCTTGCCAACTGAGATTATAGATAAGTTTTCAGCTACAGTAAGAGGTGTACTTCCCCTGTTCCGTACTGATACAGAGAGCTTGATTGAGCGGTTCAGACGTGTGACCCTGGAGACATATGGCTCTTCAGCCAAGTCCAGGCTACCACTTCCTCCAACCTCAGGACAGTGGAATCCTACTGAACCAAACACGCTTCTACGTGTTCTGTGTTACCGGAATGATGAAGCAGCTGCAAAGTTTCTTAAGAAGACTTACAATCTACCTAAGAAACTGTAGTTAGCTGAGGCAAGGTGGCACTGAAATTGCTGTGCAGAAGATTCTTGTAGTTGTACTACTTGTATTTAGTAAAAGATGGTTCATACAGGTGGTGATCATGTTATATGCTTGGTTGAGATGGATCACTGATTTTGTATAGTAAATTGGAAGTGTTGTGGTCAAGTCCAGCTGTTTATTCGATACTTTTTCAAAGTTGATAAGAGGAGAGAATCGGAAGGGCATGAGAGTGAGAAGGGAAGGTAGGTGGATCATTATTATTATATGAAGAAATCTCTTTATTTGTTGTTTATTCTATGCAGCAGTTGGCAGCATCTTTTTTATGTTCCGAGGTTCATTATTTGTTATTAAATATTTATTATTGGTGATTATTTTTTGTGATAAATACCTTTTGCAGTGGTTTGTCTTCTTCCTTATCAAAGATGCATCCAGAATACATGAGCCTTAATTAAGGATAAGGCTATTTTTGATCGCAATCTCTCCCTCGTATGTGTGTGTTTCTGGTGTTGCGAAATGGACTTAGAATGTAAACAATAATGAATGATCAGTTGCACCCTAAAATAACTTCCATTTTAAATTAAGGAGAGACGTTTTTCCTTGACCCAAAAACTGAAGCAGGATATAATAGCTGTTCGGTTCGGGATAACATACTTATTGAAAGTAAAAATTACGTCAGTTCTCGACTTCTGATTTAGCTGTTTTACAATGATGCTCTTAAGCAATATTCGTGAATGCCTCCTTATGAGGCCGAACTGCAATTGCCAATCTGATTAAAGTGTGGATTAAGAACATGCTTTTATTTTAATTGTTTGAGGTGGGAAATACAAATATTTTTTTATTAATTACTGATGTAACAATTAAAATTAGAAATAAAGAATAAGTCATTGTTTGTACGTTTGAGTTTTGACATTTACACGATTTAATTTAATTTAATGATAAATAAATAAATAAAATAAAAAAAGAATACTCATCTCTCTCAGCTTTTACATTAGAGTAGTTAGTTGTTGAGTTTGAGTCCATTGAGAGACATAGAACAACAATGGCTCACCTCTTCAGAGACCTCTCCCTTGGTCACTCCAAGAGAGAGTCAACACCCCCACCGCTAACACAACAACGCCCACCGCCGCCCCTCACAATGCCTCCCAGACCAATCACCAATCTCCCCTCTCCCTTTGGCCAACTCGCCACTCAACTATCCGATTCCGACCTCCAACTCACCTCTTATGAGATCTTCGTCGCCGCTTGCCGTACTTCCACCGGTAAACCCCTCACTTACATCCCTAACAACTCCACCGACTCACCCAACCACCACAACTCCAACTCTCCCAGTCATAACTCCCCTACGCTCCAACGCTCACTTACTTCTGCGGCTGCTAGCAAGATGAAGAAGGCGCTCGGCTTGAAGTCTCCCGTCTCTAAGAAAAGTCCCGGTTCCGGCCCGGGAAAGTCCAGGAAGGCTATGACTGTAGGTGAGTTAATGAGGACTCAAATGGGAGTTTCTGATACCGTTGATTCAAGAGTACGAAGAGCTTTGCTGAGGATCTCTGCTGCTCAGGTTAGCTTAATTTTATATCCTTAATTTGGGTTGATCTGGTTTAATTTCGATGTAATTAGAACTAAATTTAATTTTTTTTAATTGATCTGATGGATGCAAATATGTATGCAATTGTAAGCTGTGGTAGGTAAATTGGATTATGTTTGTTTGATTTAATGCAGGTAGCAATTTGATAGCTCTGTATTTGTAGTTGTTTTATTAAAAGATTCTTTCTTTAGTTATTATTATTATTATTATTTAGGTTAATTGAACATTGTTTCTTATGGATGCCATTGTTACAGGTTGGAAGGAAAATTGAGTCAACAGTACTTCCACTTGAGCTATTACAGCAGCTCAAGGTTTCTGATTTTACTGATCAACATGAATATGATGCATGGCAGAAGAGAACACTGAAACTTCTTGAAGCTGGACTTCTTTTGCATCCTCGTGTGCCATTTGATAAGTCAAATGCTGCTGCCCAGCGGCTTAGACAAATCATTAACGGGGCTATGGGTCGGCCCATTGAAACTGGGAGAAACAATGAGTCAATGCAAGTTCTTCGTAGTGTTGTCATGTCTCTTGCTTCAAGATCTGATGGGTCTCTGAATGAGTCATGCCACTGGGCTGATGGATTTCCATTTAACCTCAAACTGTATGAAATGCTTTTAGAAGCCTTGTTCGATCCTAGTTGTGAAACATCAATTATTGAGGAAGTTGATGAGCTTATGGAACACATCAAGAAGACTTGGGTAATCCTCGGGATGAATCAGATGCTCCACAATATTTGTTTTACATGGGTTCTATTTAACCGGTTTGTTGCAACTGGACAAGTTGAACCGGACCTATTGTATGCTGCTGATACTCAGCTAGCGGAAGTTGCAAAGGATGCAAAGGCAACGAAGGATGCAGAGTACTCCAAGATTTTGAGCTCTACATTGACTGCAATAATGAGTTGGGCAGAGAAGAGGCTTCTTGCATATCATGATACTTTTGACAGTGGAAATCTTGATACTATGCAGGGTATTGTTTCTGTGGGAGTATCAGCAGCAAAGATTTTAGTTGAGGACATATCTAATGAGTATCGCAGAAAAAGGAGAGGTGAAGTTGATGTGGCTCGAAGCAGGATTGAGACTTACATCAGGTCATCACTTCGAACTGCTTTTGCTCAGGCAAGTCTTCATTATCTTTCACAACCCATGGTCTCTTTTCTTTTCTATTTTCTAATTTTTTTTATTTTATTTCAACTAGGATGGGCAAAGTTGGCAATAGATCAGCCTTTAGTTAAATAACATTTTGAAATCAGGTTAAGATGGCATTGTTTGAGAGTGTTCAGTTGGATTAACTGCATTGTTCTTAGTATTTAACTTTTTGAGGTCAAAGAATGATTTTGGATATGTTTAATTTTTATTATAGAGAATGGAGAAAGCAGACTCAAGCAGGAGAGCATCCAAAAACCAGCCCAATCCTCTCCCTGTACTTGCCATCCTTGCAAAGGACGTTAACGAGCTGGCAATTAATGAGAGGCAGGTCTTTAGTCCAATACTAAAGAAATGGCATCCTCTTGCAGCAGGTGTGGCTGTGGCAACCCTGCATGCTTGTTATGGTAATGAGATAAAACAATTCATATCGGGAATAGCAGAGTTAACACCAGATGCTGTTCAAGTGTTGAGAGCTGCAGATAAACTGGAAAAAGATCTTGTGCAGATTGCAGTGGAGGATTCAGTAGAAAGTGATGATGGTGGGAAGGCAATTATCCGTGAGATGCCTCCTTATGAGGCCGAAGCTGCAATTGCCAATCTGATTAAAGTGTGGATTAAGACAAGAATAGACAGATTGAAGGAATGGGTTGACAGGAATTTGCAACAAGAGGTGCACATTGATTATTAATACATGAAGTTATTTAGTGTTGATAGACTAGACCTCTTAAGTTGTAGATCTGTCTATCAATCTCATAAAGCATTCTAGTGATGTCTTGTTTATGAGCTTTTATTTTAGGATTGTTAAAAATAGTATGTCTCATTGAAATTTTTATGGTATGTGGTAATTTTTGGTTGGCATTGCATCTGTGAAAGAGTTGCTGATTTTGAAGTGGTATAATGTCAAGTCTTAATTATTTCAACTGCATAACACCCTAGATCTTTAAATGCTTATGTCCATTTTGAGATAGATTTATTCAAGTATCTGCCTTTTCTTTAACCTGATGAAATGAACTTGTCTAGTCAATTCCTTGGTGCGATGTTTTTCTAGACTTGATTGTCTATTCCTTCTTTTCTTTAGTGCTGTTGTCTGTTGTTTTATAGTTGTTGGTGCTGCTTCTAGGAACTTCTTAGTTGTTAGATTTCATTAATCTCATCTGTCCACTGCAATATTATAGGATTGGAACCAACAACCAAATCAAGAAGGATATGCTGCATCTGCTATTGAAGTTCTGAGAATTATTGATGAAACTTTAGATGCATATTTTCAACTGCCAATACCAATGCACCCAGCCTTACTGCCTGACTTGATGGCTGGACTTGACAAATGTCTTCAATACTATGTAACCAAGGCAAAATCTGGCTGTGGTAAATGTTTATGGAGCTCTTAGATGACCTATATATAATTTCATGTTTTCATGCTGCCTAATGACTACTATCCTTCATTCTTATTTGTAGGATCACGGAACACATATGTTCCTACAATGCCAGCATTGACAAGATGCACTATAGGATCAAAGTTTCAAGGTGTATGGAAGAAGAAAGAGAAGTCACCAAATCCTCAAAAGAAGAATTCTCAGGTTGCCACAATGAATGGGGGGAATTCTTTTGGGGTATCACAGCTGTGTGTCCGTATAAATAGTATGCACCGAATCAAAACTGAATTAGATGCTCTGGAGAAGAGAGTAATCACCCATTTGAGGAACTGTGAGTCTGCACATGCAGAAGACTTCTCAAATAGTCTGGGGAAGAAGTTTGAACTCACGCCATCTGCTTGTGTTGAAGCTGTTCAACAACTTTCTGAGGCAGTGGCATATAAAATTGTTTTCCATGATCTAAGTCATGTTTTATGGGATGGTTTGTATGTTGGGGAGCCATCATCCTCTAGGATCGAGCCTTTTCTTCAGGAGCTCGAACGCAATTTGCTGATCATCTCAGATACCATGCATGAAAGAGTTCGTACACGGATTATAACAGATATAATGAAAGCATCTTTTGATGGATTCTTGCTGGTTTTACTTGCTGGAGGTCCCTCTCGTGCTTTCTCACGGCAGGATTCTCAAATAATAGAGGACGATTTTAAGACCCTTAAAGATCTTTTCTGGGCCAACGGGGATGGCTTGCCAACTGAGATTATAGATAAGTTTTCAGCTACAGTAAGAGGTGTACTTCCCCTGTTCCGTACTGATACAGAGAGCTTGATTGAGCGGTTCAGACGTGTGACCCTGGAGACATATGGCTCTTCAGCCAAGTCCAGGCTACCACTTCCTCCAACCTCAGGACAGTGGAATCCTACTGAACCAAACACGCTTCTACGTGTTCTGTGTTATCGGAATGATGAAGCAGCTGCAAAGTTTCTTAAGAAGACTTACAATCTACCTAAGAAACTGTAGTTAGCTGAGGCAAGGTGGCACTGAAATTGCTGTGCAGAAGATTCTTGTAGTTGTACTACTTGTATTTAGTAAAAGATGGTGCATACAGGTGGTGATCATGTTATATGCTTGGTTGAGATGGATCACTGATTTTGTATAGTAAATTGGAAGTGTTGTGGTCAAGTCCAGCTGTTTATTCGATACTTTTTCAAAGTTGATAAGAGGAGAGAATCGGAAGGGCATGAGAGTGAGAAGGGAAGGTAGGTGGATCATTATTATTATATGAAGAAATCTCTTTATTTGTTGTTTATTCTATGCAGCAGTTGGCAGCATCTGTTTTATGTTCCGAGGTTCATTATTTGTTATTAAATATTTATTATTAGTGATTATTTTTTGTGATAAATACCTTTTGCAGTGGTTTGTCTTCTTCCTTATCAAAGATGCATCCAGAATACATGAGCCTTAATTAAGGATAAGGCTATTTTTGATCGCAATCTCTCCCTCGTATGTGTGTGTTTCTGGTGTTGCGAAATGGACTTAGAATGTAAACAATAATGAATGATCAGTTGCACCTGCACACCCTAAAATAACTTCCAGTTTAAATTAAGGAGAGACGTTTTTCCTTGACCCAAAAACTTAAGCAGAATATAATAGCTGTTCGGTTCGGGATAACATACTTATTGAAAGTAAAAATTACGTCAGTTCTCGACTTCTGATTTAGCTGTTTTACAATGATGCTCTTAAATGAAAGCAACCCAAGATACTGGTTTGTATTACTTCCACCAAATTTCAGGATAACTTTCTTGGCAATGTAACAATTTATAAGTAAAATCCTGGACCCATTGCATCCGTATCAAAGCCAATAAAATCGTATCAAATACTACATTAAATAATAAAAGAGGTTAGATCTGAGGTTTAATCAAATTACAAAAGTATATATGAGATTTCAGAAATAACGTATATTAAAACTTATAACATGATCAATTGATAAAAAATTTACGAAATTACCACTCTGCCGTTTTATTTTAAACACTAAAAACTTAATGACATAAAGATTTCTATTATTACTATAACCACAAGGGAATTTAATTATATCTAACAGGGATTTTTGTTATAAAATCTTCATATAATATTTATTCACTTAAAAAAAATTAATAATCCTAATCACGTTCATGTCTCACCAAGAATTTTCCTTACATATTGAAAGCTGTCAGATGAGGAGATCAACCACTATGAAATCCCAACACTCGCGCAAACGTAATAACAGCTATCATTAATATTATAGAGCAAAACCCATCCACCAAACCAATTTTAATATCATTAACTAATGTTGGCTCAAAACAGTACCCAATTCACGCCCACCTAAAAAAGACTGAGACTTACAGGTGGCTTGAAACGATATCAATGAATACTAAGATAGAAGATGAGCTACTATACGCGCATTCCTCACATTACATCTCTATTTATGCTCAACCAGAAGCTTTCCTAGCCAATGATCTTGAAAATGTGATCCTGCATTAATTTTAAGACATCCATATCTATGAATACAACTCATTTCAGCAGCCTCCGAGAATAAAATGAGGACAGCCTTAGTTATTCTTGCCATCTGACTTACATAATATAATACAACAACCTGCTCCATCAAGTTTCTTACATAAATTAAAAGAGAACATAAGTAGAAGGATTAACATTTTCATAATTTTCATTTTCTTCTATAAAGATATGGCTAGCAGCATATGTCACTATAGGAAAGGATAAAGAAGGACTGCTTACCGATCCCTAACCAGATAGTCTAAAACAACAGAAATACTGGCACCATTATTCCTCCAGGACAGCACGCCCAAGATTTGTTGCAAGAGCTAATCTAACAGAGCTCAATGCCTGGGGTGGCAAGTTGGCTTCAATGAAGTCTGGCCGTAGCCTTGCCATGGATAATTCTTGCAGTTTATTCAATAGAAGATTTGTCTGCGTGACATTTAGCAAAGGCCTCTCCTGCCAAGTAAGCAGTTTCAACTGCACAAAAGCATTATTAAAAGGGAATTAGTAAAGCAAAAAGAGATGCATGTTTAAATAATTCCACACAAGAGAGAATCTTCCATACAACAGATGTATAATACAACCAATCAATGATGGGGCAAGTACATATCACGCGAACTGATGCGGCATCCTATGTTTAGTTGGTTTATATACATCTGTTATAGTTTTTCTTCCACATACATAATAAAGTGTGTTCACATTTACAGGCCTTCTGCCATGTGATCTCATCTTGAAAATTCTTGGAAGATGGATAAACAAAATGAGCCATTCAAAAGTTAAATGGGGAAAATGAATCAAGCCATACATCCACTAATCATTCTACCAAGAAAACAACAATTTTGTCTATTGACTGCACCTACAGTCAGGCACTTGAACAAATTTATACAAGAGTTACTGACATAAGTAGATAACTAGCACTTAGAAACGCACTAGAATTTACTGAGCCCAAGGGATTTATGCAGAGCAACATCATAAAAAAAGAGCTCACCGAATCATAGAGAAGAGGCAACCAGAAGCGCTGAGGTGTAGAAGGATTTTTCATAAGCTGCATTTTCATAACAAAATTTCTTTTATTGGAAATTAAATTAATAAGAAATTACAGAAAACAGATGCCAATTTGAACCATTCTTGGGTGGAGAAGAGAATGAATCAAAGGCGATTTTCACACAAAATTATAAAATAAAATATAACAAAAATAAATCCATCAAAGAGTAGGCCTTCTATATTGACTATAGACACATGTATTAGCAAATTCAGCGTGATCCATAGCCATCTGTGCAAATAAGACAAATTACACAGGAGAAACCCCATTCATGGCAAATTCATTGGTCTTAGAAATTAGTAAATTTAGTTGATAATGGTAGTAACATCACTTTATATAGAAAAGGAGTCCATAACATACTGATACAAGTGATTCTACAGCTTGGCAAGCAGTGTCAGTAGTTTTTCCATCATGAATCTGCAAAAGAGACTTCTTAAAATCCCTGTACCTATAGGGTGCACTGAGGATTAGAACCGATCAAAGTAATCAAACAAAATATGATAAGTGATTATCAGACCACAAAGTCAAGAGGGTTGTAAAGATGAATACATACTTGTGTAGAAAGTCAAGACCCCCAACCATGTTAGATTCAGAACCCAACAATTGAATCAAACCTTCCCATTGCTGCACTTACAGAAAATAGGTTATATGAATTCAAAATAAAAACAAAAGACTGAGTATTTTCAAAAACAATGAACAGCAACAGATGTAAATAATATGTTTCATTAAGAAGCTCCTAACCCACTAAATTCAATTGAATATGATGATAGTTACCCTGAAACTTTCATCAGATATCGACTTTCCAACTGAATCAAACATCTGCTGAGCAATCCTGTTAAGTCGAACTTCATCCCGCGCTTGCTGAAGCCAGAAAATTCCAGAACCTTTCCTGCCATGCTTCCAATGGTACATTCCGGCAATCTACACATTAAAACAGAAAAAATTCAACACAAATGCCACAATTCAAAATATTATCTGTAATAAAAATTTAACTCCATTAGAACTTGCATATAATGTATTCCAAGTTCTAGCCTAAATCACTAAAGGGCAGGAAAACCAGAATTTCCTAATATTTGCAATTGTTAAAAGTATTGTACATTAACAGACAGAATATGTCCCAGATTGACATGTACATATACCTTCATAATTCTTGAACTAACACTGTCAAGTTCATATAGGCGGCAGATCTCTATATTCTGCACGAAATACAAAAAATCGTGTCCAATAATAACTAGAAAACGATACAAATACAAGAAGATTAGATGAGGAAAATAGAAAAATAAAATAGAGCAAGTGCCACAAAAGTAAAAGCTGACAGCAAAGCTGAACTGATCACCTTAAGTAGAAATTGCTTATGATAAACAGGTTGCTTGTACAATAATATCTCCAACAAACCCATTCCCTGCTTCATGCATGATGCCAAATAAATTGGAGCGATCTGTGAACAAAGCAGCCACAAAAGAGTAAGAAAACATAATAAAATGATGCACGTCACTGCTTCCAGGGAAAAAAAAAAAAAAAAAGCACAAGAAGATAAATAAAAATGAAAACAGAGAATTAGAAATGCTGACTAGTATTCGCACGCAGAGCATCAACTTAAATAGAAACTTGTCAACGACAGTGTGCAGTTACATGCCCATGAATACTTCTTAAGATAATTTTAACTCTTCTAAAACACTCTACCTTACATAAGAAATCAATACACCCTAGAAAAATAGACACTCACTTGCCAAGTCAACGCATGAGCAGACAAAACTTGTGCATAGACAAGCCGATGGAGCTCCTCCATGTTGATCTCACCCAAGTTATGATGCTCTTCATGCAGAAGAATATCTGCTTGATCGCTCCCAGCAGTCAACAGCTCTATGGCATGAGTGACCATCCTAATGATAAACCAGATTAAAAGCTGCTCTTAATGGATCTAAGAAACAAAAGAAGAAAAGCCAAGTTTCATGTTTATCTTTAATCCCCTGCCCTCCTGTGGTGATGGGGGGGAGATGACACCTTTAAAGTATGATTGGGGGGGGAAAAAAAAAAAGGAAATCAGGAAGAGAAGACAAATAGCCACTCACCAAGGACCAAATCCTTTGGAGCATTCTGCTAACACAACCTGCAACATTTTAAAAAATCTAACAGGACTTTATGACCAGAAAGAGGAACAAGGTTAAAAAATGCATAACGTTAACTACCAGTGTCCAACCACATGACTCACCTCAATATTCTCACCAAGAATCCCAATCATGAGTCCCATTAATCTATGGGAACTGGCCATTGGTTTCAACTGAATGCATTTCTGAGCCAGGCTGTTCATGCTTTCTAAACCCTGGCCCAAGAAAAATAATTATATGTCTTCTTTAAATCTGGATTGCAAGTAAATACTTTATAACAACAGAAATAAATAGCACAAAAAAATTCATATCGAAAACAGATATTTACCACAGTGAATGGCCTGATATATAGAAAGTGAGAAATATATAGCTCTATCCAATGACACGTAGCAGTGCAGAGACAATTAGTGTTCCCCAACATGATTTGTAGCATATTTCTCAGGCCGTCTCGAGTTTGACGATGAGCACACTGAACCCAGAATGCACTACATTCCAGCTTAGTTATTTGTGTCCGCCATTTCTCCCATGCCTAGGTAAAAAATATATATGGAGTAATATATCTACTGAAAAAGATGTATCAAGGGAGTCTCTGTGTGTGGATAAAAGTCATGAAAAAGAGTATACTACTAAAAAGTACAAAGATACCTTGATAAAATCAGGCTTAGCTTTATAGCAGTCACCTAGTTTTCCAGTTTCTAATTCTGGACGCATTCGTGGCATTTTTGAAATAAGAACAGCAACTGCCTCTACCAGGCCATTCTCAGTCTGTTCAAAAACATGATATCAAAACTGGATAAGATTGAAGTGCATAAACATTTATGCATATTCCAATTTCTAAAAGCATGTAATTGACATGAATACAAGGTGTTGCTTCATGAAGTACAGTAAATCCATGTTGTAATTTAGATGTAAGTTTATACAATTCCAAATTTAAGTAATTCAAAAATGGAAAAACAGCCAAGCATATATTTTAATTGGCTAGAACATAAAATGGTCAAAATGGAAGTACAAACATTGAACATTCACAAAATTTTAGCATATCATCCCATTTACCAATTGAATTGTTAGACAAATCCCTCCCTATGAGATACCTTTAAAAAGAAAAACTAAGAAAAAGTTCTATTGCAGTGACCACTTTTCCAAAGGCAATGACCTGTAAAATGTCCCATCTTAATCTCCTGCTAATTCCCATCCTAGGTCAAACAAGTATGTTCACCGTTATGTATTTGATTTTAGACATTAGAAGAGGCCTAGTCACAGGCTGAAAGACATAATAGATAATGTTAAATCCAAAGTGAGGAAGTAACTTATTCATAAGTTCAAGATGGTTCATGACCATATCTTTGGCATGATCTGTGTCATGGTAAATAATTACCCTTACCAACCTCACGATTTCCAAGCTGATCTAGCTGATAAGATCCATGTAAGCGCAGTAATTTCACCTGCAAGTGAAAGATTTTGAATTCTTTAGTGATCACTTGCATTCAACAGAAGAAATATATGATGTCTCTTACCACTGAAATGTAGAACCCAACACATCTAAGCAGAACCCTGAAACTACTTACCACAATCTCCAGCCAACCAACTGCTAGTGCTGATGACATCACTTCCCAATATTTAGGATCATCCTCAATGACCTGCAGAAAATAATCCAGTAAAATTACACCATTTTATAGAGCTTTACTAAATTAATGTAAACCCCAGTTTTGCCAAGAGACCTTGCATGAAAAATACTATATGAACTGATGAGTAGTTTACATCTAACAAGTTCATCACACCAACATTTAAAAGTTATGGGGCTCCAAATACCACTCAAAATTTCTATTAGAAAATAAGTAACAATAAACTAAAGCAATAGATGATCAAAATAGCCTAGGGCGAAAAGCTCTTCAACAAAGTAATTGCAACACATAAATTCCATATCCATTACCTCACAAGTATTTATAATGTTAAATGAATCAAAAAACAGAAAATTGAATAGTAGTTTTAACTATAGAAAAGTTGGCACCCATTCTCTTCAACTACTTGAGTGCCTGCAGTGACTGGACAATGTAAAAAAAAAAATTATGAAAGTATTAAGTAATATACTAAAATGGGCATGGAATTTTCTTAGTGATAATGTATACCCTCTCACATTTAGTTCCAACAATTCTACATAAATGTTGGAAGGGAAGCCTGTGCCCGAGGTCCTAGCCCATACTTGTTCTTAGTACTATTTTACTAGAAACTATAGCTAAAATCCTCAGCAAACTACTGCAGAAGAGTTTACATCCCAATTGAACATTAGTGAACTATGGTAAAGTATCCTCATCAAAATGAAGGAAAAATAGGGCAGGAACAACATTTAGGAGCAAACCTGTAGGCTGATAAGGTCCTTCTGAAAATCCACAAGTTTAGAATGGACCGTCACCAGTGTGCCTGAGAGGAGGCTATCATAATCCTGCCAAGAATTATGATCAGTATGAAAAAAAAATAATAATAAAAAGGGTTCCAATTAAAATTGATACCAAAGAAGGGCCAGGTAAAGCATAAGGAAGATATTTACAGATAACCAATCAACCAGACGTTCAGGTAGCCATGCTTGAGAAAGTTTGTCAGCATAAAAAACTTCCATCAGCTCCCATGCCGCCTTCAAACATGTTGGCTCCTCAACTTTCTGCACGAACCACTCACAGGTCTCAATTGGAAAAGGCTGTTTAAAGAAGTGCATACAGTAACTAAATTTCATGTAAGTAACCAAATATTCACCTTTAAAACAGCCTTTGGATCGTCAATTAGAGATGGAGGAGGTGGCTGTGAATTACTAAGAAGCGAATTTATGTCCTTGCTGTACTCCAATACATACTCCCACCTGATTTTCCAATGTGACCAAGATATTACATATGTGTTTGAAATATTTCTTAAGCTTTAAAACCCAAAATTAGAGAGAAAATGCTGAAACGAAAGCATTAACGAATTAAGAGATGATAACTAAATTGTAGAACTCACTGTTTTCAACTGAAAGAGTTTACAAAATTTTCGCCAATACTCAACTTTTTTTTAGGTTAACAATTCTAAAACTCCTTAAAAATATTTACCATTCTACGTGATACGGCGACGAATTGAAGGACATCTTTGACAAGCCAGAGACAGAATTTCTTCGACTCTGAAGAAGAGCAAAGGGAGAAACCGAACCGTAGGCTATTCTTCTCCACTGCGCGTCGCTGATCTCTCCGTCTCCATTGCCAAGCCGCACCTCCAACACTTTACCTCCACATTCATCACCAGAATCTTCGGATGGCGATGGTTCCCGGAAAACAGAGACACGGAGAGAGTTGCCTCGGGACCAAGAGATGGCGAGCCGAGAGATCGGCGGCCTCACGCCGTGTCCTAGAGAATAGACCACTGGCTTCTTAGCCTCGTCCGAGTACGGAACCAAAGCGCCGCCGTTCTTTTCGCCGGTGCCTGAAACGGCGACGGACATTTTGCCAGAGAAAGACTATAGTTGGTCTGTATGTCTGTCAAAGAGAGCAAGGGTTTTGGAGGGGTTTGTTAAAAATGATCTGCGAGTATGGAGCTGCTAACATGCGCTTTCCGGAGGCTTTTACATTGGCATCCCTCAGGTTTAGCAAACTACTAGGAGACACACACGTTTCGAAATAAAACACTTAAACCCCGCTAATAAATGTTAGAGAAAAGTAACAATTTTAAGGTTAAAATGGACAAAATACTTTGTTTGTTTAAATGGAACCATACTAATCACCAACCTTCCAAAACTTATCTGAATAAGAGTAATGCTTATTTGCACTAACCAAATCTTACTAACCCCTGTACTAACTGACGTGGTAGATGCCACCTCACTTAATTGTCACGTCAATTCCCCCAAAAACTAAAAAAAAAAAAAAAAAAAAATTTAAAATTTTAATTGCCTCCCCCAAATGTAAGAAAAATCTCTCAAAATAGTAACCATAAACCACCAACCGTATATCCTCTACCACCACCACCGTCGGTCGCCGTCTTCTACCACCAACGCCGGCTGTTGTCGTCCACTAGCAATGTCGACCATCGTCTTCCAATAGCAGTAGTCATTTTTCCTTCACTCAAATGTATCAAAAATGGCTCTCAAATTAGAAACCATAAATCAGCATCTGATTGTCCTCTACCACCAGTAGTGTTGGCCGCCATCTTCCACCAGCAGCATCGCCCGTCATCGTCCACCAACAGCGTTGACCACCGTCTTCCACCAACACTAGTGATTTTTCATTCACTTAAATGTACCAAAAATCTCTCTCAAATTAGAAACCATAAACCACTAGCCGTTTGTCCTCTACCACCACCACCGACGCCAACCACCGTTTTCCACCACCAGCACTAGTCGTTGTTGTCCACCAACAGAGCCGACCACCGTCTTCCACTAACACTCGTCATTTCATTTGCTGAATCTATCAAAAATCTCTCCCAAATTATAAACCCATAATATTAAACCATCTTTTGTTTCACGGTATTATTTATGTAGCTTTAAAACAGCATCTAAGAACAATATAAGAGCTCGAGAGTATGATAAAATGTTATACTTGTTAACATGTGTTGTTAATTTTGTGGTTTGACAATTGCTGGATTATTTCATTGCAAAATAATTTATTTGTCTATTTGTTTCTCTTTATTGCAGGTTGGGCTTTTTTTAAGTATGAGATAAAAGAACAAGCCCTTGTGCCTTATGGTTGAGATTTTATCTCAAAAAATGGACCTCTGGGTTGTGTATTACTAACATTATTTTATGCATGGTTCATGTTTAGGTATAAATCTTTCACTTTCCTTATTGGTTCTCTATTTTACTTTCTTTTTAGCTTTTGCTTCTGTTTTGAAAATTTCTCAGTCTACTCAAGTGGTTGAGTTCTTGTTGTATCTTGCATAGGGATCAAAAGAACTTGAGTTTCAGGAAGTTGGATGCTCATGTTCATCAGCTCAAGAGCAGCAGCTCCAGGTGCTTATGGTTTTTTAGTTTTCCTATATTTTAACCCCAATTTGTTGCTTGAAACTCATTTCTAATATCAAAATCTTGTATCAAAATGATTGTGTATGTATTTAACTGCTTGTGTGTGGTTTCATTGCTGCTTGCCATAGTTTTGCTCCTTTAATATGGTAGGTTATGATTGGTGCCTGCATATTGATGGAGGAAGATTATGCGAAGTCTAAGTTATATGCTAGTGATGTAAATGAGTTGCTCATGGATGGTGCATTGATAAATGATGCATGTCTTGACTCTGGAGCATTAGAATTAACTTTCTAATATTGTATTAAGATGTTTATTAGCTGTAATTTTTTTCATGGTAGGTCTCCAACATTCAGCATTAATTTCACAGTAGACTATTGGGTTGGTGTAGGATTTTTTGGTGTTGCAGCTTTGTTTTTGTTCTTTGCAGTTTTGGGAATTTATAGATTTTTGGAGTTTTAGCTTTTTGAAGTAACTAGGACATTTTCTCAATAAGTGCAGTTTTTTTTTTTTTTGTGTTGGATCTGCTCTTGAGGTGTTCTGGTGCTAGATCTATAGTTTTTGGCTGTTTGGGTATGTTGGTTATTGTTGTGTAGTGGATGGTGTTGGTGCATGACCAAACAAAGGATTTTGGAGAGCTTTGTTGGGAGATGAAGCAACAGAAAACTGCAGTTTTGCAATTCTCAGAAATATGTTCGGAGTTGTGCAATGTTTTGTTAAATAGCTTGGTTGTTTGTGTAGTGTGTTCTGGAGTTACAGCTTTAATGCTGCATTTTGTTGGCTATTAATGTAGTGTTTTGGGGGCCAGACGCGATGATTAGGCCTATTATTTTTGCTTTGTCCAGGAGAGTTTGGCTGATTGTACAGTTTTATTGTATAGAACTCTGCACATTCTCTTTGTCAAGATGATCGGGCCATGTTTAGTAGAATTACTTACCGTCTTTATGTGATTTTAAATACTAATAAATATATTCTCTTTTTAGTTAAATATTGAGACCAGATTGACCTAAAATATTTATTTATAGCTAGTTGAGTTTGATGAATTGTTGGTAATTCAATGTTTAATTAAAACTGTGCCTAATTAAAATCTCTATCAATCTCTTCGATGATTATGGATAATAATCCATATTTGGAAGAAGCAACAAAATTATCAAGGCAGTACAGGCGTCCTGCTTCAATATTTACTTCAATGTTTGTATTACTTTACCAAATTGCGAAGGTTTTTTCACGATATATAAATAAACCTCTATGATAACAATTAACTATGTTTTTTTTATCTCTACTCAGTCAGGACAATATATGTATATACACATAATTATATTTATGATAAGTTACTTCTTTTTTTTTTTTTTTTTTTGGGTAAACCCAATAATTTTATAAAAGAATTACAACCTAAGAAAGGGGACTCCTTTAGAACCAAGAACCTTGGGCATTCCCAAGAGACAAAACTACAAAAGCAAGGACAACCAAGGAAAGGCAATCCTTATACACAAGAGACCAAAGCAACCAAGGGCACCCAAAGATCAACCCCTAAAAGGCCTTTACAAAAAGGATCAGCAAACCAAACCAGAAAAGTAGGCCAAGCTTCAAAACCAACAATCCACATTGTACAAGCTAGAAGGAAATCCCGAAAACAAAAAACGCAAAGATAGCATGGACTACACAAGCTGTAACAGACACCTGAAAATTGCACACAACACCAAAGGCAGAGAACAATTGCAACAACTTTAAAAACTACACACACACAAGCTATACCAGCTGCAAAATCTCCCAGACAAAGCAAACAAAAACTGCAAAAACTGATGCATCTTCGACCAAGCTAAAGCACTCCCTCAGCAACAGCACAATTGCAGCATAATCTTGTAAAATACTGCATTACCTGCCACACATCCTATAACCAACAACCAAAGGCTACACAAACTGTAGAAAACTCCCGTCAGCAAACACACACTAGATAGCCTATACAAACTGCAACAACCTTTTAGAGATTGCACACACTGCAAGAAGCATAAAACTAACAAACCAGCACAAACTACCCAGAATGCAGCAATCTCCCGGAACCTTCAAAAACTGCAATAATGCAGAGTCTGCAACAACAACACAATTACCTGCCTAAAATAGCTACCAAAAGACAAGCAAATAATTCCATTGAGTGGGCATAACTACCTGCCTAAAATAGTTACTAAAATTATTTATGTTTGAATATTTTATTATTAACCTGGGAAGAAATATCAAGCTGGTGCACCAAAAGTTAAAAACAGAATAGAACAGGCAAATATTTGGCTCAAAATACATACGCCCAAAGTTCAGCAGTATTAAAACTAAAATGCCAACATACGAGAACCAAACCAGTCGAACAGAATTAAACGCAACTATGAACTAGACCCAACTTCTATATGGGATTTATAAACCATTCTAAAGCTCTCCTACAATCTTGCTAAATATTTAGGACTACGAAAATCTAGAAACAAGGAAAAAAAATTCCACAGTTAATCACATACAACACCAACCACAAGTATTCAACCAACAATACGAAATCCATAAATGCTTCCTCAACGGCAGAGCTAAGGGCCTTGAAATGGGCAGCTTCTGGAATCCTAATCAACAAGCAAATAACAAGCATCATTATTTAGAAAACCAGTGTGAATCATCCAAATAAACACGCATTTCTTCGATGAATTAATTTATTTAAAAAATAGATAGAATGAAAAAACCCTAACAACTAATTAAACTAAAAATCAAACTGAAAAAGATAATAGAGTACTACCTGTGCCTTCGATTCTCAACTGGCGATGCGT
The DNA here is from genome assembly GCF_008641045.1 of Pistacia vera. Taxonomy (NCBI): domain Eukaryota; kingdom Viridiplantae; phylum Streptophyta; class Magnoliopsida; order Sapindales; family Anacardiaceae; genus Pistacia; species Pistacia vera. The sequence continues at coordinate 360,290 of NW_022196196.1, forward strand.
CACAGCTTCTGGCGAGGCGTGGGAACGATGAGAGTTTTGTTTATACTTTGTCGGCATCTGGTGAGGCGTCACGACATATGGCAAGGTGCGGCATCTGGCGAGGCGTGGAAACGACGATTTCGGTTGGTTTGGCAAGACGTGACAGCTTTTGGCGAGGCATGGAAACGATGGTTAGTCTTTGGTTTGTCGACGTCTAGTGAGGCATCGCAACATCTGGCGAGGAGTGGCGTGGCGTGGCGGTGTTTGGCAACGTATGGAAAAGATGATTCAGGTTTGGTTTGTCAGCGTTTGGTGAGGCGTTGCGACATGTAATGAAATTGGGATGAGATCGGCTGGGAAATTTTGAGAAACTGATTGTGAGATGAGAGGTAAAAATTGAAAGGAATGGGGAAAAAATGCAGTGTTTGTATTGTAGAGAAAATGAATTTGATTTAGGGAGTCAACTTATGGGAAGTGATATTTGAAGAAAAAAAATATATTTTTTTGGAAAAATTGACGTGGCCATTAAGTGGTGTGGTAGATGAGATGGCATTTGCGATGTCAATTAGTACTAGGGTTAGTAAGATTGGTTAGTGTAGATAGCATTACTCTATATCTCCTTAACGTGGTTAATTAGAGGGGTGTAACTTTCCTTCTCTGAAAGAAACCTGAGGGGTGTCAAGAAACAGCCTCGGATTTTTGGAGGGAGTTGTAATATTAAGCGAGTAGAGCTCTGCTAACATGCGCATCGTTTTACTAGAGCCGCAGAGTGGGCCCCTGAGATTAAATATTTTTTAAATAACGCTTAATAATAATTTTTTGAATTAATACGTAAATATTTTTAAAATTAGTTAGGAGCTCTTATGTATGGTTTGCATAATTAAAATCTTTATATTTTGACTATATTTAACTAATCTTGATTACTTAATATATCTTGTAATATCAAATACCATATATTCAGAGTCAATAACAAATTATCTGCAATAAGATCAACATTATTTAATCTAAGGCTTTTTATATATCCAACTAATTAAATCGAATCACATTACTGCATCCCATGATGCAAGTGCATGTGTATGTCACACACCTCTTAATTCATGCAATTATTTATTTATTTTTTCTCATTTTATTTTAAAATCTATAGACTCATGCATTAGAAATTCTAAAACTATTGAATAATTTCTCTTCCCAGTCTCGAATTTTAGCAGCCAATAAATTATCCATTTTCCTTACTTAATATTTGAATTTTGCCAGTTGCATTAGACTTACAAGGTCAGGATGGTACCAAGTCTTTACATGAATACATTTTTTCCTGAAAAACGAAAAAAAAAAAAAAAAAAAAAGATGATGACATCTGCATTTTATTTTTGGACGAGGATACATTACATTTTTGTGTTATTACCAATAATAAACACCAACTACCACAACGCACATTACAAGAAATCACCCAATCTTATAAGATCATGCAAACAAAAAAACCCTCCTTTTAATTAAACATATCAACAAGCTTCTGTTTATTATATGCGCAATCTTTCTTCAATTCAAACTAAAAAATGCGACCGATTAAGTTATATCCCTGTAGTTGAAGAATGAAGAGTCTCCTTTATGATCTCCTGGATCCTTCTCTTCATTAATTTATCCTTGACACTACCAACCATCTTTCTATAGAACATTTCCAACCTTACAAGCGTACTGCGATCTGCTGATTCTAACATGTTTTCCCATTCCTTTGTAATGTCAAAAAAACCTGTGTTTTTCAATGACATTGGAATATCTTGCTCTTCAAAAGGTTTACCAAAAATTGAGCCATGAAGTATACTAGCATATCTTTCCATTACAGAGAGTTTTGATTGAAGGAGCTTTATCTCCTCCATTGCCGAAGACAATTTTTTATCCATTTCTTCAACTCTTTCAGAATCCTTCTCTCCAGTCTTATCTTCCTCAACAGCAGTCTTCAGTTCCTCTTGCTTGAAATCCTCTGTAAGTGGAGGCCACATCACAACACTGGGAGCAAAACAATCGACTGCCTTACCATTTCCTAAAATCCCACTTCTACCCCTACCCCAAGACCAGAGCTTATGTCCATCATGTGCAACAAGAACAGTATGAGCAGCCCCACAAGCAACTTGAACAGGATCCTGAAATTTGGGTTCACGAAGCCCATTACACTGAATTAGGAGGGGAGAATAAGCATCGCCTGTTTCACCACTGGAAAAACTAGCATTCGGGCATAGACCAAGACCTCTTTCCATTCCCCACGACCACAGCTCTCCAGCAGATGACACAACGCTTGTGTGAAATAAGCCACAGTCAACAGAGATTAGATATGCATACTGTGGTAATTCTTTTACAGGTTCGGGAACCAATGCACTATGGGTTGTTCCATGGCCAAGCTGACCATTCTCACCAAGGCCAAACGTCCAGCACGTACTTCCTAATGTGTCACTTGGTCTCTTTTTGTGAGTAAGCAAAGCTGTGTGGAAGGACCCACACGCTACCTCATAAACTGCCCAAGGTGAGTCCTGCTTAAACATCTCTATGATTTCAGGACGGGACCGGGGCTCTCTATCTCCCAAGCCTAATTGACCATGGTTGTTATTACCCCAAGAATAGCATACTAGATCTTCACCTTTATAAGTTTCTCCAGCACTAACTAGGGCTAAAACATGTTCACTTCCACAAGCCACCTTCACAACAGTGTGACCATAGAAATCCCAGACAGGAACAGGAGTAAAACTGCTTACAAGAGAGAAACCAGCTTCAGTGACGCTGGTTTGCTGAGGGCAGTTGCCCCAAATCCACAAGGCCCCTATGTTATCAATAGCAAAAGACATCATTCCACCAGCTTTGACAGAACAAATCTGTAGTATACAAAGTGATAAGAAGCTTAACAAGTTTAACTCTTAACTTGACAAGGACATGATACATACAACACAATCCATACCTTAATTGGTGCTTTATACTTTGCTTTGGATTCATCAGTCAAAGAATCAAGGAACTGCTCCATCAAGCAGGGTACCGCAGAATTCTCTTCGTTACCACCAAGTTGGCCATCCATATAACAGTCAAGGGATGCAAACAAGACACGGAAAAAAGGCTAACAGAATAAAGTACTAACGAAGAATCTCTCATAATTTACTCTGTTGAATCACTGAATTCACAAAAAAACATCAAGATAACACCCATACGAAGCCCTAACTTTAGTGTAAAACTGCCTTATATTTTCCAGCATGAAGAAAAAAGAACAATCCTCGAATTCCTTAGTAACAGAAACCCATAAAGATGCTAAGTAAACAAACTTTGTCCCACAAAAAACTGATATCCTCTTCTATGGAGTCTACAGAGATTCCTTGGTTCCTTTTTATCCAAATCAGCAAAAGACTGCGAGTTCAGAACCTCTCCATGATATAATACAGAGATTTTTTTTTCTACTAACTGCCATCGTTTCATCCTAATATTTTGTATCAGTTTTGTTTTAAACCATATAATAATTTGTTTTCTATCAAATAAATAAATAAAATGTAAGGAGGATACAGATGTTGTAACCCCAACACCACACTGAGCCATCATCTGTAATAACATAGAAGCCGAAGAAAATTAGAGCATCACAGCAATATTGGCTTCACCTAAAATTATTCCATATTTTCTTTCACCTTTTCAATTTAATACTTGAACACACTCTACATTTTTCATCTGTTAGAGTTAATTAATTACCCAAAGAATTAATCAGTCATAATAAATTTCATTTCCACAAGAAAATGGCCATCTGGATATATCAATTACCATACTATCAAATGCCATTAATTATTGTAGATACTTAACAATTATAAATCTCCACTATCCACATTTAACAAGTCCAAACTGAAGTATATTTGAGCATCTAATTAAAATGAATCATAAGCTACACTGACCTGCGAGAGCAACACTATGATAAGCACCAGCAGCAATTCCAACAATTTTAAGCTTCTTATTTTCTGATTGACCAGAAATGTCAAAATTGACTCGAACCGGAGTTAATTCATCGGATTCAGAACCCGTACCAAGTCGCCCAAACATTCCTCTTCCCCACGTATACACACACCCATCACCTACAACAAGAACCCTCCAAAACTTAATTATAACCAACAACAAAAAGATTAAAAAGAAAAAAATTATGTATATATATATATATATTTTTTTTTTTACCTGAGAGAGCAAGAGTGTGAGATTCACCGGCAGCGACTGCGACGACCTTGCGGCGCAAGTCTGGAGGTGCTGCAGTGTGATCCATTTTCCCTGTCAGTAAAGAAATAGTGTACACTGTAGAATGCTCAAAGTTGGATCAGCAAGTGAAAGTGTTGAGTAATGAGGTGATCGGGATATACGTGGGCTTTATATAAAGTTTTTGGAATCAATGTCAATGGCTAAGTCGTAATTATCTAAAAATGTAGTGATAAAATTGAAATTAAGAAATTTCCTTTTAAGGTTGACTAGTCCACTGAAATTAGAAGCTGTTTGAGTTTGATTGGTGATTGAACCTTAAAATAAATAAATCAATCAATAACACTTGACCAAAAACAAAAGGATCATGCTTATCCTATCTATTTGTTGTAATTAGAAGCTGCATCTTAGAACACATTAGATATATTACAATCATCTGTATGTTACATTATCAAATATAAATAGTGATTTTTAAATAATTAATTAATTAATTAATTTTACGTATGTATAGATAAAAGCAAGAGGAATATTTGGAACATGTCTTTGCGTGGGTAAGATGTATATCTATATACGAATACTTGGAAAAGCATCTCAGACGCAAAAGTTAACGCTATCCCAGTAGAAATGTAGCATCAAACAAAGACGAAATTAAAAGAATTTCATCTTCGCTCTGATTAAGAGCTCCACTTCTAGGGGACTTCTAATGTTTCTTCTTACTTTTTCTGCATTTTTAAGCTCTTATGCTCCACTGCACGTGCGATGTCATCAATGGCCTTTTGTGTATAGAACTTGCCGTGTCAAATTAATAATGTAGCATAAATAGCTAAGAATCAACGTGGGTAATCCTTAATTAAGGAAAAATTAAGATATTAACAAAGAACTGAAATAACTAATTATCAGGAACGTTAACCTGTTCCTGTAGCTAAACATTTTTTTGTTTTTTCACATTAAGCTATAAACAAATGAAAGAACATCGCATAATTTAACAATTTTGATCTTCTCTACAGGGTAAATCCATTTATTACATAAATGAAGATCAACCTAGCGACTGATTGTATTTACAAATGAATTAAAGAACGTGATTCAATTTAACAATTCTATATTCTGATCTTACACTTTCAGGCAAATTTATATGATTTTTACATGCGTATCCAGCTAACTTGCTAACCACCGCAGAGACCGCCGCTCGTCTCCGCCGCATTTTCATCCTCCTCGCTAAAATAAGGCGCCAAATTCAGATATTGCTCTTGATCACTCCTACCCCTCCACCTTGAACGGCAAATCACACAACTAGCCGATCGCCTCCCCCTACTTCTCTTCCACCTCATCCAGCATTCTTCATGAATCAAATTCCTACACGTCCCACAAGTCACCACTCTCTCTTCCTTACCCATCTCTTCAAGACATATAGGACACGTACTTGTATCTTTTATTTCAATTAATCCTTCTGAACTATTTTCATTCCTTGCTCGAAAGAACAGCTGATGAAATCTATGGCGAAGGCCAGCCCCCGCCAATGCTTCCGGCAATGTGGGCGTGGCAAGTAAACGGTTGACCTTGCAGGGACGGAGAGTCTTCCTCCGGAGACACGTGTCATCAATAGAAACACCCAGAACGCGGATAAACACAAATAAAATGTGTTTGCATGGGGTAATGCGATCTGGGCATGTGCATGACGGAGCGGAGGATAAGTTAACGGTGTAAACATTTCCAGTGGCACCCAAGATGAAAAAGAGAGAATCAGATCGGTGGAGGAGGCGGAGCTGATGGCGGAGAGCTCGGCCTATACGGTCTGTGACGGGTTGGGTGAGTCTGAAGCGGGGCTGGGAACGGGGATCTTGTTGATCGGGAGGAGGGGTTGAACTGGAGGCAACAGACTCCATTTTGGGACAGGAAATGAAGTTAGTTAATGGGTAAATGAGGTTAAGGAGAAAGAGAGGCGTTTGAAACTCCGATTTGTAAGAGAATATTAGTGGTTAAGATTCTTTGTGTGGTGTTGAAGGACACGTGAGGAATAGCGGTTGGATAGGGAAACACTAAACAGTGAAACGTGGGGAACTGCAATTCCAATTCTAAACCTTGACTTTGTGTGATGACCTTCTCTGTAAGCCACGTTATTCAAGTTGCAGTAATAAAATAAGATTATGATTTAATGAGACGATAACTTGTTTCTTTTTAATTAAATAATAAACCAAATTGGGAGCAAAATCATATTTCTTTAATTAAAAATTCCTAAATTAATGAGTTTGCCAAAATGGTTCCTAATCAATCAGAAACATGGTCCATGGAAAGACCAAACTGAAATAGCAAAATCAAAACTATCTTTTAAGTGATTAAATGATTTGGTATAGAGTTTTTGATATATTATTTAAAAGTTTTGAGTTTGAATCTTCTATCATTAATAAAGATAATTACTAAAGTTTTTATTTAACTAATAGTTATAAAATTAATTAAGATACGTGTAAGTTGCCCGAACACTCTAATCATTTAAAAAAAAAAAAAAGCAAAACAAAATTTTTATAAGATTTAAAAGTTTTGGATTTATTAATTCCAACAAAAGTGATTATTTCAATAAATTATTAAAAAACGACGGCGTTTTCGTTTTATCTGCGTACCTTCCTGCCGAAACGCAAAAATCCTTTTTATCATAGACCGTTTTAACTATTCACCACTCAATAATAATCAGTTTCCTGAAGTCCAGGATGTGGGGTTCGTATCGAAATTCTTCTCAGCTTTCGAACAAGGTACTTAATAATCAGCTCTTATTGAAATTTCTGTAATCAATTCAATTTGTTCAGTTTGGTTACGGAGAACTGAGAGAATGTTTGGAAAGACAAGAGTAAAAGAAAGTAAACTTGGAATGCCTATGTTCCACTCCTATTTAACATAACCCAAGTAGTTGTTAGCCTCGGTTTACTCAACTTGTAAAAAAATTAAGAAAAAAGTTCGAATTTTTAGTGTTCTTTTTTCTTCTTACTGTTGCTTGATTATTTGTGTAATATCCTAGCAGCAAAAGCAAGAGAAAGAATGGTTTGCAGCGAGTTTTAGGGCAGAGAATTTCATTCCAGGGCTTGTAATTGGTTTCATTTTTGGGATGTTGTTGGATTTATCAAAGCCGGCTAAAAGTAATGTAAAGAAGAAAAATTTCTTGCCAGGGAAGCCCCAAGAACATTTTACGGTCTCGAGTAACGGTGATCAAGACGTCAAAATGGTTTGTTCAAGTGCTTGTTTGGTGTTGCTATTAATTTCTTATTTCAATCTGTTCAAATGTTCATAATGAATCCAATTTGGTTTGTGTTTGCTAGGAAAGATGAGGTATTAGTATAAGTGGGTTTCACAATTTTATATTTTTCTGTGTATAACTTTGTTCAGAGCATGGCAGGTTTTGATAGTAAGACAAGACCTGAAGATGGGGTCAGGAAAGATTGCATCTCAATGTGCTCGTAAGATATTCAAATTTGTAATAAAATTGAGGATTGTGCATTTGATCTTAATTTATGGTTTATGCTGCATATATCTAAAGTATTTGATCAAATATTTATTTTATGAATTTGCAGATGCTGCCACTGGCATGTATGCAGTACTTATGCAAAGGTAGACATGTGCCAATAATGGGTATCTTTCTCTAATCCAAGATCTTAAAAGATGCTCTAAGTCTAACAACTAACTTTTTGAAATAAACAGCGTGTGGAAGTTCAGATCTATAAATTTGGTATTCATAAATGAAACTGCAATGTTATTCCCGGTAGCATGTGTATCTGTGTTCAAACTGGACACTCACTTGGGTAATTGTTTGAAAGATTTCAAGAATTATGAACTTACCAGGATGATCAATAAGCTTAAAGATATGATATCTAACTTTATCATCTTAAATCATGGAAGAGAGCACTTTAATATGGAGAAAAAATTGTGCTAGTTATAATTTTTCATTTTCAGAGTTCTCCAGTCATTACTTTTTGTGTGACTGTTTATATTATCAGTTCAAAGTTGCATCATTCAGTATTCCTTGCAGTGACCGGTCCCTTTTGAGACAATGGGAGCAATGTGGGCAACCCAAAATAGTGGTTACATGCAAGAATCAACAAGAAATGTAAGCAGGTGATTTCATTGTGAACAATATAGTTTTCTCATAAATACATAGCAGCAGTACATCTCTTGTGCTTGACCTCGCCTTGGGCTCTTATCCAAAAAAAAAAAAAAAATTCCAATTGCTAATTTGTGGGAATATTAATTCTCTTGATCAGGAATAAACTGAAGGAAGCAGCTGAAATCATTGGTCTTCCCACTTTTGTTGTTGCGGATGCCGGAAGGACCCAGGTACCATTTTTTACTGTGTAATTGCAGAATCAATTCCGAGTAACTGCGAGACAAGTTAATAAGTATGTGGTGGGTAAATTTTGAAATAATAGAATATTGGCATCTTAGGTTTAAAAGCCTTGAGAGGGCACCTATAACTCCTTGAATTAGAAAAGTTTTGAAGTAAGCATCATGCGTACATGGATAGATACATTTATAGTTGTGTATCTTCTCTGCATGTTTTATGGCCGCATTCATATCTCCAAAGGCAGATTGTCCTCTGAAATATGACTCAAGCTTTCATCATTTCAAAATTTGTAACGTTCTGGAATTTGTTGGTTGTGATTGTGCTATTATATATCAAATTGTGGGTTCAGTTTTGGGCTTTTTGTAATTAGGCATGTACTGAGGGCTTACCATGTATAAACTGTTTGGTCACTCTGAACATTTCATTTTGATTAGAGTTTTGCAGGACACTTGGCTGCCATATGATTTCAGATTGTCTTTGATTCCGTTTTGCACTGAGTTTGCTGCAAAAGCATGCAAATTCAATCAATTTTTTTTCCATTATCACGGTGTCAAAGTTATTGTTGGAGATCTTAGAATGACAAATTTTATGTGCTATTTATTCTGACCTTGTTGATGATGCCATCTAGGTAAGAAACAGATGCATTAAGTTCAATGTGCTTTTTTGATGATGTCGCAATCAGTCAACAGCTGAATCACAAGTTGCAGCTTTTGGGCTGCAGGTTCAATTCTATCTTATTATTAAGAATATGAAAATGAGCAAACTGTGGCTAATGTACTGCTGGAGTAGTTGTATTGGCTTATACTAATATGTATAAAGAACACTACTTTTTTGGTTATGCATGTAACTATTGATACGAAACTTGGAATACTAGTCTATCATGAATAATGTTGAGATTTCTTCTTCTTTCATCACAATAATTTGATTTTTGTTTTTAACTTTTCGCTCAAATTAGATAGTTAAAGGTAAATTATTGAGGGTTTTATTTCTTACAGGTTTCTGCTGGCTCAAAGACAGTTCTCACTGTTGGACCTGGTATGCTGTACTTCATCTGGCTGCCAGAATACTTTCAGTTCTTTTACCTTTCTCTTATTATACTACTTTTTCTTTTGCCAATATTAGTTGACAATTGACATCATTGAAGGAAGCATATGAAACAAAGCCTGCATCACTGCATCCCATATGGTTAATTTTTTATTTATTTATTCATTTTTTTTTTAAATTAAGTCCACCCAAAATTAACCATAGTGTACACTATTTCTATGGGCAGGGCCAAGAGAGTTGGTGGATTCAGTGACAGGGAAACAACGGTTGCTCTAACTGCGTTGATGAAACAAGTACTCAGCCAAAATATTCCAAATGACAAGTTGAAGTGATAAAAAAGGACAATTTGACTAAATCCTCCAATTTAAGTCCTCATTTGCTGGCAACTATTCTGTCAATTGTGTCATGAAAGAGGTTTCTTTTCTTTGGAAATGTGATGGTGGTGGTGGTTGGTATCCACTACACTGCAGGTAGCTAAGCGGCTTTCTCTATATCTAATTTGGAGGGAAGTTTTTGTATTTCAGATAACAATGTACCTTAAATTGCGATTAGACTTTGGATTAGACAATCATGGGGGGTAGGATATGTGATTTCTGAGTTACATTTTGAATATTTGGGATTATTATGTATTAAAATTTCTAAATTGTCCTTTCGTGCGTGATATTCTTTTTGTCTGATCGGAGGGATATGTGAATGGAGTTTTAAGATACACGTTCGAAACTCTTAAAAAAGAATTTCATGTTCTTCTCTTTTACATGGATTATTGGAGATCATTTGTCTTTTTGGAGATCATTTGTCTTTTGCTAATTAAAATTGAGATGATAGTTGTTATGCCTAAAAAGTCACGCTTATGTCAACTCAATAAATGTTTTTTTGTATTAGTTGTCAAGCTTATACCTCTTCAAAGATATTCATACCAACTTTATCTCATTTTAAGAGATGAACAGACGAGAGCTCTTTATGTGTCAATGCAACTTGTAAAACACTCATTATATTGATTTTAAAGATGTATAAATTGACATTTCTCTTAACGAAAAAGGAAGCTGGACATATGAGAGCTAGGCATGGATTTGAGTTCAATTTTTTCTCTCTGTAAGCAAAGCATTTCTTCATCTTTGTATGTCTTATAGGCAATATCATAGAAATAGTCAGAGATCAATAAAAAAACAGTGGATGTAGGACTTGCTTTAAGCATCCGAACTACTATAAAAACCTCTCTTATCAGTCTATTATTTATGTTTCTGCAACATATATAATCTCAATTCCATATTCAAATCTCATGGATCCATCACGTGCAATTTCTAAGACTCTTTTAGCACTTTGCAAGTGCGAGTCGTTGGCGTTCAAAATCAAGTGCAACAATAGTACAGTAAATACCTGCCTAATAAATATTTTTTATAATTTTTTTTTTTTATAATCATAAGTGTTAGGATTAATTTACGTATATTTCAACTAATTTTTTTGGACTTGGAATTACTGATTAGATAAAAGCTTTAGTGATCATCCCTATTAAAGGTCGTGGGAACTTGAATTCATGAGACCATGTTAAATCTTCATTTTGCTTTTTTATTATGAAAGGGATTCGAACTTAGAAAACTATGTTAAATCTTTATTTTGGATTCAAACTTAGAAAATCATGTTATATTTTTTTTGCTCTTTTAACACCAGGTAATTAAGCCTAATAAATATCACAAGTCTTAGGATTAATGAGGAAAAACATGACTGAATTTAATCAAATAAATTTTACTTGGCAGAAATTGTGGTAAGTAATGTGTGCATTCCGCTAAGACAAAAATACTTCCCCCTCTGTAGTCTATATGGCTATTGGTTGGTAAACGGTAATTTCTCAAAGAAGCGTAAAACCCCTCAAAAACCTCTAAACACTGTTTCTCCAGAAACCCTAACTTTAGACGTTTGTCTTCTCCCGAAATGGCCTCTCGCTACAGAGCTGCGTCGAAACCCCTTCACGCTCTACTCAAATCCACAATCAACAAACCTACCATTAAACCCAAATCCTCACCTTTTCTTCCCTCCACTACCTCTTCCTCCACATTCTCAAGGCAAGTTCTTAATGCGCTATTTCATGCCCAATTCAACTTTCTTAGAAATTTTGAATTTTGGTCGTTGGGATTTGTAATTCAGGTTCCTCTGTTAAATTCGCTGAGCATTTTTTTTTTTTTCTGATGAACTTTTCAGGTCGGTTCCTCAACTAGGTTGTGTTCAGTCTCTGCTTCCTCTGCACACAGCAGTATCTACGGCCAGGCTAACGTCGTGTCTTGGCATTGATTCAAGGGGCTCGAGATCGTTGTCTCAGGGTATGCTTAGCAGTGCAAACCCAGGAGTTTGATAATCTCCAAATCTTTTGTGTTTTGTTTCTGTAAGCAACTTTTTACTCTTGGTTTGAATGTTCTGCTCGTTACCCTTTTCTTTTCGTATTATTTGTTTTAATCTAATATTTGGATGAGGTTGATTTTTCGAGTATTTCTGGCATAGCCTGTTCCTACACGTTTTAGTTGCTGAGTAGTTTGAGGAAAGCAGCAGAATTTTTGTTTTCTTCATTAAGTTGAGGATGGACAGTATTTTTACTGGCTCCTCAAATGCTTAAATACACAGTATGAAGAACGGCACTGATGCACAACTTGAGAAACGTATCTATGAACTGTGGAGAAAAAAAAAAATCAGCAATAGATGCTTCACACGGTAGGGATGCATTTACGTTTTGTATGTTATCAAACCCATAATTTTCTCACTTTGCTAGACGGAATGGAAGAAAATGTACGGACTTTCTCTATCATATGCATGACACTATGAATAAGCTACAGAAACATGTTTTGACTTTCTGCCTGGTTTATTTCTGATAGCCGAGTAAGATGCTTAAAATACTTGATTATTGAGTCATCACAAGCAGGGAAATTTCCATTCCGTTTGATGATTGAGGGTTTTCATGGAAATTTGTAACATTTCTAGACCATTTTTGCATTTTGGTCTTCAGAAACTCATAAGTATGTATTACCATTGATGCAACTGGCACAAACCCCTCCTGTAGAATACATTATTTCTCTTAAGGATATAAAACCAGGAAATTTATCCAAGTAATCGGATACACCAACGCGCTTACAATTTTCTATTTCTCTTGATAGATTGTTTAGAATTCGATGAGAATGTTAGGGAGTTTCTTGAGTTCAAAAGTTATAGTTGTCAACTTAGAGAGGGAGAGAGACAGTCATTTGATTCTTTTGTTGATGTGCTTCTGTTACATTTTATAATCTTTATTTCGCTTTTCAAATGGAAAATGATATAAGTTTATAAGATTAGAGGAGTAAGAATTTCTTCTTCAAGAAAAAAATTTCAGCAAAGAAAGAAACAGGAAGAGAGAGAGAGAGAGAGAGAGAGAGAGAAAGAGAGAGAGAGGTGGTGATAAGGACTAGGAGTGTTCATGGGAACATATTAGAAAGAAAACTTACACATAACAAGTAAACAATTGAGGGTAATACTTTTCACTAAATTATTATATGTACTTGGAAAACTGATAGGAATTGGAGATTCATAGGCATTTCCAATTGATTTTGTGTCAAAGTGGATATGATCACATGAGATCTTTTTATGGGTTGGAAAGGTTAGATCGTGAAGTTCAATCAGGATTAGTGCAGGGACCTTTACAAAGCTTGACAAGATTTAGGTATATGGTAACTTCTGATATATAACAACATTTTTGGTCTGCTAGAATAGAAAGGAAATGTGTTTTTCTTCTGAAATAGTGCGGTGAAAATAAGACAATAGTTAAATGTATGATTGTCTTTAAACTTAGGAATGAACACTCTGAAGATGGGAGACTAATTATTTTGTGTTTTAAAATTTGTACAGTTACCTTACAATCAAATTGATTAGAAATTTAGATGATTGCAGGTGAACTCCCCATTGTTTTTCAATCTCAATTAATACTGGGCTTCTGACTTGCTTTTTGTTGCTATTTCCTTTTCATATGATTCTTTTATAGATTGACTTATAGAATCTTCTTTGCAAATGAATTCCAGGACTTCTGAAGATATAGAAAATCTTTTTTTGTGATTTAAGTGAATTCTTCGTTTGAATTAGGAGCCAAGGCAAATAAATTGAGTTTCATGCTCCCTACTTGCATATGTTTTTTAATTCTATTTGCATAACTATACAAACTTAAGCATCAATATCTCCATGTTGCTGGGTGTGTAAAGTAGATACTGAATTATTAATCAAAGTATACTTTGCTTCCTTTTTGTGGGCTTACAAGTATAAATATATTAATCAAGTGACGTGAAGAAACTAAAGTTGTTTGAACTCTTTTGAAGTTCCTTGAAGTTCCAACTTTCAGTCTGGAAACTTCCTTGGGTAAAGATGATTTACCTGGAGTTAGGATTGAGTGACTTGTACTTTCGGATGTTTGAGTGTAGAATACATTGTTGTGGCATATGCCTCAGAAAAGGCTGTTTTACTTCATTTATCTCTGAAAATTTATAATTTGTTCGAAATATGAAAAGGTTGGTATTTATTCCCAAAAAAAAAAAAAAAAAAAAAAAGAAAGCCCGGGCAAGTGTTTACTCTGTTTATACATTATCTCAAGTATGTCAGTGACACATTTAAGAAGTTACAATATTGTACGGTTTCCAATCAAAGAAGCTCCATATGGAGATGGTAATCAATTCTGAAATACTGGAATTTTTCCTATGTTAATTAGTGGTCAGGTCGAGTTGTGGAATTCTTCCAAGTTTTCTCTCCATGCCCTCTTGTAGTTGCCATTGGTTTATTCTCTTTGGTTATTACTTTTCAACATTTTCTTTTGTATTTCTTAACGTCTCTTTCTTTTCTTTTTCCTTTCATGGTGTTTCTTAATAGTCTTAGTCAAGGAGATATAAATATTATTGTGCTGCCAAGTTCCACTTCAAGATTGAGTGGCCATAACCAATTATGGCGACTGCTCAATTCTCTCACTACATATGGAGAATATTTAAGTGATGGAGTTTTAATTCTCATTTAGTTGACTTCTATACACTATGTCTTTGTCGATTGTTTAATATCAAGTGGTTTTTTAACAATGTAATTAACTTGACAAACCCTTCCAGGATTCTTTTTTTCTTTTTTATAGAGGAATTTAATGCTAATTTCTTGCCTCGTTTTGAACCATACAGAGCTGGGACTCAGTGTGCCGCGATAACAGGCTGTAAGAAGACGGTGGTTGATGGATCATTGCTTTTCTTCTTGTGAGGCCCTTTTCATTATCAGTTGAAGTTATAATTAACAGTTGTGTATGAGGGTGACTAGGCTGCAACAATTTTGAATTCTCTCAACTATTTATTGTTCTGAGAGTTGTTGAAAAATTTGTCAGTTAGATTTGAGTTGCCTAAAGCTGTTATAAGGACAAAAAAAAATTGTCTGCTATGAATTATCTTTTTTTTTTTTTTAATGAAGAACATCAAAGTTTTGGGTATTGATATTTCAATATACCCATAATTATTGAATCTCAGCCTTTTTATCTTATGGATTATGTGATTTCATTTTCAACCATCCTGTTGATGTAGTAAAGAAGAAAGATTTTCAAAAAGATAAGAAGATGTTGTTTGAAGAAGAGGTTTGGAGAACTTTAGTTATCCCATACTTGTTTTAAGCAATAATAATATGAGTTGTGAGTGAGGGTTTTGGCACGTTGAAAAGTGTATAAACTTGATATGTAAGCGAAACCTAATTGATTATGATTAAAAAAGAGGGAACGTGAAGGGCACGTGAGATAGTGGGGAGGTTGATGAAATGGTGCCCCATTGTCTCCCAAATCTCTGAAAATAAACTTTGGCTATGGCGCCCATGTCTCCATTTTAACAGTACATATACATGTGCCCATCTCATCTCATCTCTCTTCTTTTCTTTCTTCACTCATTATCAATATTTACATTATTCATGCATTTACCAACAGCTTACTCCACCACTAAATAATTGCAAAATTAAACAAACAAAGTCTTCAAAAACCCATAAGAGCTCAATATTAATTTCATGCATTAAATAAGGATATGGATAAGTTTAATTATATGATTTGAATTGATGAAAGAAATGAAATTGGTTGGTTGAAGCATGTTATGGGGAGAGATAAAAGTGAATAGAAATAATAAAGAAAGAAGCTGTTGAGAATAGGAGACAACAGGCTTTACAATGAACATGGAACTATCTTCTCTTACATTATATTAATGTATTGTAAAAGGGATGGGATCAGTACATCCTTGTAGTCTTTAATTTACCCATGTTCTCAAGGTCTTACCAAAATAAGGTAAATTATTAGAGTAAAAAATGAGTAGGTTAGGTATTCAAAGCACTGCATGCATGGAATTAAAAAAGTCAATATCACCCACTACCAATTTATTTAATTTGGTTTAAAATTAATTAATACTTTCACCTATATGATTGAACTGTTGTTTTCTGCAGAGCAGTAGATTAATTAAAGAAGAAGAAGAAGAAGGGCAGTTAATTGATGAACAGCCAGCCACAGGGAGGCTTGGTAAAGAGATAGTAAACGACATTGAGAAAGTTCGTGTTTGTGATGGCATCATAAACTTTGTGAAATTCTGACCATTTCACATGTGACCACCGCAAACGGTGCTTCTCATCCCCTTTAATTTAATTAACCAATTGTACAACCACTCTGGTAAAATAATATAGTAAAGCAGCAGACCAAAGAAATGCATGAAAAGAAGCAGACTGAGACAGAAGATGTGAAAATGGTAATTCATTTAATTAATTATTTAATTAATTAAAATAAAGAGACCTATCACCTATGGATTAGCGTTGCCTAGGATCGTGCTGTATCGTCGTCAACTATAAAATTTACCCCCGATAGAACCATTATTCTCCTATTATCACAAATCTTCACTCACATGGAATAAGATTTGGATTTAAGAAAATATATCTTCTGTTCTGCTCATAAAATTAAAATTTATCCATCAATATTCATTCAATCATTCAGGGATTTTTAAGAGAATGGATATATGGAGTCATCTTCACGTGGTAGTTTGCATGGATCTTTGATTCTTTTGTGATTAAATTTCTTGGAATCATAAAGTGAGGAAAATTGTGCAAAATTTATTTTAAAATCAAAGTAGCAGAAAACGATGTGAAAAAATGTGTTAACCAATCAGCATTTACTTTCAAACATTCTCTGTAATATGCATTGCATGCCCTAATCCCCTATAACTATTTCACCTTTTCACTGAATTTCATGTTCCTCTCCTCGTGGTTAAAATTTGAGTATGAGTATATGTTACTCAAACGTCAAACCCCTTTCTTTTGCTTCATCATTTCATTCGTTCTTTCGTTATAACATTCAAAAGTATTTAATTTTCTTTTCTCCATTATGTCATTCAAAAGGGTTGTCCAATTTTATGCCAATTAATTACATCAAACATAAAAATCCCCAACGAATTTTGAAGATTCATGGCGCAATAAAGAAGCTGTGTACTATGCGTCTTGATTTTGGAATATGGATGGTTGGAGAATATGTCATGAGACTAGCCACATCTACTATTGCAAACCAACTCTAAAATGACACATTACCAAACACGATAAGTTTTAATTAATCTATGAAATAATTATGGGTAATTCAATTATAACTTATAGTCAGGAAATTAAAAAAAGGAAAAGAAAAAAGAATTGCCAAAAAAGGCAAAAACAAGATAACATTAATTGATAAAGAGTTACCAAAATTCAAAAGAGTTAGGAAAAATTACTCCTCTAGAAGAAAATTAGAAATATCACGAAATTCACTACCCAATTTCGCAACTAAATTAACCTTAAAAAAAGGGTAAAAAGAAAAAGAAAATAACTTCAGCAGAATTCTCCTACACTAGCGTCCACTAGATCAAATCAGCTGCCTGAAATCGGGCCCAACATGTTGGTGGATCAAGTAATCATCACCGTTTGAGATATCAAACATCATATTCTGATGATGATGATGCATAAACTGCTGCTGTTGCTGCTGTTGGGCCCTTTGCATTTCTTTTTGACGCCTAAGCTCCAGCACCTTACGGTGCGAATTTGAGTGCTTTGTTAGCACAAACGTCGGGCTTGCAGCCGGCCGGTACTCGGGCACTAATCTCCCCGACTTGTACCTCACTCCACAAGCATTACAGAGCGTCTTCGGACCCATAGGCCCCGTCCGCCACTGCGGTGTCTTATCGGTCGCACAATGCAGGCACTTCCGACCTTCTCCGCTACCATCGCCACCATCTCCGCACTCTTTTTTCTTCGACCCACTTGCTTTAACTGTTTTCTTAGCGGTTTGTTGTGGTGGGGGTGGTGGTGGACCCGTGGAAATGATGTCGGTGTCCGAGGACGAAGTGTTCTGGCTTAGGACAAGAAGACGAGACGCCCAGTTGCATGGGGCCGCCCGAGACCGCTTGCTACGGGCCTTGGCTGGGACCGCCATTTCTGGATTGAAAATGGGGTTGCTGGGACTAGAGATAATATTGTTATTATTGTTGCTGCTTCGGTCGGGTTCGGGTTGGAATTGGCGGGTTTCGGATGATTCGTCGGGGCGGGCTTTCAAGCCCGATATCAATTGGAGCTTTTGCAGGTCCTCACAGGAGAATGATTCCTCCGCGAAATTCGACAACCATTCGAGCTCAGCTAAATCGTCTAACTGTTAAATGAAACAGAAAAGAAAAAAAAAAATATTATTATTATTATAATTATATTATATAAAAAATTTGAATTGGTTAAAGTACGAATTTTACTTTGATAAAGAAGCAGTGGTTATTGAACATATTGCTTTATGCAAATTGCCATATGCAGTTGTTGACCATTATAATTAAATTTTTGAAAACAGAAAAAAACAAATAAATTCACCCAAAAGTGAATAATGTAATTTCCCTGGAAAATTAAACATTAACATTGATGAATTATTGCATGTATGGAATTACCGGCGGGACGCAGAGGTCGCTAGAGAAGTGAGCATCAGCGTAATTCCGGCAAGCAATATCAGCGGAAAAGCTGGGGTCACAGGAAGAGGAGTTGCAGCTATCAACGACAGTGACAGTGGAAGAATCGGTAGAATTTCCAGTGACGTTATCAAAAGTAGCAGCGTCAGTAACAACGGCGTCTTCGTTGGAGAAGTCCAAAAGTTCCTCAACAATGAAATGGTCACCAGCGGTGGTTTTAGAATCAAAAGAATGGTGTTTTTCAGGTGCAAATTGTGAGCAATAGTTTCCCTGAAAGAATTCTGGTGCTTCCATAATTTAGTTTCCTTGTTTATTTCAGGAGTTGACGTTAAGGCAATAGAGAGTATAGTTAGAAGAATGTGAGGAGAGAAGTGTGAGCAGTTGTTGTGGTTTTGTGATGAGAGAGAGAGGGTTTATTTGCGATTGAAGGGGACAGGCGGACAGCTAAAATGGAGGATTTTGACGAGGACAAAAAATTTAAAGTTTTAAGACGAACAATTAAAGGTTATTAATTATTTATTTTACCAGACAAATAAAGAAGCTTTAATTGATTTAAAGGAAAATCGTGCTCGAAGTTACTTTAGTGCCCTTTTTCTTTTGGAGGCTTTTCATGTTCGGTATACCATTTCTATCTTTTTAGAATCATTTTTAGATTTCCAAAGATTAATTAATTAATTAATTAACTATTTAAAATTGTCTCTTATTTCTTGTTTATCCCTTGTGAATCGATCAAAACAGTTGAAATCTTCAAATCAATTTTTCACGCAATGTAATAACAAGGGAATTAACTGCAAGTGGTGGTGGTGATGCAATTATCACTGCACGTGTCCACACACGATTATTATGCGTTGCTTATCATATCAGCTACTCACGTGGGTATTACGGTAAATTCATGATGTCTGACTTAAATAACTAATGTAGCAGCAGTAGCACATTTTTTAAATGGATAACTGGGTAAACAGGTAATTAACAAATTAATTAATTATGGATACAGGGTAATTAAGTGTTCAAATTCAACTCCTTAGGAACCGATCTAGCAGGTTTGCCGCTGAGGCTTGTGCATTAGCGTCCAAGTTTACAGCCCGATTCCTCTGCTTTAATTTCCCTCGGGGATAGCGCTATATATATTTTTTTATTTTTCTCTGAAATTCACTCATTTTTTAAAACTTGTTTATAATATTTTCCACCTCTGTTAATTGGTTTATTAAATTCAATCCCCACTAGTAAGCACGACGTTTACAGCTCAACTTGATGGAAATCAACGGCTAAGATCTTCCCAACATGTCCTCCGCTACAGATGACCTGCCAGTTTGGTTTTCACTTTTTACCTCACCTTGCCATGTAGGATTTACAAGCGGTTCCACCGTTGTTACGTTGCACTTTTTAGTCTCCTATACTACATGGTGTACTGGTGTAGTGTAGTAAACATGCAAGATCAGAACTGTCTACGTGATTGGACCTACTGTAAATGTCAGATATCATATTACGTGTCAAGCATCGAGTAGTGAAGATTGGTTAAAGTGGGGTCTGAATTTGATTGTGCCAATCCCTATGCGAGTCTTCTTCGAATAATGGATAAGGTGTAACTGTTGTTATTTATTGCTGTGATATCTCTCTTCTTTAGTAGATAATT
Organism: Pistacia vera; assembly: GCF_008641045.1. Classification (NCBI taxonomy): domain Eukaryota; kingdom Viridiplantae; phylum Streptophyta; class Magnoliopsida; order Sapindales; family Anacardiaceae; genus Pistacia; species Pistacia vera. The sequence continues at coordinate 380,421 of NW_022196196.1, forward strand.
TTATTATTTTATTATTTTTTTACCTTTTTTTTATTTTTATTTTTATTTTTTGCTTGAATTAAAAGGAAAGGCTGAAAAAGAGTGAGTACCTGGGCCGTTGCTTGGCGTGGAGGTTTTCATTTATCTAGAGATTTTTTTCATTTTTAATTAGTTAAAATTTTTGTTATTTAACTGATTTTTGCATGTGTGGGGTCCAACTTGCACGTGATAGAGCTGGAGGGTAGTGTCAGCAAGCCATGTGAGTGCTTGGCTCGTGTCAAAAGCCAAAAGGCTTGACGGTGCCAATGCCACGTGGCGAGAATCAATAGTGGCTTGCCTTTTCTAGGATGCTTCAATTAAGGTAGAGTTGAGGTGAGCGTAGTAGTAATGTGATGAGAGTGTATTGGTCATTTTACAGTCTACGATAACGTGAGAGCACGTGCCGGCAGGTCACGTGAGTAGTGGGGAACGCACGTGTATTACACCTCCCTTGTGACAAGTCACGTGGGAGGGACGTTCTGCTTTTGCTTTCGGAGTAGTTGCTTGTCACTAGGCCATTTAATACCTATTTTGAATAACGAAACTCCCTCACCCCCCACCCATCACATAATTTTTGCCCATTGAACATGAATTTCTACTCCCCTTCATCTTTGGACTTGAGAATAATAACTATAATAACAAATAAAATATACATAAATCTAAATCTAATATTTTAATTTTATGATATGGATTAAGAATGAAGGTATCTCTTCAATTTGCATAGCATAATGAAACGTAACGTAAAATTCCCTGAAGGTGGTGGACCAAAAGTAAATGTGGTCAAACAAGAGGGTAAAGAGCAGGTGCAGCCAGACAGGCTTCAAGTAGAAGCCCAATTGCTTTTCCTTTTAATCTTTTGCCTTACTAAGATTGAATGAAGCTAAGGAAGGAACATGTCACTCTTATGCCAACCCAGCAACTCTTCTCTTCTTCTTTGTGGTTAAGTAATTGCCATACTTTGCCAGTCTTGTAAATGGATGCTAGAAAAGCAGTTTACGTACTTTGGTAAAAAATTTTATAAGGGGAATTTATTCTTTGAAGTATCAGTTAACTTGTATTGTAATACTGATATGGTATGGTACTATGGTTAGCAGTTTTTCTTAACATTCTTTTGTGGCTTTTTCATCTGTTTGACAATTCAAGATGCCAATAATTGGAAACAACGCCACAAAAGCATAGCCCATATTGGATAGCCTCAAGGCGTCGCAACTTAGGGTTAGACCTTCTTTGGGGCTATTTTTTTTTTTTTTTGGGGGGGGGGGGGGGGGGGGGGGGGGGGGGGGAATTGGTGTTGTGGTTGCTATTTAAGTCCTCCAAACTCATTCTAAGCCCCAAAATCAATTAAAAATAAATCTATTTTATTTTATTCCAAAATTACCCTTGTCGTAAACTTCTTTGATTTCTTAAAAAACTCATGATTTAAAAACAGTTATGGAAAATTCATAAAAACAAATCAAAAGAAGATTGGAAAAAATATTTTCTGTCATGATTTTGCACAGGGAATATTTTTTCCGCCTTCTGTTTTGTTTTTTTTATGGGTTTTCATAACTTTTTCTAAATCACAAGTATATTGAAGTAAAAATTTATTCATTTTCAAAAAATAAACAAATAGAAAAAGGAAAAAATTAAAAAAATGAGAAATGTAAAGGATTAAGAAATAAGATAAATTAAAAATATTAGGAAAGTAGAGAAGTTTCAACAAAAGAGAGAGGGAGAGAGAGAGAGGTTAGGAAAAGTTTAATTTTCGGAATAAAATAAAAATATATTTAAATTTAATTGATTTTGGGGCTTAAGAGGGTGTTTGTTTGAGCTTATGAAAATTAGCTTATAAGTAGCTAGTGCTTAAAACTAATTTAACCTTATAAGCATTTGAAACTTATAAGTGACTGATAAATAGTTCACGCATTTGGTAAAATATGACTTATAAATATGTTTTATTATTAAAATGACCAAAAATGTACTATAGTAACATGATTTGTTTGAAATATAAAAATAAAAGTATATTATGGAATTTTAGAATTAAATAGGGATAATGTGGTAATATACAGTAAGGAAGAAGCATGGAACAGGAACAAAGAAAATCAGAGAAGAAGAAGAGAGAAAACTGTCGCGTTTTTACTTTTTTTTATTAAAAGTAAAGTAGTTACAATTGCTTTTATACAAGATAAGCTAAGCTAACAGTGAGTACAATATTTAATAACTATCCTAATCAGCTGGTCAACAAGTCAACTGAATTTTGTTTTATATCCTAACATCCTCCCGTAAACCAAACCTCCTTTATTCTGCCATTCACTAGTCAATATTGGTTTATATCCTAACATCCTCCCATAAACCAAACAACCAAACTACCAGCAGAGAAACTTCAAGAAAAGTTCAGCAGGGAAGCTTAAGGAGAACAACAAATATTTTGCCTCAAATTTGGTTGTTCCTCTAGAGTGCATCTGCTAGATTACTTAAGATAGCAGCAGAGATTTTAGCTTAGTAATCAGTTTAGCTAAGCAAAGAAGCTTTAAGAAAAACAACAAACATTTTATCTCAGGAGAAGTAATATTATTCCTCCAAATGTTTATCCACTACTCTGCTCATAAATAATCATCAGAAAATACCCTATATATAAGCAATAAACACTCTACATATAAGTTGCAAAAGTTCTCTCAAACATCCAGTATATGCTCTGCATAATAGCAGTAAAAAAAAAAAAAAATCCTCAACCTTTCAAACTGCTATCAGACAACTTTTAGTAAAGCAATTACACAAACGTCAGCTAACCAAAACTTCAGAAAATTAGTCACATCAGTAACACAAACTGAACTAGCACACACTTCGGATTTCATAAATTAGTGCAATATTATCAGTTGAGAACCATCACACAGACATTTATGCCTTAGACTTAGAAGTAAAAGCACAACTAGCAGATGTCTGAACTCTAAGTTTGTCTCTTAAGTTTTCAAACTTGGATGTTGAAAGTGCCTTAGTGAAAATGTCAGCTCTTTGAAGTTTAGTGGGGACATACTGAACTTTCAGTTTATGGGTTGTAACTTTTTCCCTTACACAATGAGCATCAAGCTCAATATGCTTAGTCCTGCCATGAAAGATAGGATTTGAAGCAAGGGAACCTGCACTTTGATTATAACACTATATTATGGGAACTTTGAGTAAAGACACTCCAATTTCAGTAAACAAACTACAAAACCAGGCTAACTCAATAGAACCTCGAGCAAGAGCCCTATATTCTTGCCTCAGTTGAAGATAGAGCCACAACCTTTTGTTATCGAGAATGCCATTGTATTAAATTGGAATCAAAGTATACACAACAGCCACTAGTTGATCTTTTATCTTGAAGATTACTAGCCCAATCTGCATCAGTGTAACATTCCAGATTAAGTCTATTACTTTTGCTAAAATGCACACCAAAGTTGATAGTGCCTTTAATGTATCTTAGTAACCTCTTGCAAGCCTGCCAATGTAACTGAGTAGGGACCTTTAAAAATTGACTCAACTTATTAACCGAATAAGAAATATCAGGTATGGACAATGTTAAGTACTGCAGGGCACCGATAGTACTTCGATAAAGAGCTAGGTTGTCATAGGCTTCACTATCTTCAAGAGCCAACTTTGTACCCACAACCATTGGAGCAACATACGAGTTGCAGTCCATCATGTGTGTTTTAACTAACAAATCCTTTGCATACCTCTCTTGGTTCATATGAAGGCCTGATGTAGTTCTTGTCACCTCAAAACCAAGGAAGTATTTGAGAGAACCCAAGGTATTTAGTGCAAACTGAGTATTGAGTTTCTTGACAGTTTCTTGAACCAACTCATCATCATTCCCTGTCAAGAGTATGTCATCTACATACACCAAAACATACATTAATTTGCCTTGTTGCAGACAAACAAACAAGATAGGATCAGCTATAGAATGAACAAAACCCTAATTAACAAATGCTTTCTTAAACATTTCAAACCAGGCCCTTGGTGCCTGTTTTAAACCATATAGTGTTTTGACTAGTTTGCAAACATGATGAGGATATTGAGGGTGAACAAAACCTTCAGGCTGATCCATGTAGACATTTTCAGTGACCTCTCTATTAAGGAAAGCATTATTCACATCAACCTGTTGTATATCCGATCCATAATGCACAACAAGATTGAATATTACTCGAATAGTTGGGGATTTGACTACAGGACTGAATGTTTCTAGATAATCAATGCCAGGAGTCTGCTGAAACCCCTTGGCCACTAACCTGGCCTTATACCTCTGAATGGAGCCATTAGGATTAACCTTTATCTTGAATACCCACTTACAACCCATAGGATGTAGATCAAGAGTTGCAAGAACCAAATCCCAGGTATGGTTAGTTAGTAAGGCATCGAATTCAGTTTGTATAGTAGCCTTCCAAGATGGATGGGAGAGAGCTTCTATCACTATTACTGGTTATATTGTGTCCAGAGAGGTATAAGGGACTAAAATGGTGTTGTGAGCTTTTGCTTTAGACCTAGTAATCATAGGGTGAGTGTTTGATACAGGAGGGATGAACTCAATCAATGGTAGGTTAACTATAAGAGGGATAGTCTCATAGGATTGACCTGAGGAAGTACAAATATGAGACAACACTAACTCTGAAGGCATGGGACTTGGAGTTGATGTACTGGCAGTATTTTAGTCAGATGGAGTTGACACAGAGGGCCTGACATGGTTTGAGGTAACTGGTTTAGGGAGAACTAAAGTTGAAGTTGGTAAAGGTATGGAAGAATTTGGACTAAGTTTTGAAACACTGTGAATTCAACTGATCATATGCAAAAGAATAAGGAGTGTGAGAAGACACTATTATCATGGGTAAGTTTAAAGACACTAAGTAAGTTTTTTTGTTATATTAGGAACATACAAGACGTGGCTAAGATGTAGGACTCTAAAAGGACACTGTAAGATAGCAGAACCAGTATGTGAAATTATAAGTAACTTACCATTGCCAACCTGGAGCTGTTCATTGCCAGAGTAGATGTTGCTTGTTGTCAGTTGAGAGAAATCTGAAGTTACATGATCTGCAGCTCCAGAATCCATGTACCAAGTAGTGTCTTGAACATTGGATGGAGTTGCAATATAGTTGATAGTGGCAGGAGGCTGAGTATAACTCTGAGATTGGGTCAACAAGGCTTGATTATGCACATTAACAATAGCAGAATTGGACTGAGTATTAGTCGGAACATGTGAATTCCAAGAAAGTGGTACAATTTGACTTGGATAGTTATTCTGAAATTGCATTACAGATCCTGGATGGAGACCTTGTGTATAGTACGATTGAGTAGCTGGGGAGTATTGTCCTCCAAGGTGAAAGTCAGGTGGTCTTGCAAAGTTGGGTGAATTGAAGTTACTCCTTATCAGAGGATTATTGCCATTATAATTCACATCAAACCTATGGTACCAATTAAGAGCAAGATAGCCTCTCTTCCCACACACCTAGCAAATGAACTTACCCCTGCCTCCTGTCCTACCTCTCCCTCTGCCACCAAAATAATTCCCAGAAAATTGATGGGAGTAGAATTGATTCTGAGGAGTGGAAGACATAGGCAAGGTTTGATTGACAGGAAAATATGACGAGTTGAAGGAGGTCTGTAATTCAGGCAGTAACTGAGTGTGAAATTGAGAAGAACTAATGGGAAGTGGAGACATCGAATCAGATTGTAACTTCTTATTTGTACTATCAGTGGTAAGATTAGCAACATTAGCAGAACCTCCTTGAAATTCAGAATGAATGACTGAAGTCATTATCGAATTTGCCTTTTCCAATCTCAATTCCAGTTTCTGAAGCACAATCTGAGCCTCCTGAACAGATATAGGATCAATTCGAGACTCCAATCTAGTGGTAATATTAACAACAACAGTGTCATATTCTGAGTCTAATCCATCTAGAATATAGTTTAGGAGTTCTTCATCAGAGATAACAATTCCACTGGCAAACAAATTTTCAGCAAAGCTTTTCATTTTGAGAAAGTAATCGTGTATACTCAAATTGTCCTTCTTTGTATTTTGTAAAAGACTTTTAACGTGAAGAGTTTTCGCCCTAGATTCAGTAAATAATTCCTTCTCTAATGTAAGCCATATATCAGTAGCAAATTGACATTTGGAGATAACAGCAAACATGGATTCATAGATAGAAGACAACAACCAACTAACTAACAGCTTATTAGTCTTCTTCCTGAGAGAATAATCTGGAATTCTGGATTAGGTTTCTTAATTACCTCAAAGTTTGAGTCAATTGAATGTATTCTAACAAAGGGAGTAGGACAAGGGATTAGTCCAGTTAAGTGTTCTTCAAGATCATGAGCTCCAACAGCAAAGAGAATTTGAGATTTCTAGAATCGGTGATTATCTTGAGTTAATTTGGGTGAAATTGCTGGGAGAGACAAAGAAGACATTGTAGCTTAATTACTGAAATTTACTGCACCAGAATTCTGTTTAAGGCTTGAATTTCTGTCGGATCTGTTAATTGAAGAAGTGTCAGCCATTATTGACGTTTGTCAATGGCTCTGATACTAAGTAAGGAAGAAGCACATAATAGGAACAAAGAAAATCAGAGAAGAAGAAGAGAGAAAACTGTCGTGTTTTTACTTTTTTATAATAAGTAAAGTAGTTACAGTTGCTTTTATACAAGATAAACTGAGCTAACAATGAGTACAACATTTAATAACTATCCTAGTCAGCTAGTCCACAAGTCAATTGAATTTTGTTTTATATCCTAACATATACTTTGTCAAATTAACTTATAAATAGAGTGCTTATAAGCAAAAAAAAAAAAAAAAGTACCTTCCCCCTAACTTATTTTTTTTAGCTTATAAGTTATAAGCTCAAAAAAATCATAAACAAACAGGTCAGCTTAATTTTAGAGTTTATAAATTGGTTTGATCAGCTTATAAGCTCAGACAAATACCCTATAAATAACATTGCTCTTTTTCATCATCAAATTAGATGAGGCATTTTGTCAACATATTGGACGTAGTTTTGGGCATTTAGATGATGCATTTTGGTCTTAAGCTCAAGCGCTAAAAACATTTAGGTGGCTTTTACTCCGTGAAATGCGTGAGAGTGGAAATAAGGATGAGTACGAGAATGAGAATGAGAATGAGAATATGTGAATGAATAAAATATGATTACGTTGTTTACTTGTAATAATAAATAGTGATCGAAATGGAATGAAATTTATGATTTTTCGAAGAAAATGCCATTAGTATTAAATTATTATATACATATATTTTATTAAACAATAAAATTCCTTAATAATATATTAAGCAAAAATAACCTAACAATTTTATTTTTTCTTAAATAATTAAATTAAAATACAATATTATCAATGTAACTAAAATAATACTAATTTAATTTTGTTTAATAAATATAAAAATATTATTTATTATTTAAATAATATTTGAAAAATAAAAAAATTCCAAATCGGTCACCACTGGTCAACATCTCCAGGCAACAACGTTTGAGCACACTTCTTTCGTCATCGTTGGCACATGAGGAACCATCATTAGACGATATATGGATCTGGGTGGTTTTCGTTTGGTTGTCGATGACGATAAAAACAATGTCATGTACGATGGCCTACAGATTTTGCGTTGGCTAATAGTGAGGACAAAAGTGATTCCGATGAAAAGTCACATCGGTGATGATGAGGTGACGTGGACGATCTGTCAGATGACAACTGTGCTGGTCAATAGTTAGCAATAATGGCCGTGTTGATAGGGGCACAACAATCTTTTTTTTTATAATACTTTAATTATAAATATATTAATTTAATAATTATAAAAATATAAATAAACTGTTTTATGGGCAAAATAGGAAAAAGAATTTGAAACGGAGGCAATATATTTTCTAATTTCTATTATTCCATGATGATGAAATATCCTTTTTGTAGATGCAAAAATCTACCGTCATGAAAATGGGGTCTGATCTCATGAGGTTGAGGTCATTGACAAACCACTAGACCTGCACACCTGAAAAGAAAAACGTGAAACTTACGCCAAACGTCGAGGTGGTATTTGCCGTAGTCACTCCGACGCTCAAGTTAACAAGGCTGAAAGAGATGATTTAATAACAATTGAGGATAAGAAGGATTACCAAGAGTCTTATCGGAGGCAAGGACTACAGCGGAGGCGTCGGGTTCTTGGGAGCAAGAACTTTAGGAGCAAATAGATGATTTTGAGTAGTGTAGATTGACTATGGGAGATTCCTCCTTTATGAGAGGGCAAACTTCTGTTTATATAGTGAACTCAAGTGGTTGAAATCTTAGTAGGACACTAAGATAATCCCTATTAGGAAAGAAATATATTTTTTTGTCCTTATCAGGTTATATTTACTAGTTTAAGCAAGATTCAAGATCTTAACATAAGAGGAAATAGAATAGGATTCTGATTTCCTATTTATGGACTATTCTAGACTAATAGGTCAGAACCCAGTTTAGCTTAATTTGTAAAATAGTCGAACTCATAGAGTGGACAGTCCACAAGGTGATCTTAAGTATAGGCCCAATCGAGATTTGGTTGAGGCCTTGGGCCGTGAAATATTTATTTCGTTATTGAGCTTCTTCAAGTCGAAGACGATCTTTGGCTCTAACACTTTTCTACCAAATTTAGGAGGAATGAGATTCCCCCAAAATATAGCCCAAGTAAATGGTGGAATGGGGAAACTGTTAGACTTTTACAATATGGTCCTGCACTTCTCCTTCCTTACATTTTGGTCCCTGTTGATGTGGTCATACGGTTGTGTCTCTTGGGCAGTTGTCTTTGATGGAAAGACAACTGCATATAAGAGAGAGAAGTTTACAGGTCCCCATTCGATGCATTTTTGATTCCCAAAACCATCACCCAAAATTGCAGTCAAGTGGAAGATCCTGTAATTCATAAAGGAGCAAGAAGATCAAAGAAGTAATTGCTATGGCTGGAGGTTTGTCATTTATTTCCGCATATATTCCATGGAGTTTTTTAAACTGAGATTGATTGTATTGTAAATGAATATTGGAATATGAATGTGTTTACATTTGGTATCAGAGCTTTGTATGAATCTCTGCCTAGCATAAAGTTGTTTGTTGCAAATCTGAAAAATATTGCATAAAATTAGGATTTTTCCATTAAAACCCGTACTGTAAATCAAGCATAACTTTTATTATAAAAAGAATTTGTTTTCGATTTTGATGTCATTGGAATCCTTGTTGAAAAAGCTTTCCAACAGTATATTATTTGTCAAAAACGGAGTTCTGGATGCAAAGTTATGCTAGTTTAAAGTTTTGGTTGGTAGTTATTGTTTGGGTGTTTTCGGAAGCCATTTATGGCATCGATTTAGGACGAAATTGTCATTTGGGATGTCACTGATATATGTTATAAGTCCACATTTGAGTTTCCCATCGAAAACGCCGGAAAAATGGCCGGAAACGGGCTGTTGAAAATCTGGAAAAATCCGGGTAAAATTACAGAAAACCGGGTCAAGAAGAACCGACCTAATAGGAAAACGGGTCAAAACGACCCGGTCAAAGTCAAAAGTCAAACCGGGTCAAACAACCCAGTCAACTCAGCCCAAACCCGTCAGGCAACCCGACCCGGTCAACAGCCCAGACCGGTCAACGGACCGGTCAACGGGTCAAACCGGTCAACGGGTCAAACCGGTCAACGGACCGGTCAAACGGGTCAAACGGGTCAACCGACCCGGTCAAACGGGTCAACCCGACCCTGGTCAAGACCCGGCGCGTGGAGGCGCGTGCAGGACTTGGGCTTGCGTCAGGCGCGTGAAGGTTTAGGGTTGGGCGCGTGTAAGCGCGTGGAGGCGCGTGAGGAGACCGTGGAGGCGCGTGGGGGCGCGTGAGAGAGTGTGCTGCCTTCTGGCGGCGCGTGGAAGTCAGTGACAGCTTGTATGATGGTTTTTATGTTATATATTACTTTGTTATGCATAAATAATGTATTATTCTTGCATTGATTTGTGTTATATTATACAAATTCATGTTATAAATTATTTGATGTTTTATGATCGTATATATTTTTGATTAATTTAGAGTAGCCGCAGCATCTAAATTATGATAATATATGCATTAAGAAATATTAGTTGTGATCATATTAAGGTTAATAACATCGGTTGTAGTTAATCATATTAGTATAATCATTTTACCCACAGGGAATGTTATATTTTTATGATTAATTAGGGATGAAATAAAAATTATTCTTATTTCTTAATTAGCCCACAGGCATTATGAAATATTAATAATTTCTAGTTTCATCATTAAAGGATAATGAATCATAATATGTAATGTCTTTACCCACAGGGAGATTTTATGATATATCGATTCATTTATGATTTATTATTTGTTTTACATTGGTAAACTTATAATTTTTATTGATGGTTTGTGCCTCATAATTTATTTAGTAAGCATGTCTATTGAATTACCTACAGTTGATCAAACTTTGATGATGGTTGAGGATAAGGTTCCTAATTTAAATGGTGATAACTACAAATCCTGGAGAGAGGCTGTCCTCCTTCATTTAGGGTGCATAGATCTTGACTATGCTCTTCGTAAGGAAGAGCCACCAACACCTACAGATACTAGCTCTCAAGCTGAGATTGCTTTGTATGAACGGTGGGAGCGATCTAACCGTTTAAGCATGATGTTCATCAAATCTCACATTACGAGTAGTATCCGTGGGTCGATACCGGAGTGTGAAAATGTCAAGGATCTTATGGAGGCAATTCATGCACAGTTTGAAACATCAGACAAGGCATTAGGAAGCATCCTAATGAGTAGATTGACATCCATGAAGTTGACTGGTATTAAAGGAGTCCGTGAGCATATTATGAAAATGAGGGACATAGCTGCTCAGTTGAAATCCCTTCAGATGGTGATTAATGATGATTTCCTGGTGCATTATGTCCTGAACTCTCTCTCGTCTCATTATACTCCTTTCAAGATATCTTATAACACACAGAAGGATAAATGGTCAATCAATGAGCTTTTGACCATGTGTGTTCAGGAGGAGGAGAGACTGCTTCAGGAAGTGAATGAAACTGCACATCTGGTGACAGGAAATGTCAAGTACGCTTCAAATAAGAATAAGAAGTGGAAGGGAAAAGGCAAGCTGCATGAGGTTATGAGCAAAGGTAATAAGGACAATATCAAGTGTTTCTTCTGTAAAAAGACGGGACACATGAAGAAGGATTGTCCTAAGAGAAAAGCCTGGCTTGATAAGAAAGGTAACCTCTTATCTCTTGTGTGTTATGAATCTAATATGATTTGTGTTTCACATAATGATTGGTGGATTGATTCTGGTTCTACAATCCATGTTTCTAATACCATACAGGGTTTTCTGGATCAAAGGAAGCCATTGGGAAGTGAATGCAGCATCTATTCAGGAAATAGGATGCCTTCACGTGTTGAAGCTGTTGGAACTTTTAGACTTATTTTAAGTACTAATTATGTTTTGGATTTGGAACGAACCTTTTATATTCCTAGTTTTTCTAGGAATTTAATTTCAGTTTCTAAACTTGTACCATGTGGATACTCTTTCAACTTTTATGGTAGTTCTTTTAATTTAATTAAGAACTCATCTATTGTTGGAAATGGTACTTTGGTTGATGGTTTGTTTAAAATTCATTTAAGTGATACTGTTCCTTATAGTCTTATGACTTCACATGCTAACACTGGTATGAAACGTACTATTATGTATGAAAACTCTTCCTTTTTGTGGCATAGGAGATTAGGACACATCTCCATTGATAGGATTAAAAGGTTGGTAAATGCTGGAGTTCTTGAAACTCTTGACTTTACTGACTTTGATACTTGTGTAGACTGCATTAAGGGAAAGCAGACTAACAAATCCAAGAAGGGTGCCAAGAAGAGTTCTGAACTTTTAGAAATCATACACACAGATATTTGTTGCCCTGACATGAGCTCTAGTGGTCAGAAATATTTCATCACCTTTATTGATGATTACTCACGATATATGTATCTCTATATGCTTTATCACAAGGATGAAGCGTTGGATGCTTTCAAAATATATAAAGCAGAAGTAGAGAAACAATGTGGAAAACAAATTAAGATCGTGAGATCTGATAGAGGTGGTGAATATTATGGTAGATACACTGGTATAGGACAAGCACTTGGTCCATTTGCTAAATTTCTTCAAGAGCAAGGTATTGTGGCTCAGTACACCTTGCCTGGCACACCATCTCAGAATGGTGTAGCAGAACGGAGAAATAGAACATTAATGGATATGGTACGGAGTATGCTGAGTAACTCCAAACTTCCTCATTCTTTGTGGATTGAAGCTCTCAAAACTGCAGCGTATATATTAAACCGAGTTCCAACTAAGGCGGTTCCCAAAACGCCATTCGAATTATGGAAAGGTTGGAAACCAAGTTTAAGTCATTTACGCATCTGGGGTTGCCCAGTTGAGGTTAGAGTTTATAATCCACAAGAACAAAAGTTAGATCCTAGGACTATTAGTGCATATTTTATTGGATATGCAAAAAAATCCAAGGGATATAAGTTTTATTGTCCTAACCATTCCAGTAGAATTGTTGAATCAAGAAATGCCAAATTTCTTGAAAATGATGTGGTCAGTGGGAGTGATCAAATCAAAGACTCAATCTTTGAGAAAATTGATGTTTCAGACAATGCTCTTACATCAAGTAAAAGATTGGTTGTTCATCCAAACAGGGTGAATAATGAGGAACCACTCAATCAAAATCCACATTCTGATGCGATTGTTTTAGAAGATCATTTTGAACAACCTCCAATACAAGTGGAACAACCAGTTGTGCAACAGTCTCAAGAGACTGATGATACAACATTAAGGAGATCTACTAGAACAAAGAAATCAGCAATTCCTACTGATTATGAAGTGTATATGCAAGAGTCTGACTGTGACATAGGTATTGAGGATGATCCAGACACGTTTTTACAAGCTATGAACAGCAGTAAATCTGAATTGTGGTATAATGCCATGATTGACGAGATGAATTCTATGGCGGATAATAAAGTTTGGGACCTTGTTGACTTGCCTACTGGAAAGAAACCTATTGGTTGTAAATGGGTATTTAAAACCAAAAAGGATTCATTAGGCAACATTGAGAGATACAAGGCTAGACTTGTCGCCAAAGGGGTTCATGCAAAAGGAAGGAATAGATTACAAAGAAACATTTTCTCCAGTTTCTAAAAAGGATTCCTTTCGTATCATAATGGCATTAGTTGCCCATTTCAATTTAGATTTACATCAAATGGATGTTAAAACAGCTTTTCTCAATGGCAATTTGGAGGAAGAGGTTTATATGAAACAGCCTGATGGGTTCATTTCAAGTGATGGTGAACATTTGTTTTGCAAGCTTAAGAAGTCCATTTATGGACTTAAACAAGCCTCCCGACAGTGGTATTTAAGATTTCACACTGTTATCTCTTCATTTGGTTTTGTAGAGAATGTCATGGATCAGTGTATATACCACAAGGTCAGTGGGAGTAAAATCATCTTTCTTGTGTTATATGTAGATGATATTCTCCTTGCAACCAATGATGTGGGTTTGCTACATGAGCTGAAACAATTTCTCTCTCAACATTTTAGTATGAAGGATATGGGTGAGGCGTCTTATGTCATTGGCATTAAGATTCATAGGGATAGGTCTTGACATGTTTTGGGACTATCTTAAGAAGCCTATATTAATAAAATTCTTGAGAGATTTAGAATGAAAGATTGTTCACTCAGTGTTGCACCCATTTTTAAGGGTTACAGGTTCAATCTGAACCAATGTCCTACACTTGAGATTGAAAAGGAACAAATGAAAACTATTCCTTATGCTTCAGCTGTTGGAAGCCTAATGTATGCTCAAGTCTGTACTAGACCTGACATCGCTTTTGCAGTTGGCATGTTAGGAAGATATCAAAGTAATCCAGGTTTGGATCATTGGAGAGCTGCAAAGAAGGTCATAAGGTATCTTCAAGGAACTAAAGGTTTCATGCTTACTTATAAACGTTCCGACATTTTAGAAGTCGTCGGATATTCAGACTCAAACTTTGCTAGATGCGTTGATTCTCGAAAATCAACATCCGGATACTCGCCGGAGGTGCTATATCTTGGAGAAGTGCCAAACAATCTTTAGTTGCCACTTCTACCATGGAAGCTGAGTTTGTTTCCTGTTTTGAGGCAACTACACAGGGTATTTGGTTGAGAAGTTTCATTTCTGGGCTTGGAGTTGTTGAGTCTATCTCTAGGCCAATAAAGTTATATTGTGACAATTCAGCTGCTGTATTCTTTGCTAAGAATAATAAGAGTGGAAGTCGAAGTAAACACATCAACATTAAGTACTTAGCAATAAGGGAGCACGTTAAAGCCAAAGAAGTGCTCATTGAACACATACATACTGAGCAGATGATTGCTGATCCTCTAACGAAAGGCATGCCACCAAAGACGTTCAAGGATCATGTTGTTCAAATGGGACTATGTCCCGCTTTGTCACTATGAGAGATAATACTTTCATTGTCTGAAACTTTGTAATTTAGTTTGTTTTTTCTTTTAAGTTGTATACATTTTGGTTGGAGACAAACAAACATTCTAGAGGACCTAGAACAAACATTTGAGGTTTGTTCATAAAGTGGTATTCCACATTTCAGCGTTTATTTAGAAAGAGTAAAATTGCATTGTAATACATGGAAGGTAATACTTGTTTCAAATGGACTTACCGCTATGATTCATGTACTTTTTCCTCTTTCTAATTGAATATACCGCATATACATCTCTTGTGTTCTGGATTATATTATACAAGTTTGGACCAAGTGGGAGAATGTTAGACTTTTTACAATATGGTCCTACACTTCTCATATAATTACATTTTGGTCCCTGTTGATGTGGTCATACGTTTGTGTCTCTTGAGCAGTTGTCTTTGATGGAAAAACAACTGCATAAGAAAGAGACTTTACAGGTCCCCATTAGACGCAATTTTCATATTGATTCCCAAAAACCATCACCCAAAATTGCAGTCAGTGAAAGATCCTGTAATTTATAAAGGAGCAAGAAGATCAAAGAATAATTGCTATGGCTAGAGGTTTGTCATTTACTTCCGCATATGTTCCATGGAGGTTTTATATAGAAATTGATTGTATTATCAATGATTATTGGAATATGAATGTGTTTTTTACACCAAAATTATAAGAATAGTAGAGTCAAAAAACAAAATAATCAAAGGTTTAGGATCATAAATAATACCCGGCAAAACTTTCCCTGTGTGTAGGGAGTCCAGACAACTTAGCATCGAATACAACAACCACTTTCACCTCTGTACATATTAAAGAAATGATAAAACTGATGTTGGGACTTCAACATATAGAAAACAAATAACCAGAAAATTATTAGCACAGACACTTTAGATGGAATCAAGTCAACACTATTTCTAATAGTTGAAATACGAATAAATACATATAAGAAAAATGATTGTGACTAATATTACTATCTTTACGCCTCCACCTATATGGCTTTACCATTATACTGCTTAGTTGAAACAAATGATACTGTCAACGAAGACCAGTTCATACTGTAATATTTCAACATGAGCCAATACAAAACATTCTAGCTATAACAGCAAAATCCTGAAAGAACATGAATTTCAAGTTATCGTTTCCATCGAGGAATCTACTTTCTGAAATACATCCGTATTCATTAGGCGGAAGTGACATGTTACAAATCTTAGTTTTAATTTGGTTATATTATCTTCTAGAGTTTGACATTTGTTATACTAAGTTTTTGGATTTCTTAATCAGTTATAGCTATTAGTACTATTTCTGATTCTCTATGGTTAATAAATCCTATGATTTTCATCCATTTGTACAAATATAATTTTCAAGACTCAACAACCTATGCAAAGAGAATCCCATCAATTACTGGGAAAAATCTAAGGTGTACTAGTTCCTACGAGCTATATCATATAATGAAGCCTCATCATATAAGTAAAAAGGAAATATAGAGTACTAACCTCTAAACATACTAAATGTAACATGTTCATCGATTACCTTCTGGCGAGTAACATCTAGGCTTCCTTTCTTAAAATGTTTCTTCAGCCTTGGCCAATACCCACACACATTATACCCATCTACAAAGCAACACAGGAACTGCATAGATTATGCCCTGGTTTGTACTGTAAGAATCTTAACAGGGATGGGTGAAATAACTTAATATTTTTGAATTAAGAATGGAACCTGGAACTGGAAAGTAAATATTTCTCTCTTTTTCCTTTCTCCTCGCCGATCTAAGGACTGGATCAGCCAAAATTGCTTAGAAAAGCTCCATCCATGGTAATCTAAAGGCTGGATCTATAATATTCAGTCAGTAATGATAGTTTCAGTAGTGGTAAATAGTACATTCCACTAGAATCTTCATTCACAAAATGACTAGCTAAAATGTTTTATCAACCTCATTGTTATAGAGCCACTCTTTATAATATGTATATTTTTTACATGTCTTATTATATAGCATCCATGCATATACACTTAACTACAGACAACTATTTACATTAATATTTATATAATATCGATAAGAAGATAAATTAACCTTATTCTTTCCTCTAAGTGATCCTGACTGGTTGAGATCAAGTTTAGCTTCTGGTTCTATTTGTCATAAAGTTTCAAAGACGTTCTGCCATTTATTATATATTGTAACTGAGTAATTAATTTTATTACCACTAAGATAAGTTAATTCCTTTCTGACTCAGTTTGGGGAAAAAAAAAAAAAAAAAAAACAACAAATGCCTGTAAACTAACTAGATAGTACATCTACTAACCCAGGAAGCCTTGTAATTGTAATGTAAACTCAGGCTTCATTTAATGTTTAATTATAATGCAAAATTGCTTATCTAGATAATCGCTCAACAAAGACTTTAGATAAGCAATTTTGAATTAAGAATTATTTAACATACTGTTTGTTGATTATTATATAATAATCAATAAAAAAATAAATATTCATTGTTATTGATTATTTGTTTGTATTATAATAATAAATAAACACCAAATTGGGAATAAAAAAGGATAACTTTATGCTTATTTTACAATACAAAAAAAATAATAAATTTAAGAACTCTAATAAAATTACTATACAAAATTGTTTAATGTGGCCGGTTACTTCACCTGGGGTCCCAAGAATATATATCAGAAATTCAACAAAAAAAAACCCAAAAAAGAAATCCAAAAGAATATAAATCGCTATGTAATAGAAAAAATTCAAAAGATCTTGAGAAAAATCAAAGTCATGTAAGAAATTAAAGAAAAAAACTAAATTTCATAAGGATCTAGTTCTTAAAAAGTATTTTTCTTTTCTCTTAAGTCTAAGTAAAAAGATAAATTGCTGAATTTAAATTGTAATGAGACACATGTGGCGTTTATGAGAGACAATTCAACCGATTTAAAGAAGAATTAATTATCAAATATTATACCATCAGAAATTCAAGAAGAAAAACTAGATCTAGCTTTTAAAAAGCCGAAAGAAATAGATTTCCATGTAAATTTTGACATACAAAATTTAGAGAAAAAAATAAAAATAAAGATACTGCCCTTTTCAAAACCTAAAAGAAAAGGAAAGGAAAACAAAATAAAAATACATAAATAAGGATTGATCTGGAAGAAGAGAAGAGTTTATCACCTGTGAGGCCGATGAAGAAAGAAAGAAGAAAGAAGAACGAAAAATGAGTACATTTTCTCAACAGCAAGTTTCCAAAAGCAAAATAAATAGCTAGACCTGGATAATAGTTTGAGATCTGGATGAAGAGAAGAGTTTATCACCTCTCAGAGCGGTGAATGTTGATGTAGTAGAAAGAAGAATCCAAAAGCAAAGTAAATATGATTTAATTTGTTTTGCCTAGCTATAAATAAAGTTTCAAAAAGCAAACAGTACGGCTCCACCACACCTATATCTTTTTCATTTGCATAGTTCTCTTTTCAACTAATTTTATGTATAATACACTCTTTTTTGAATTATATCGCATAAGAACAAGTACAATTAATATAGCAAACTCCATTAGCACCCTCTGTCAAAACCCTAACAAAATGATACACTGTGGTGCAAAGACGTAGACAACATTAAAAAGAAAAAAAGCCCTCACACACAAATAAAAGGGAAACTCTATTACTACTAGGAAATGCAGCACAGCTCAGACCCCCATCAAATTATGGAATGGTCTCATCTTGTAGGCGACTTGTCCATTGGCATCAATGTTCCTATAGAAAAGAACTCCATCTCCAACTTAAAGCTGCTTCCTCTTCACAAAATCTTTCCACTGGCCTGCCAAAACAGGCTGTTTCCCATTATCTTGCACGTAAAAACGAAGATTCCATAGAACCCCTTGCTCTTCCTTATCCTCAACAATCAAATTTTGGAAGCGATTGCCGCCCACAAAAGGAGGAAATTGGTTAAGTTCATCGATGGGGATGCACAGCCTTTTAGCAATAGCCGTTTCTGGTAATGACTTTGAGAAAATGAATTGCTCCATGATGAAATGCAAGAAGGACAAAGAGAGAGTAATTTGGAAGCTTTTATCTACCCCACGGAGGATGTTATTTCAGGTATATGCAAAGCTAGTGTGAGAGAAGAAGTGTATTTTATAGCAAGGTGAGGTAGGTTATTGTAAGTTTTGCTGAGTCACAGTTGCAAGTTTTTCCACGTCTGGTATGTTGGCGCATGATACCTGTTGATTTGCTGACGTAAGCACAAGATGCTTCTTAATACTGCTGACGTAGGTTATGAAAGAACAGTAACACAAACATTGTTGAAGCCCCTTAATATTATTATTATTATTATTATAATATATTATAAAGATAAAGATAAAGAATTGAAGGGAGCGACATGAGTACATGACCAGTAAGAATTGATGGCACAAATCACACCGCATTGAGTTCACATTTCACAGAGATTCATTATTACAACACATACAAAATAAGAATTTTGGAGAGAAAAACACTTACCAATAAAGCCACGTACAACTGTGCCAAGATCTTCACAACAAGCTTCGCTAAATAACTGTAATCCTGTTTATGTATTAAAGAAACTTTCAAATATTAGATTCAAATGAATGAAAATTGAGCTCTTAAATAATAAAGTGCAAGCTTTTTATTATGTTTATATGAAGATTATTCATATATAGAATATCACTATTGAGAGGTTTTATTGTATTCACTTTTTTTTTAGCATTGTCCCATACTTTATTAGGAGCTAAATTCAATTCAACGTAACCCTAGATTGATAGACTATTTTTCAATTCGCACATGGAAATAGGGTTATTTAATAATTTCTCTTTATATTTTATTTTTATTGAAATCAGAAAAGAAAATAGAAATAAGGAAATTAATTGATTTTAGGGTGTTAGGTGACAGATCCGTATTCCATAGGGGCTTAAGTGTAATTTCTGAAAGTAGAGAGGTTTTTAAATATCAATATAAGCTGAGGGGGTCTAGAACTTTGATAAAATGAAAAATAGAGCCGCTCCTTATAAGGAAAAAGAGAGAGTAATTTGGAAGCTTTTATCTGCCTCACGGAGGACGTTATTTCAGGTAATATGCAATGCTAGTATGAACTATAAAGTGTGTTGAATATGTATCAGGGTGAGCTGCCCTTGCTTTGGAATTTCAAGGCCAACCTATGAATTGTTTTGACTTAATTAGATGAACACTACTGAAGGAGACAGCCCCTTGTTTAGGAGCTGTCCTTATCTATATAAAAAGAGCCCTTTTTTAGGTGTTTCGTAGTACTCGTTGAGTGTAGGGACTAGGGACAAAATGAATCACAACCACCCAAAAGGAATGTATATAGTTGCTTTCTTTTTTTACTAATGTTAATGTATAGGAGAATGAACCTCAACTTCCACTCACGACTGTCTAACTATTAGAGAGAGAGAAAATCTAGGGTGGGTTTATTTAATTTTTCCTATCCTATCGTATCCTATCCAAAATATATATTTGTTTTATTATTTTCAAAATCTAATCTTATTTTATTCAACTCAAAATATTTAGATTTTTTTAACCGCTTAGATTTGTTAATTTAACTAAACATCTTTAAAAATAAAAGTTTATAAATTGATAAAAATACTCACACCCATCCGCATATTCCTGGTGGTCGGCTGCTGACATTTAATGGGTCGGTGGGGGTATTTTTGTTAATTTTAAAATTTATATTGTAATTGGTGTTTAACTAAATTAACAAATGAAGACCTAATAGAGAAGCTATTCATGCTACCTCCTGAATGGAGACCTAACAGAGAAGCTATTCATGCTACCTCCTGAAGGCTACACTAGTTGTGCAGGGAATAAGTACAATCCACAGCAGGTGTGTAGGCTAAATAAAGCCTTATATGGACTCAAACAAGCTTCTAGAGTTTGGTTCGATAAATTAAAATCTGCATTAGTTGATTGGGGTTTTGAAAATTCATTTTCAGATGTTAATTTATTCTTTTATAAAAAGGATTATATTCTCATGTATCTACTAGTATATGTAGATGATATTCTTGTGACAAGAAATAGTACTCAGCTTATTTCAACTCTAGTTGCTGACTTGGATAAAAAAATTTGCTCTCAAAGCTATTGGGGCAGTGTAATATTTTCTGGGATTTGAAGTTAAAAGAAATGCAGATGGTTTGCTTCTGACTTAGACCAAATATGCACAAGACCTTCTAATAAATTGGGAATGGCAGAATCCAAACCCTGCTCTACTCCTATGACTACTGGTCTTAGACTTGACAAAGAAGATAGTAACCTATTTGATCAGTTTACTCTATATAGGAGCATCATTGATGGCCTATAATACTTAACCTTATCTAGACCAAATTTAGCTTTAGCTGTAAACAAGCTTAGCCAATTTCTGCAGCAACTTACTAAAGTTCATTGGACAACTTGAAAAAGGGTCCTAAGATATGTTATCTACACCATGGTATTTTTTTTATTAAAACACAATCTTTCAAACTAGAAGCTTTTGCTAATACCGATTAGGCCGGGGATGAAACTGACAGAAGATCAACCAATGGCTATAATTTTTTTTTAGGTGGTAATGTGGTTTAGTGGTCCTCTCTAAAACAAAAAGTAGTTTCATATTTCTTCATTGGGATTTGGGCAATGTTGTTTGCTTTTCTTTTAGGGTCAGCTTTAATCAACTTTTATGACAGAAAAGTTTGTTTTTGTCTCCTTTGATTGTCCATGTTTTTTTTTTAAAAAAAAAATTTCTAATATTACTAAGGGGGCGTTTGGTTCAGGAATGTTAGATTACTGGGAATATTGGATTACTGGAAAGATAGATTACCTTGGAAGATTACTGGGAATCTTTAAGAAAATATGTTTGGTTAGTTGGTGGGTATGTTATATTAATATGTTTGGTTATGGGAATAAATTGGTGGGTATGTTATTTAAATTACTAAATTGACCCTCTTTTAAATATTAATATAATATTATTTTTATTATTAATTTTTGAATAAATTTTTAACCCCCAATATTTCAGATTTAGCTAAAACACCCCCGCTTATAAAAAAACTTTAATTCATGACGAAATCACCCCCACCTCCTGCCGCCGCCTGCCGCCACCGCGAACAACCGCCGGAAAATCACCGGAGCCCCTAAAAACACTGGAAATTCTGTGGGAGGCTCCGGGAGGCTTCGATATGGCCGGAAATGGCCAGATCTACTCTGGCCATTTCCGGCCAGATCCCTGGCCATTATCGGCCAGGTCTGGTCCAACGGCCAGATCTGTGGCCGTTAACGGCCAGGTCTGGTCCAGATCTGGCCCGATATGGCAGTTTTCGGCCATCAATATGGCCGAAAACGGCCATAGCGAAGCCTCCCGGAGCCTCCCACAGAATTTCCAGTGTTTTTAGGGACTCCGGCAATTTTCTGGCGGTGGTCCGTGGTGGTTGACCCGCTGTCGGCGGTGGTGGCTGGGTGGCTGTGGTGGTGGTGGCTTGGTGGCAGTGGTGGTCTGTAAATTATTTTAAATATAAGGGCATTATTGTCCAAAATTTTAATTAAAAAGGGTAAAATTGAAATAGGATATTAATGTAAATTTATTTTAAAGTAGGGGTATTATTGTCCAAAATTTTTATTAATAAAGGATAAAATTGTAACAAAAAAAGATAACCCCGGTAATCTCAGAAAACCTAAGAAAATGGAGGTAATCAGATTACCTCTTATATTACCAATAGTAAACACTATTGGTATTTGAAGATTACTGGTATCTTATATTACTTGACAACCAAACGTGGTAATCAAGTAATATAAGATGACATTACCCCAGTAATGCCACTTAACCCCGAACCAAACTGCCCCTAAGTGTCTTATAGTACCAATTTAAGGGAGGGTGAGGTAAAAGAGAGAGAGATTTGGTAAGTGTACCAAGCACGGGGGCATTCTTCAGAATTGCATTTACTTAAAAGCTGTCCTTATCTGTATAAAAAGAACAATAAAATACCTTGGTGTTTCGTAGTACTCATTGAGTGTAGGGACAAAATGAATCACAGCCACCCAAAAGGAATGTATATTATGGCTGTCTTTTCTACTAATGTTAATGTATAGGAGAAATAATTCCTGACTTCTACTCACAAATGTCTAATTATTAGAGAGAGAAAAATTCTCAATTTTCTTTGCCCACAATGAATTTCTGATTTCAAACCAAATATTTTTAATTATTGCTGTACATGTACTACGTGTTTGACCTAATTGGGGTTTTGAAAGGAAACAAAAAAGCAGCCTTAACTAAAGGGTGTTGAACATGTATCAGGGTGAGCTGCCCTTGCTTTGGAATTTCAAAGCCAACCTATGAATTGTTTCGACTTAATTAGCTGAACACTGTTGACTTAATTTATTTTTCTGCCTTTTATCAGGGTGTTAGTGTCGGGACATCACTCTACTAGGTTCAATTCATTAAGACCTGTAATTAATGCACCTAAATTTGCACATGATCATTCCAAGAGAGTCATCATGGGGCAATCTGCAAACATAATTAGGTTAACCGTGGTTACATTTCCTATCTTCTAATAGCGGATGTTCCTTGGATTGCCTTGCCCTACTTTGACTCTGTAAATTGGAGCTTCATCTCTATGAAGGCAAATTTGATGGGAGAAAGCTTCAAAAGTGATAAACACTATAAATAATTAAAAATATTTGGTTTGAAAGCAGAAATTCCTTGTGGGCAGAGAAAATTGAGATGAGAGGAGAAATGGGGTTTTGACGCTTTTACTCTTCAACTTTTAAAATAAAACAAATGGTGTTTGATTGAGAATATAGGAGAGACAAAGAGAAGAAGATGGGAGGAGAAATTGGGTTTTGACGCTTTTACCCTTCAACTTTTAAAATGAAACAAATGGTGTTTGATTAAGAATATAGGAGAGACAAAGAAGAAGATGGGAGGAGAAATGGGGTTTTGACGCTTTTACCCTTCAACTTTTAAAATAAAATAAATGGTGTTTGATTAAGAATATAGGAGAGACAAAGAAGAAGATGGGAGGAGAAATGGGGTTTTGACGCTTTTACCCTTTAATTTTTAAAATAAAACAAATGGTGTCCTATGCCCACATACCACGGGGGCACAGACATCGAAAAACTTGCAAATTGGTCTTTAACATACTTGCAATAACCTACCTCATCTTTCTACAAAATACACTCGTCGCTCACACAGTTAAAGAGAGAAGAAAAAGAGGAGAAGAAGAAGAAGAAGAGGAAGAATCTGGTGGAGAGAAGAGAAGAAGAAAGAGAGAAGAAAAAAGGAAGAATCTGGAAAAGAGGAGAAGAAGAAGGAAATGAGAGGCCAATCAACGGCGATGAGTTGAGAGAAATGGGTTTTGATGCTTTTTAAAATAAAAGAAACAATGTTAGATTAAGGGTGCGATTAAAATAAAAGAAAAGGAAAAGAGGAAGAATATGTGATTTGATTAATTGAATTGATTGAATGATATGTTAAACAAGTCCTTGTCATGTATGGTTGTAACACAATTGAATTGATTGAACATATATTCTCATAATCTAAGGCGGTTAACAGTCTGCATATGAACATGCTTAAGCGGTACAAGTCAAAGATAGAGTAAGTGTGGTCAATTTTGCAATAATGAATCAAGAAATTAGAATTTCTATCTCCAACTGGTTAAGCAATAAGTGTTTGACAACGACAAAGAAGAATAAACATTTTGGTATGAATTCTAACCATTTTAAATACATTTCCTACCTTCACATGCATTTTAATAGTTAACCCTTTTTTAAAAAGGATAGTATCTTTATTTCCAATAGTAATTTTCATTTTGGGGTCACCCTAACCTAAAGAAGAGACAGCTAAAGAAGGTCTTTGCTGAAGCGCATATTGAACAAGATTTGTTGAGTGGGTTCATAAAATCTTTTAAACAATTCATTCTGGGGTGCTATATGGGTTAGAACAGTAGTTGGCTAGTTGCACTTAGGGGAACTTCAATTAATTATTTGTATGCAATTTCTTGCATCAATTACGTTTACACGCCATTAGATTTAACTTTTGGGTGGTTGTGATTCATTTTGTGATCTTAAAAGTTTTTAGTTTATGTATTTCAAAATTATTTTTTATTATATAATAATCTAATATTTCATATAATTCCTTATTTAATTATGAATTTTAGGTGCATTAATTACAGGTCTTAATAACAATTTTGCCCCTCTTAAAATTAGTAGTTGTTGCGTGGAATATGACCATTGCTTTGAGAAATCTTCCACCATTTTTAAAAAGTTGCCCAGCACCATGAAATTAGCAAAAATAAAAGAAAAAAAAAATCGTCATTCTTCATCACCAACACCAACTCTATTCACCATAAAACACATACTGGCTACAAAGTCCACAACAAAAACATGTATAATCAATCTAAGAATATAAGTTTGCAACTTTTTGATAATAAAATATGTTTCATTGGTGAATACTTTGTAATATAACATTGTTTATAAGACAGCAAAAAACAAAATAAAAAGATAATATTTCCTTTTTTTTTTTTTTTTTTCAATGGTCCATACTGTGTCTACACCAAAAAAGAACATCGTGTTCCCAAAATTGAAGAATTTATATCTAGGAGGACTTCCAAAGCTAGTAAGTTTTTTTTCTAGAAAAATATGCTGCATGTTGTCCAGCTTTGGAAGAGTTTAGAGTAAAAGACTGTTCCAAATTAACTACAAGTTTCATTGTTGAAGATGTATGTTAAGTCTCTATCTATTAAGCTTTACTAATTGGATAGATATTTTATGCATGATAACCTTGTTGAAGAGTTGGTAATATTCAATCATAATAGTTAGTAGTAATTGGATAGATATTCTATAGACATTATTAAAAAAGCAATTATAGTGTTTATCACTTTTATAGTTTTATCCCATCAAATTTGCCATCAAATTTTTTCTCTAAATTTTGTACGAAAAAATTGGGGTTATATTTTTTTTCTTTTACTTTTTTATTTAACTTAGACTTGAAAGAAAAGAAAAGGACTTTTTAAGAACGAGATCCGCATGAAATTTAGTTTTTTTTCTTGGATTTCTTACATGAGCTTGATTTTTCTCAAGATCTTTTTAATTTTTTCTATTGCATAGCGATCTATATTCTTTTGGATTTCTTTTGGGTTTTTTTTTGTTGAATTTCTGATCTATATATATTTTTGTTTAATTCTTCTCAAAATCACTTTGTTTGCTCCCACCATATACCAGAAAGTATAAGACACACTAATATTTACCGGTCAACAATTTTTTTTTTTTTTTTTGAAATTCCATGTGGCAGGATCCCTCCACTAGCTGAAGAAAATACAAAATAGTTAGTAAAGATAAAAATCTAGGACCACAAACCCTTTGCCCACCACTCGACGCGTAGCCCTAAATTCTCACAGAAGTCCCAGTGCTTTTAAATCTCACTCCATTAATACAGCCAAACAACTGAAAGAGAGAGAGATGTTAATAAAAGTTGGTTTTCAGATAATTTTATCAAAAAGACAGAAACTAAAACTTATTTAGAGAAAAAAAAAAAAAAGTAAATTATTTTGATAAAAACTGCTATATTTTTCTTTGTGTATGAGTAGTTGATTCGTTATCTTTTTTTGTGGCTTTCTGTTACAGTTACCTTGGCGGCGTAATGTACCTCATGTACTGGCCTCCACTTGTTGAATATCTTATGTTTGGTGCTCTTATATCAGCAACAGATCCTGTCACTGTCTTGTCTTTATTCCAGGTGCTGTGCTTTCTTATAAGGTTTTGGATAAAAATGTTTTGGTATTTGACTACAAGGCATGGCAAGATGGTCAATTACGTAAAAATATCCAAATATTTGGTCAGGATATGGCAGCTTTTAGTCCGGGAAAATAGCCAGTGAAGCTGCATGTACTAACAATTAACAATTAAATTTTAATAATATTTACGGGAAATGCCACTCTGACGTTCCATCAAAAGTTTTTGTTTTTTTAAAGAAAATAATTTATTTTCCGGGAAAATTTCTTTGGAATTAGGTTGGCCAAATGGCCAGTGAAGCTGCAAGGACTAAAAGCTGCCACGTCAGAGTGGCATTTCCCGTAAATATTTCGAAAAATAGGAAGCAAACTTTTGATGTAAGCAATGAATTGACTCACCTACGTACTCCACATGGTGACTTGAGAATCTTGTTTGAAATTTAAAATTTAATTGTTAATTGTTTGTTTCAAAATTCAAATCACATAGCAAATGAAAGATTTGTGTCTCTAATATTAAAATATTACTTTAATATTTGTGGTTTGTGTTTTGTTAGAGTTTAATCTTCTTCTAAAAAGGGGTTAACTTTTGAAGTGTATGAGAAGGTAGAGAAGCAAAATGCATTTAAAATGGTTAGATTTCACAGCAAAATGTATAGGGGAATGAATCCAACTTCCACTCATTATTAGAGGAAAAAACTCAACTTTCTCTGCCCACAAGGAATTTCAAACCAAATTCTTTTATTATTGGTGTAATTGTTGCTGCTCTTTCAAGAAATCCTATTGGGATGAGAGGAGAAGAGTTTACAAGTTTAGGGTTTACTTGGTCCATTCACTGTAAGATTTGAATTGGATGAATTGTTGAAAGGATAATGTGGATTACAGGAAGCAGAAGAGTAATGTTCACGCGTTGCTATTAGGTTTATATTAAACTTACAATTCTTTTATTAGAATAGGAGCCAAACTCAAGTCAACATAACCCTTTGACCTAACCCCAAAGGTTGTTGTAATAAGAATTGAGATGGAGGAATAAATTATAAGATTTGATTGTGAGAGGGAGTTTGTAAGATTTGATTGCGAGCCAGTCTTTATCATTAGTATAATTGTGACCCCACAAAGTTTTTAAATTGTCATTTGTCACAATTCACAATTCTACAAACTTTGTGGGTTATTAGTAGAATAGTAATGCTAGGTTTACAATCCAATATCTCTTCTATTGCTTTTCAACATAACCCTTTGACCTAACGTCACAGGTTGTTGTAATAAGAATTGAGATGGAGGAATAAATTAAAGTGAAATTCCCATTTCCCACTCACAACTTTGTAGTTCAACTCAAATTATGTGGAATTCCTCTAAGGATCTTCTTCTTCTCTTCCTATTGAGCCAATTAGAAAAATAGACTTGGATTGGAACCCTAAAATTAAAGAGATGAAGGAAACCTTTAAAGTGAAAAACACAATCATTGCTTTTTTGTCTCCTTTGATAATCAGTATTGATCATCAAAATTCCTGTAATTCTCAATTATTATTATTATTATTATTATTATTATTATTCAATTGCATTAGTAGAAGTTACACGGTAATCTTTTATTTGTACGTATTGAAACTATTATTGTACGTGTTGAAGAAACCTTCGTTTGAAGCTAAAAAGTTACAGGGTGATCTTTGACAAAGAAAAAAATTTAGAGAAGTATTAGCGGACTTGAAGGCTTTTATGAATTGGGATTTTGGACATAAAGTATTACCCTCATTATTCAATTGCGAGTGAGCATAAAAGCCTTCAACGTCCGCTAACATTAGTAGAAGAGGAAATGACAAGGATAACCTCTTCTATACGGCAATATTACACTTATAACCTAATTTCATAAACTTTATTTCATAACTCTAACTTGACAATTCACAATTGGATAGACATAACCTATTGCGAGCTGCCACGTCAGGTTGTGAGAGAAAGTTCATAAGATTTAATTGTAAGCCAATCTTTATCTTTAGTATAATTGTAACCCTACAAAGCTTGTAAATTGTCACAATTTTACAAACTTTGTGGGTTATTAGTAGAATAGTAATGCTAGGTTTACAACTCAATCTCACAACTTTTTTTTATAACCCCCGACATGACAACTTGCAATTGGTTAGGTAGGTAGGACCCATAGCAAGTAGACGGGACCCATTTGTGAGTTAACTAATTATAAGCTGTCATGTCAAAGGTTGTGCGATTGGATTGTGGACCTAATATTTTTCTTAGCAGAATTGGTTAACTCTTCCTAATTGTAGCTCTTAATTGGTCACCATATATTTGGTCAGGTAGGACTCATTGTTGGGCAAACGGAACCCATTGTGAGCTAACTAATTGCAAGCTGATATGTCGTATTTGTGAGAGAAAATTAATGAGAAGGGTTTGTCAGTGTAATATTGCTTGCTAGACAAAATATGCATCAAAGTGAAGCAAATTTGCATTTGTTTGATTAGTGGTCTTTAGATCAACTCCCTACTTCCAATTATAATGCTTAGCAGTTTATTAAGCTTCTACTTCTTTTATGCACAATGATTCAATTTCTGAGATTGGGCTTAAAGCCCAAAGGGAGAGTTCTTCCTAATTAATATCATGATTAGGTCAAAGCCCAAAGGGACAGGTCTTCCTAATTAATATCATAGTTGGGCAAAGCCCAAAGGGAGAGTTCCTCCTAATTAATATCCAGCTTTAGGTACTTTCTAGTTTCCATCAATTATATCTCCTCTGTATGTTACAGAATTACTAATTAATTTAATTCATTAACTCTGTAATTAACAAAATTTAACCTCCACTTAATCAGGTTAAATTTTGTACCTGATTCTTCGATTTTTCACAGGTTTACTCGTTGGTGCACTTGCTAACATTTCTGATGCCGAAACTAATATTAGGTAGTTTTTTTTTTTGTGATGTGATTCTGAAAGTCTAGGTGCTTATTTGATATCTTGTTTGACTTTGGCAGGGCATGGTTCAATTTCTACGACGAATTTGAGGCAATGTCATTGTAAGAGTCTTCTTCAATGGATTCTTGACCTAGCCAAGACTTTGTCACTTTCATCTGATCTGATGTCAATATGCCTGCCTCGTCAGTACAAATAACTGTGGCCAAGCCCATTGTCTCGCAAGCCGAAAGTTTCCATACAATTGCCTCATCACTCATCATTCTATTCATGGCATGAGCAAGTGTGAGAGAGACAACTAAAGATAAGCCTTTTAGGTTTGCTGCTAAACAAATGGCACAGTGGACTCAGCAAGAGATGCAATTGACTTCAATGCATCATCAAATCAGTTTTACTACCATTAAACTCCTTCCCACGCGGACATGCCTACTCTTCCAACGGAGGAGCCTCGTTTCTTTTAGTATGAAAATTGTTTTCTGAGTTCTTTGTATCAGGTACCAGAAAATATTTTGGATTTGTTTCATTTGGTATGTGATTCTTTTCCAAGTCTTTTTCCTATCAGTTTCAGGTACCTCAAATTTATATTCCGAGTCAATATGAAGATATGCATGCACAACTCCTAGATTAGAAATTAGGAATATGAATCTCCATCAAGATATGTAAGAAAAAGTGCCAATGGAAATAGTACCAAAAAAATTTTCGTAGCAGAGTGCTAAATACAAATGCTGATTATAATTAACCACTGGGAGAATGATATCCGTTGTACGTGCATGCAATACCTAATGGCTATACTAAAGCTTAAAATAAGTTGATAACTTTTTCTTATACCTTACCTTCTACTTATCAATTTGTACACATATATCCATACACAAAATGCTAAGCACTTAGAAATCAGCTCATTTAATGGCTGAGATTAAAGTTTAAATAAATAAATTACTTGATAATTAACTTCGTTTTACTTTTTCTTGATTTATACATGTACATACACAAGTAGTATAATTAAGACTTTAGAAATCAACTCTCTCTCTCCCAGTCTCCCACTTTCTCTACTTAATTTCTGCATACCTTGCAATTCGATTAGCAATGTCAATTTTCAAAATTTTCTCAAAGAAACTCACCAAGACAGATGTTGAAAATAGATTGTCAGTGACAACCAAAAGCCTCAGTTCCTTCCCTCCATTCGGAGAACACCAGAATTATCTGGATATCTTGGCGGACGATGATGAAGGCCACAAGTGGCCCTTTCGCTTGGTCGTCCGCAGGGGCCGGTATGGAAAGCCTGTTCTTTCAGTGGGTTGGCTTCATTTTGTTGGGACTAAGCAACTCCGAAGTGGTTTCTAGGTGAAACTTTATGGGGAAGAAGATGAAGTTACAATCAAGGTCAAATACAAGGTTAAACTGAAGAAGCCCTATATTGTATTCAAAGCTAAGCTTGGTTATGTATCTCTGTACCCTGCTGCTTAAAGGCAACGTATCTTTCCTTCTTTTTAACCACGAATGCATGCAGCGTTTCCCATGCAATTGTCAAATGTACTCTAGTTTTCTTAGGGTTATGTTTGAGTGTGTACTCTTTTTTTATGGCTATTTGCTTTCAAGTTTCAGGTTTGGTGACTTTGGTGAATGTAGCTGATGGTGCGTCTCTTTTTGTTGTTTAATATTTACTATGATATAGTGAAATATGGTTCCAATATTTTCATTTATTTGATTCTCCACTTTAATTCAATTTAACTACATGATATAAATCTATCGTTGTAACCCTTGTATATCGGCTATGTCTTGTATGCTTGTAATAGGGAGGGATTTTGAGTATCCAATGTAAATTGGTGTCAAAGGTTAATAAAAGACATGTATTTTGCTTAGTAGCTTAGAGGAATGGTTGTTCTTGAAGGTGGAATGAGTGTTCCAGATTTACCCTAAAAATCTCTGATTTTCCATAATAGGGAACGGGCACAAGAAATCGAGTCATTCTTGTCATGAACAACTTGAGGATGAACAGCTTGCGTGAAAGGGTCGTTCCATACTTCCATGTCTTAAGAGTTTTCCCTAGTTTGGGCAGAAGCATGAACGACTTAGTGGAATGGTGCCGTTTATGCCTGGAGTAGGCTGATGAGCGTGCTCCACCCAACCTCGCCAATCGCTGGCTGATTCTGGAAAATTTAAAGATTCGTATATTTAAAATTTCATGATTTTCGTAGGCAATTTTATAACCAAATTTGTACATACTTATACGAAAATCAGTAGACATACATGCCTATTAAAAATAGTGTTGCATGATGATGGTCTCCAATGGCTAGACAAAATATGCTTCAAAGTGAAGCAAAAATTTGCATTTGTGTTGTGTAATTTGTTTGATTAGTGGTCTTTAGATCAAGTCCCTACTTCTAATTATAATGCTTAGTAGTTTATCTAGCTTTCTAAACAAGTTTGTACTTATTTATGCACAATGGATTCAATTTCCTAGATTGGGCCAAAGCCCAAAGAGAGAGTTTGTCCTAATTAATATCATTATTGGGCCAAAGCCCAAATGGACAGCTCCTCCTAATTAATATCGAGCTTTGGATGCTTTCCAGTTTCCATCTATAAGTCCTCAGCATGTTACCGAATTACTAATTAATTCATTAAATCTGTAATTAACGATCATCACTCCCCTAATTAAGTTTGTTTTTTTGGGGATTTATTGTAATTTGTAAAGGTTATCATTTGGCTAGATTTAGAAACTGAAGAGGAGCAAAGTGTAATTTTAAAAACTAATATAGAGATTACAATAAATAATGGACAGTTTAGGGATACATTAGATTTACTAAATGGCGCAAGATTCAAACGCGAAACAGAGAGAATCAGAACAAGTTAAAGAAGAAGAATTTGACGATAGAAATCGAAGACAAAAGAAAAGAGAGCAAGTTTCAGAATTAACAAATCAATCCTCGTCGATTAGGTCACGCAGGTAATGGAATTGCATTCCACGAGTATGGAGGCATTGCATATATCTCCGGCCGACGATCCGCGAGGAAGTCCAGGTAAGGCAGCCGGAGTCGGCATACTCCTTCAGATAATGATGCTTGTTCTCTCTTTCGTCCTCGGCTACGTTCTCCGTCGTCATCGCTTCTATTATCTCCCTGAAGCCAGCGGTTCTCTTCTCATAGGTTTTTAATTTATTTCAATTTTATTCCATTTTGAACCTCCACTTTGTTAGCTTAAATTTTGTACCTGATTGTTCGATTTTTCACAGGTTTACTCGTTGGTGCACTTGCAAACATATCTGATACCGAAACTAATATTAGGTAATTTTATTTTTTTAGTTTTTGTGATGTGATTATGAAAGCCTAGGTGCTTATTTCATATCTTGTTTGACTTTGGCAGGACATGGTTCAATTTTCACGAGGAATTCTTCTTCCTGTTTTTGTTGCCTCCGATCATATTATATCCTAACGAAACTTGGATTTTTGTGACTCATTTCTTGACATTTACTTTTTCATTTAATAATTGCATATGGAAATTTTTTATTTTATTTTTATGTATGCATATACATTAAGTACTACTTTTATACTGAATTGATTCTTCAAGTTTTGTTTTTCTTGACCCTTTTTGTGCACTCAGTCAGGCTTCAGCTTGGCACCTGTAAGTATTTGTCATCGTTTCTGAATATAATCTATGAGTTAAATGCATGCATTGCGTTTTTGCCTTGAGTGGATTGCCTCATTGTTTATTTTATTTTGTTTTGGCAGAAACCATTCTTTTCTAACTTTGGAGCCATTGTAAGACTTGCTATACTGGGAACTTTTATATCTTCAATGGTTACGGGCATCCTAGTGTAAGTGTTTCTCTATTTAGATAATTACTATATCATTACATTGACTCAGTGTAGATGGATTTTGAGCATCTGGATAAGTTATGAGCTCAATATGAACTTCATAGGCCCATTATGAAAATGTATTGGCTTTTAACTATGAACCAATTAAGCTACAAGTCATAGGTAGGGCAAGATCGGTTTGCATGCAAATACCAGAAACACGACGGCCTATATTAGAAATAGAAAGCACCAAACATACAAACTAATTCCCAAAACCAACGAAACTAATCAAAACAGAGTATAAGAGAAGGATCATTAGAAACTACAATGTTTGATATCCCCTTTTCTTTCAAGTATTGAATAACAGCTATCAATCCTCATTTAGAAACAATGATAGAGAAATCTTGAAACTGTTACAACTTCTTTCATTTCATTAGACTGAATAATGTTTTACAAACTACTTTATAGTGAACTAAAAGCGCTGAGTTGGTAATCCTTGTGAACCTTCATCTCATCCGTTCAACTAAACAACAACAAACACAATTACATTTACTTTGAACCGTTGGATTGATTCTAAACTTATTTGAGCTGCTACGTTGAAGAAGAACGAGCTCTATTTTCTTCACCTTTCAAATTTCAATCTCTTAATAAGCCTTTGTTTGACTTAATATCTTGTTCTCAAAACAACAAAGCTACGGACACTGAAAAATTTGCACCGAAAATATATACTGGCCTACGTGTACCAGGCGCCTGATTTTTCTATCAATTTTTTTCTTGTGAACGGCCATCCATCAAATATGGACGGCCGTTTACTCACATGGACTCTCATCCATATTATATGGTAGGGATTCATATACCAGGGATGACCGTCCCTAAAGGACGTTACTGAATTATCATCCTCAAGCAAGGCAAGGAAAATCCTGCTGTAGCTTGAGACTAGACATATTTTCTGAAAGAAACTTTCTGAAGTGTTTTCTTTGTGTTTTGTTGCCTGCCAACTCAGTATAAAGTGTTTTTGGCAAACGTAACCCCTGTCATGGGATACTGAATTATCATCCTAAAATTATCTCAAATTAAGCATATATATATATATATATAATTCACAAAGAAAAACCAACCCTACTGACAAGCATCGAAGTTGTTTTTAACTTCAATTTTGTTTATATTTAAATAAAAAAATAAAGACTTTAAAGAATGTTGATGTAATAATAAAACTTACTGTAAAGATTCCCATACGTAACATAACATCTTTATATTATCTAAATAATGATATTATGAGATTTGGAGCATCAATTTATACAAAATCTCTATAATGGAGGTGTTGTGAATGGTGAGGGTTTAATTTCTAGTTTCTATTGGGCCCTATTGGGTCAATATTTCGTGTTTTAACAAATGTGACATAGAAAAAGCTCCCACAAAGATGAATGAGAAAGAACAAAGATTTAATGGAACAAGATTATAAAGTGTTTGTTATTGTGATATGCTTTTCTGATAATTGACATTTAAAATATGCAAGCCACGGCACGATGAGAAAGAAAAGTAGTTAAAGCAAACCCAAATAATGGTTTAATTGCGCAAGAAAAGCACCTTCATATTCACCTTCAAATAATGGTAGGCCTTATCCTTCACAATAGCTAGCGCCTGATTAGGTAATTCAGGCAAAAATTTGGATTTATGTCCAATAAATCCAAAAAAAAATAAGACACATCACAGAAGATAAAGCATAAGTATAATATCACCCTATAGTAAAATCTAAAAATTGAAGTTTCACGTACCTGAAGCTTACTAGCACATAAATTCAAGTACTTAATAAAAAATAAGAAAGCACAGCACCTGAAATATAGACAACACAGTGACAGGATGTGTTGCTGATATAAGAGCACCAAACATAAGACATTCAACAAGTGGAAGCCTGTACATGAGGTACATAACGCCACCAAGGTAACTGTAACAGAAAGCGGCAAAGAAAAGATAATGAATCAATTAGTCATACACAAAGAAAAGCACCTTCATATTCACACGGATGCCTGTGTTTTAGGTTCTGTTTTAAAACCTGGATCAGACTGGCCGGTTCGATCGCGAGCTGGCCTTTACTTCGGTCCGAGTTAACACAAAATCGAAAATATTAATTAACCTGTTTTGGACCGATAATGGACCGATGGAACAGAATAAAACCGTCGATCCGACCGGCCCGGAGTTTAAACTAATCCAAGAAAATTCATATTCCTAAACCAATTTCAGCGCCATTTCATTATCTTCCATTTTCATCTTCAATGCTTCTTCACAACACTTACACTAAAATCTACTAGTAAAGAAGAAGTAAGGGGAGGGAAGAAGAAAGAGAAGAGAAGACACGAGAAAGAGTAAGAAGAAGATTAGAAGAAAGAAAAGAGGAGATGAAGAGAAAGAGAAGAAGAGAGAAAAATTACAGTACACGAAAAAGAAAAGAGGAAGAAGAAAAAGTGGAAGAAGAAAGTGAGGGGCAGTGATGGGGAGAGAGAGAAAACAAAGGAGAGAAAGAATTGATGGGGAGCGATGGAAAAAAAAGTGAAAGATGGAAGTGATAGGGAGAGGGAAAAAATAATTAATAATAAAATTGAGAGTGCATTTGCTTTATTTCAAACTTAGGGGGATTTATGTAACTTTTAGAGATGTGTTTGCTGGTTTTTTAACTTATAACTATTAATAGAATTGTTTAAAGATGATATTGTTATATACCGGTTAGATAGATCGATTTAATCGGTTGGACCGATTAACCCGCGAATCGACCTTTTAACTAGGTCAATGAACAGTCTAGCTTTTAAAACAGTGGTTTTAGGTCAAAGGTCAAAGTAGTTAAAGCAAACCCAAGTAATGGCTGAAAGAAAGAGAAACAGAACAAATGGCTGTTGAATCTTGAAAATTACATTTGTACAAATGGATGAAAATCATAGGATTTATTAACCATAGAATTAGAAATAGTAGCTAGGTAATAAATATAGCAATTCTGAAATGTGAATCGTGCAATTTCAAGAAATTTTGTATTCTGAATTATATGTGAATATGAAGGTGCTTTTCTTCCTTTTTCAAGGGGCTGCTAATTTTATTTTCATGTCACTTTAATGGCATAATGTACGTAGTGGCACCAATTAGTTGTGACGAGGAGGATAGAATTTGGAGAATGGTACTCCTAATTAATGGAAATTGTTCTTGCAAGAGGGCTGTAATTGAGCGTTATCTGTATTCTTTCTCATTCATCTTTGTGGGAGCTTATTCTATTTGACACGAAATACTGACCCAGTTGGGCCCAGTAGAATCACCTCCATATGTATCATCGACTCCATCAGTCTCCTGTTTTTTGTAAAGTAATCAACTCCTTTTGTTGCACTTTACTTTTAGCAACCGTACGGGGATGATGAAGCCGACATTACTGTGAGTTTAAAACAACCCTCCCCGTTTTCCACCCAATCACCAAATATTCCTGTGAGGTTAAAACGAAATATTCTAACAAAAGTCGTGTTTAGGGTAATTAAAATATTTTAACACTTTAATGTGCCAAGGAAATATTGACCCAGTGGGGCTTAATACAAATTAAACCCCCACAATTAAATTAATGATGAACCTAAATAAAGGAGTCACCTGGTTTATCCAGTGTGAAATTGATGATTTGAGCATAGAAAGAAAGACATTAGGATCCATGGGTTCCTTCATTTTGATAACAACACCTCCATAATTATCATGGACTGCATCAAGTAATTTAATCTCTTGATGTTGGACTTTACTATCGCCAGCAGTACCGGATGATGACGCCGACATAACTTTGTTTTTGTCGATTTATAAATTTTTTTTGTTTGGGTGTTTTTGTTAATTAACAAACTTATGGGGTTTAACAACTCTTTAATTTAGGATATGATGTTGAAAATAGGAAACAAAGGTGCATTTGTCTTTAGAATATGAACATGATCGTGGTGAAATAATGAAACAAACGCAGCTGTACATCATTTTGTCATTTGTGGTTTGAATCAAATGGGTCCCAAATGGCCCGAAATGGGTTCGTGATAGAGAGAAAAAACTTTTGATATCAAAGTTCCAATTTCCAAACACCAAACCCACTTGCTTTTGCTGATAACTGATGATGATCGTTTATGATTTTAGACATTTGATTCATTTTCCACATTTTGAACTTGGGGTGCTGGGGCCATGTATAAATTTTAAAAAGGTTCGAGGGCTTTACTGTTCTTAAAACATCATTACAGCCTCCTTCTGTAATGTTTTAATCTACAAAGGAATCATCAAAAAGACAAATTTAACACAAAAATTATCTACAATTTTACGTTTCAAGGAACAATAACCTACCATAGAAAGGTTTCTATGTTAAAACACATTCATACTCCAATATTCATTTACAATACAATCAATTTCAGTGTAAAATCTTCATGGAATATATACGGAAGTAAATGACAAACCTCCAGCCATAGCAATTGTTCTTTGATCTTTTTGCTCCTTTATAAATTACAGGATCTTCCACTTACTGCAATTTTGGGTGATGGTTTTTGGGAATCAATATAAAATTGCGTCTAATGGGGACCTGTAAAGTCTCCTTTATATGCAGTTGTCTTTTTCCTCAAAGACAACTGCTCAAAGAAAGACCCGACTTTTACACTTTTACATAAATCCACATCAGCATAAAAGTTGTAGGACCTTAATGAAAATATTAAAAGTGTAGGACCATAATTAAAATGCTAAACATCTCCCACTTGGTCCAAACTCTAATATATCCAAACACAAGAGATGTTATGCGGTATGTTCAATTAGAAAGAGGAAAAGTACATGAATCATAGCGGTAAGTCCCTTTGAAACAAGTATTACCTTCCATGTATTACAATGCAATTTTTCTCTTTCTAAATAACGCTTAAATGTGGAATATCACTTTATGAACAAAGCTCAAATGTTTGTTCCAGTCCTCTAAGGTTTGTTTTTCTCCAACCAAAATGTATACACTTAAAAGAGAAAACAAACTAAATTACAAAGTTTCAGACAATGAAAGTATTACCTCTCATAGTACAAAGCGGACATAGTCCCATTTGAACAACATGATCCTTGAACGTCTTTGGTGCATGCCTTTCGTTAGAGGATCAACAATCATTTGCTCAGTATGTATGTGTTCAATGCACTTCTTTGGCTTTAACGTGCTCCCTTATTGTAATATACTTAATGTCGATGTGTTTTACTTCGACTTCCACTCTTATTATTCTTAGCAAAGAATACAGCAGCTGAATTGTCACAATATAACTTTATTGGCCTAGAGATAGACTCAACAACTCCAAGTCCAGAAATGAAACTTCTCAACCAAATACCCGTGTAGTTGCCTCAAAACACGGAACAAACTCAGCTTCCATGTAGATGGGCAACTAAAGATTGTTTGGCACTGCTCCAAGATATAGCACCTCCGAGCATAAAAACATATCCAGATGTTGATTTTCGAGAATCAACGCATCCAACGAAGTCTGAGTCTGAATACCGACGACTTCTAAAATGTCGGAACGTTTATAATAAGCATGGAACCTTTAGTTCCTTGAAGATACCTCATGACCTTCTTTGGCCTACAATGATCCAAACCTGGATTACTTTGATATCTTCCTAACATGTCACCTGCAAAAGCGATGTCGGTCTAGTACACGCTGAGCATACATTAGGCTTCCAACAGCTGA
Organism: Pistacia vera; assembly: GCF_008641045.1. Taxonomy (NCBI): domain Eukaryota; kingdom Viridiplantae; phylum Streptophyta; class Magnoliopsida; order Sapindales; family Anacardiaceae; genus Pistacia; species Pistacia vera. The sequence continues at coordinate 419,019 of NW_022196196.1, forward strand.
CAATAGGAATAGTTTTCATTTGTTCCTTTTCAATCTCAAGTGTAGGACATTGGTTCAGATTAAACCTATCACCCTTAACAATGGTGTGCAACACTGGGTGAACAATCTTTCATCCAAATCTCTCAAGAATTTTTATTAATAAGGCTTCCTGAGATAGTCCCAAAACAGTCGAGATCTTCCCTATGAATCTTAATGCCAATGATATGATGCCTCACCCATATCCTTCATACTAAATGTTAGAGAGAAATGTTTCACCTCATGTAGCAACCCAATCATTGGTTGCGAGGAAATATCATCTACATATAACACAAGAAAGATGATTTTACTCCCCCTGACCTTGTGGTATATACACTGATCCATGACATTCTCTACAAAACCAAATGAAGAGATAGCTGTGTGAAATCTTAAATACCTTGTCGGGAGGCTTGTTTAAGTCCATAAATGGACTTCTTAAGCTTGCAAAACAAATGCTCACCATCACTTGAATGAACTCATCACTGTTTCATATAAACCTCTTCCTCCAAATCTCCATTGAGAAAAGCTGTTTTAACATCCATTTGATGTAATCTAAATTGAAATGGGCAACTAATGCCATTATGATACGAAAGGAATCCTTTTTAGAAACTGGAGAAAATGTTTTCTTGTAATCTATTCCTTCCTTTTGCGTGAACCCCTTAGCAACAAGTCTAGCCTTGTATCTCTCAATGTGCCTAATGAATCCTTTTTGGTTTTAAATACCCATTTACAACCAATAGGTTTCTTTCCTGTAGCAAGTCACAAGGTCCCAAACTTATTATCCCCATAGAATTCATCTCGTCAACCATGGCATATACCATAACTCAGATTTACTACTGTTCATAGCTTGTAAAAACGTGTTTGGATCATCCTCAATACCTATGTCACAGTCAGACTCTTGCATATACACTTCATAATCAGTGGAATTGCTGATTTCTTTGTTCTAGTAGATCTCCTTAATGTTGTTCCAGTCTCTTGGACTGTTGCACAACTAGTTGTCCCATTGTATTGGAGTTGTTTCAAAATGATCTTCTAAACAATCGCATCAGAATGTGGATTTTGATTGAGTGGTTCCTCGTTATTCACCCTGTTTGGATGAACAACCAATCTTTTACTTGTGATGTAGGACATTGTCTGAAACATCAATTTTCTCAGAGACTAGTCTCTAATTTGATCACTCCCACTGACCACAATCATTTTCAAAAAATTGGCATTTCTTGATTCACAATTCTACTGGAATGGTTGACAATAAAACTTATATCCCTTGGTTTTTTCTGCATATCCATAAAATATGCACTAATAGTCCTAGGATCTAACTTCCGTTCTTGTGGATATAAACTCTAACCACTCAGGCAACCCCAGATGCGTAAATGACTTAAACTTGGTTTCCAACCTTTCCATAATTCGAATGGCGTTTTGGGAACCGTCTTAGTTGGAACTCGGTTTAATATATATGCTGCAGTTTTTAGAGCTTCAATCCGCAGAATGGGAAGTTTGGAGTTACTTAGCATACTCCGTACCTATCCATTAATGTTCTATTTCTCCTTTCTGCTACACCATTCTGAGATGGTGTGCCAGGCAAGGTGTACTGGCCACAATACCTTGCTCTTGAAGAAATTTAGCAAATGGACCAAGTGCTTGTCCTATACCAGTGTATCTACCATAATATTCTACCTTTATCAATCTCCCGATCTTAATTTGTTTTCCACATTGTTTCTCACTTCTGCTTTATATATTTTGAAAGCATCCAACGCTTCATCCTTGTGATAAAGCATATAGAGATACATATACCGTGAGTAATCATCAATAAAGGTGATGAAATATTTCTGACCACTAAAGCTCATGTTGGGGGCACAAATATCTGTGTGTATGATTTCTAAAAGTTCAGAACTCTTCCGGGCACCCTTCTTGGATTTGTTTTCTGCTTTCCCTTATGCAGTCTACACAAGTATCAAAGTCATAAAGTCAAGAGTTTCAGAACTCCAGCATTTACCACCTTTTAATCCTTTCAATGGAGATGTGTCCTAATCTCCTATGCCACAAAGGAAGAGTTTTCATACATAAGTACGTTTCATACCAGTGTTAGCATTTGAAGTCAAGACTATAAGGAAGTATCACTTAAATGAATTAAACAACCATCAACCAAAGTACATTTCCACAAATAGAGTTCTTAATTAATTAAAAGAACTACCATAAAAGTTGAAAGGTATCCACATGGTACAAGTTTAGAAACTGAATTAATTCCTAGAAAAACTAGGATATAAAAGTTCGTTCCAAATCCAAACATAATTAGTATTTAAAATAAGTCTAAAATTTCCAACAGCTTCAACACGTGAAGGCATCCTGTTTCCTGAATATGCTGCATTCACTTCCTATGGCTTCCTTTGATCCAAAGACCCTGTATGGTATTAGAACATGGATTGTAGAACCAGAATCAATCCACCATCATTATGTGACAACCAATCATATTAGATTCATAACACAAAGATGAGAGGTTATCTTTCTTGTCAAGCCAGCCTTCCTCTTAGGACAATCCTTCTTCATGTGTCCGTCTTTTTACAGAAGAAACACTGATGTTTGTCCTTATTACCTTTGCTCATAACCTCATGCAGCTTGCCTTGTCCCTTCCACTTCTTATTCTTGTTTGAAGTGTACTTGACATTTCCTGTCACCAGATGTGCATTTCATCACTTCCTAAAGCAGTCTCTCCTCCTCCTAAACAACATGGTCAAAAGCTCATTGATTGACCATTTATCCTTCTGTGTGTTATAAGATATCTGAAAGGAGTATAATGAGACGAGAGAGAGTTCATGACATAATGCACCAGGAAGTCATCATTTATCACCATCGAGGGATTTCAACTAAGCAGCTATGTCCCTCATTTTCAATAATGCTCACGGACTCCTTTAATACCAGTCAACTTCATAGATGTTAATCTACCATTAGGATGCTTCCTAATGCCTTGTCTGATGTTTCAAACTGTGCAGAATTGCCTCCATAAGATCCTGACATTTTCACACTCCGGTATCGACCCACGGATACTAGTTGTAATGTGAGATTTGATAAACATCATGCTTAACGTTGGATCGCTCCCACCGTTCTACAAAGCAATCTCAGTTTAGAGCTAGTATCTGTAGTGTTGTTGGCTCTTCTACGAAGAGCATAGTCAAGATCAATGCACCCTAAATGAAGGAGGACAGCCTCTCTCCAGGATTTGTAGTTATCACCATTTAAATTAGGAACCTTATCCTCAACCATCATCAAAGTTTGATCAACTGTAAGTAATTCAATGACATGCTTACTAAATAAATTATGAGGCACAAATCATCAATAACAATTATAATTTTACCAATAAACAAATATAAATCATAAATGAATCGCATATCATAAATCTCCCTGTGGGTAAAGACATTACATATTATGATTCATTATCCTTTAATGATGAAACTAGAAATTATTAATATTACATAATACCTGTGGGCTATTAAGAAATAAGATTCTATTTCATCCCTAATTAATCATAAAAATATAACATTCCCTGTGGTAAAATGATTATACTAATATGATTAACTACAACGATGTTGTTAACCTTAATATGATCACAACTAATATTTCTTAATGCATTATTATCATAATTTAGATGTTGCGCTACTCTAAATTAATCAAAATATATACGATCATAAAACTCAAATAATTTATAACATGAATTGTTAATGTAACACAAATCAATACAAGAATAATACATTATTTATGCATAACAAAGTAATTATAACATAAAAACAATCATACAAGCTGTCATCGACTTCCACGCGCCACCGTGACTAAAGGACCGCCCCACCGCCGCCAGAAGGCAGCACACACTCTCACGCGCCTCACTGCCACCACGGTCTCTCACGCCCCGCATCGCGTACACGCGCCCAAACACACACCCTCACGCGCCTGACCAAACACAAGTCTTCACGCACCAGCACCCTAGTCTTGAACGGGTCGGTTGACCCGTTTGACTCATTGGACCGGTTCGTTGACCAGTTCAGTAATCGGTTTTGACCCGTTGGCCGATTCATTGACGGTCTGAACTGTTGACCGGGTCGTTGGATAACGGGTTTTGGATGGTTGACCGGTTCGTTTGACCCTTTTGACTTTTGACTTTGACCGGGTCATTTGACCCGTTTTTCATATTGGGTCGGTTCTTCTTGACCCTTTTCTGCAACTTTTACCCAATTTTTTCCAGATTTCAATAGCCCTTTTTCCAGCCATTTTTCCAGCGTTTTCGATGGGAAACTCAAATGTGACTATAAATATATTAGTGACATCCCAAATGACAATTTTGTCCTAATCGATGCTATAAATGGTTTCCGAAAACACCCAAACAAAACTACTAACCAAAACTTTAAACTAGCATAACTTTACATCCAAAAACTCCGTTTTTGACAAATAATATACCGTCGGAAAGCTTTTTCAACAAGGATTCCAATGACACATCAAATCGAAAAAAATTCTATTTATATAAAAGTTATGCTTGATTACAGTACGGTTTTAATGGGAAAAATCCTAATTTTATGCAATATTTTTCAGATTTGCAACAAACAACTTCATGCTAGGCAGAGATTCATGTAAAGCTCTGATACCAATGTTAAACACATTCATACTCCAATATCTTTACAATACAATCATTTTCAGTATAAAATCTTCATGGAATTATGCGGAAGTAATGACAAACCTCCAACCATAGCAATTGTTCTTTGATCTTCTGCTCCTTTATATTACAGGATCTTCCACTGACTGCAATTTTGGTGATGTTTTTGGAATCAATATAAATTGCGTCTAATGGGACCTGTAAAGTCTCCTTATATGCAGTTATCTTTCCATCAAAGACACTGCTCAAGAGAAGAGACACGACTTTACACTTTTACATTAAATCCACATCAGTCCACATCAGCATAAAAGTGTAGACCTTAATGAAATTATTTAAAAGTGTAGGATCTAATGTAAAAAGTCTAACATTCTACACTAAAGAAGAAGATTATTGTTAGGATTACAAAAAAAAAAAAAAAAAAAAAAAACTTATATTATATTGCAAAAAGAACAAAGTTTAAAGTGTATTTGTAATCCTAAACTACCTTTTTTTCTTTTGGCTTCAACTTGTGGGAGACCGGAGAGGATTTTACATAAATTTGGATACAACAAGAATCCCTTCTTTTTTCTCCACTGCCGTTCTTTTATCTTTTTTACTAATATTTGTCTCGATCCAAACACCGACACATATATTCATCGTATAGTATCAAATAGTAGATCCCATTTATGGAAAGATACTAAGATTCCTTTTAAGTGGTTATTTTATTATTAGCTTTATCAAAATCCTTCGGAAGATACGTAAGATAAACGTGTTTTTAGCAAAATCCACACCATGGAAAAACCACTAACTCGTCCCCACCCTACTACCATAATATGCATAAAATAACACTTAAAAAGAATCTTAGTTTTCTACAAAGACTTTCATTTCCAACTTGATCACTCACCTTGGAGCAGATGATTGAAGTTTTAGTTATATTAGTGCTATATCTTTTGTCACAATTCCCTTTTCCAAAGTTAGAGTTAGCTTTGCATATACTGTGAAATAACCTGCTTCTTTCCCACTACCTTTGCTTCGTATTCGGTTCCAGCCATTCTTTGCTACACCTTACTTTCTTTCTTTCCTCTCTCTCTGCAAAGAAGAGATTGTATCGGCCATTTTTCCTCATTGATAGTAAAGGTATAGTGGTCCTCAAACTATGTGGAGTTATTTCGATTTTTTTTTCTATGTACAACGTCTTACATTTGCTTTGCATATACGTGAAATAACCTGCTTCTTTCCCACTACCTTTGCTTCGTATTCGTTCCAGCCATTTCTTGTTACACCTTACACTTTCTTTCTTTCCTTCTCTCTCGCAAAGAGGAGATGGTATCGGCCATTTTTCCTCTATTTAATAGTAACGGTATAGTGGTCCATCAAACTATGTGAGTTATTTCGATTTTTTTTTCTGGTACAACGTCTTACAGGCTGTATTTTGGTAACTTTGGACAACTTAACATCCATCTTTCTAATGATTTTAGATTTCTTGTGATTTAATTTGTCATCAGGTTAACTAATATGAAGCTTTCCATGTCTGTCCTATAACAAAAACTATTTGTGATTCCACTAAACATTACAACTAGTCTTCTTTTCTTCTTGTTTATTGCGATGTGGCATTGATAACAATATCTTGCTTCTTCTATGGTCTCTATGTCAGGTTCTTATTGTACTCGGCAGATAAAGCTTCAATATCACTCTCTTTGGAGTTCATAATGGAGGGAAAAGTTTTCTCAAAGAGTCTGACTAAGACAGATATTAATCATAGGTTGTGCATCCCAACCACCAGTCTGCTCATGTTCCCTCCTTTTGCGGAAGGCAGTAACATCCAAAGTTTAATTGTTCATGACATGGAAGAGGCAGGGATTGTACTGATCTCCGCTTTACGTCCCCGGATGGGCATCCAAAACCTGTTCTTGCAGGTGACTGGGTTCAGTTTGTTAGGAGAAAGGGACTTAAATTGGTATGAAGTTGAATTTTTCAGGTTCATTGATGCTAATGGGGAATCACCTATACGATCCGACTTTTCCGTCATTATGTTTAGTGCTGAGCTTTATTGCATATCCTACTTCTATTTTCCCATGTTAAGAGAGTTTCCAAGCTAGAGTTTGCTTTTTATTGTGAGTTTGAGGGCTTTGTTTCGTTTTATTACAGAGTTTCCTAATTACAGTGGGTTTCGTATTGTTGGAATACGAAAATAAGTATGTAAGCTTGAGAGGATGATGAATTGTACTTGTTCTTATTCAATGAAATTCCTCGAATTGTGGTTTAATTATCATATTTTTTGTTTCGACTATAGCGTTGCATCCTAAAACTCTTGATCTCAAGTTTGTGATAATATAGCTTTCAAAAGCTAGTCCTGTTAGACAAATAGTGAACGGTGACGTTTTTATAAACCCAAAGTGTTGTCATTTGAATGGCAATAATCACTTTAATAACACTGTGGAGAAAGAAGAGGCATTTGCCGTGTTGCATCCATCCCGGAAGTTCCCTCACCGGTTCCCACCCAACTACCACAAACATATCCTTCTCTTTCTCTGTTGTTTAACTTCCATAGCCACAACATATCTTTACTAATGAATGGAATCAATGCTCATGTAATGCAACCACCCAAGAAAAGTTGATTTAATTGTGAGAGAGATTAAATAATGAGGTTATAGGGACCCCTTTCTGTTTTCTATCTATATTTAATTTCCATTATTTATTGCCAATAAAATTTAATTCCCATAACTCAAAAAAAATGTTGTATCTTTACTAATTATACTGTTGTTAAAACAAACTTGCTTAGCTAACTTATATATTTGTTTGCATGCCCCTCTTTTACGTTTACCTTATTAGTAATAACATTATTTCCTTGAGATATGTTTGAATACAAAGTTCCCTTGAAGTTTCTGAAATAACAAAAATCCCTTATCACTAAATTTTAGATTTTTTTTTTTTTTTTTCGTGTCCTCAACTTTCTATCAGCAAACATTCCACCTTTTGAAAATCATACATTGTGTTTGAATTATATAGAATAACATATATCCTAACATAATCCCAAGATCATAGTCACCATTGCAATCACTTTTCACATAAATGAACTACAATGAATTTACACAGCATAAATCCTTCACTCCTTAACTCTGAAGTAATAAAGTTAATCTGGAAGAAAGCCACGAATCGTTTTCTGTTTTCCAATTTTTTTTAGAGAGAGAGAGCGTACTTTCCCTTGCGTTTTCTTTGAATAACAGTGTTCGTTTTATTTCTAAAAGGAAAAGGTTTTCCTTTTATATGGCAGCGTTGGAGAGAAACTGCATTTGGCAGTTTCTCTCACACACGTCGCTTGGGTACCCCATCATGGGTGTACCCCTTATCCAATCTCCCACTCACACATGATGGACTATCTCTCTCTATGTTTCTTTAAGGTTCATACTTTAGTATATGCCGTGTGACCATGCATACTTCGAGAGCACGTTAGTCATATATCTGTTAGGAATATATAACTTCTCGAATGTGAAACTCGGTTGTATGTTGTATGCAATACCCTAGATTACTTATCACATTTTTCTAACAATCTCATTTACAAAAAAAAATATTCGTTGTATTCTATTATTTTCTATCTTTACATAAATAAAACATAATTGGTCGACCAATGAATACACGTGATTTATATGTGATAATTCAATCGTATCTTTCCTCTTTTCTCAATTCCTGCGACTTTTATTTAACTTGCTTTTCTAGAAATGTCCCAGCAGATTGAATTTATCTTAATCCTTTGGTAACACTCTAAGATAGCAATCATTAAATGAAGTTTTCAAGAAACAGAATAGAGTAATAAGGGTATTCATTGAGATTTTATTCTTAAAAAACTCAGGGTCTCACACAATGTTAAAGTTGAGATTTTGACTTTCATTACCCCTTTGGTCAATGTTTGGCACATGTGGTTGAATCACACGCTACAGCATTTCCTCATTTCCCATGGAGTATGTTCCTTTTCTTGTAAATGCTGTACAGATTTTAGTTCAGACATCCCTAATGTCTAACTTGAGTTCACTTACATACTTTAATTCATCAGAACTCTAATCTGGCAATTTAGACAGATAAAGTGATCATTTATCACTTGTGGTCATATTTCATTATGACATTATTTAATTCTCGTTTTAGGCGACGTCAAACATTTTAAGCTTGGCTCTCTATTATCACCTAGATAATAAGCTTAAAATCGTCTCATCTCCATTCCTACGAGTAATGGAGGCGATTGCCTGTGTGAGAAGGCCAATCTTTTAGCTGTCCGACATGCTTTTCAAAACAGACATATATAATATTTACATAACTAATATGTATATATATGCTCCTTCATGTATGTTCCATAATAATCGAAATTGAGCATTGACAATATTGTTATTTAATATTGATAGAACAAATGTGAACATTTTGGGAAATCTCAAAGTATGAGTACATTCAACACCTACGTAAGCCTAGAGATCTAACATGTCTATTGAAAGTATCTATCTCTGGTATAGCTTTGTGAATGGATCCGCAACCAGTCATGCGTAGATATGTACTTCATGTTCACCTCCTTTTGTGCCACCAAGTCTCGCACAAAATTATATTTGATATCATATGTTTTCGTTTTACCATGATATTTGGGATCCTTGTGTATGCTATTGCTGCTTGACTATCACAGTTTATTCTTACTGGTTCAATAGCAACATTAATTATTCCCAGATGATTCATGAACCGTCTCAACCAAACGGCTTCTTGCACTGCAGCTGAAAATGCTACAACTCAGCCTCCATTGTAGATAAGGCTATGCATGATTGTTTTTTACTGCTCCAAGATATGGCCCCGCCATTTAGTAAGAAAACATATCCGGAAGTAGATTTCCTCTCATCTAAATCTCCTCCCCAATCAGCATCGGTGTAGCCTCTCAAGTTAAATCATTTCCTTGATAACATAATGAGTAATCAGCTGTCCCTTTTAGATACTTAAGATTCTCTTCACTGTCTTCCAATGTGCTTGTCCTGGGTCAGACTGTGTATCTACTTACCAACCCAACGGCATAACAGATGTCCTCTAGTGCACATCATGGCGTACATGAGACTTCCAACAGCACTTGTATAAGACATTCTTCATTTTTTCCTTTTCTTGTGGAGTCTTTGGACACATTTTACGACTTAAAGTCCGCCTTTGTCGATAGGGTTGTCTAGGGTTTACAATCTAGCATATGAAATCTGTTCAAGAATTTTCTTAATGTATGGTTCTTGTGAAAGAGATCCTAATTTTCTTGAGCGATCTCTTGAAATCTTGACTCCAAGAATATATGCAGCTTCACCCTATCTTTCATCTCAAAATGAGATGATAACCATCCTTTGATTTCATTGACAAATCCCTTATCATTTCCAGCTATAAGTATATCATCACATATAATGATAATATAACAAATTTGTTATGGATCTCTTTGTATATACACATGATCTCCACTTTATCATTTTGAAATCATACGACATTATCGCATTATGAAATCGAATATCCCACTGTCTTGAGGACTGCTTGAGGCCATAAATTGACTTTAAAAGTCTACCACTTGTGTTCTTGACCTTCTCTAATAAAACTATTGGTTGATCCATAAGATTTCTTCTTGTAATTCTCCATTGAGAAAAGCAGTCTTTACATCCATTTGATGCAATTCAAGATCCTGCTAGCAACTATAGCTAAAATGTCGAATTGGTAAACCGTACAACAGGTGAAAAAGTTTCTTCATAATCTATTCCTTCTTGTTGTGTATACCCCTTCGCGACTAAGCAGCTTTGTATCTTTCAATACTGTCATCACTTTACGCTTGATTTTGAGAACCCATTGTTCCTAATGGCTTGCGTCCTTTCGGTAAATCAACCAATTCCCATACTTGGTTTGATTTCATAGACTCCAATTCTTCTTCCATTGCTTTCATCCATTTTTCCTTAGAAAGGCAATTGAGAGCCTCATTAACATTCCTTGGCTCTTCGTCATCTGTGGAGTAACTAGAAATTTCCCCTTCAATCTCAAATCGTCGACGTGGAACTTGTTTCCTGTTTGATCGACGTATTGGAGATTGATTGGTGTTACTCCCACTTGGACCAGCTATCATAGTTGGATCACTAGTAGGGAATGATGGAGGATCTGAAACTGATTCATCAACTTCCATATTGCTCCCACTAGGTTAGATAACCACCTGATTTTCAGCAACAAATTGCCTTGGTCTTGTGTTTCATATAGAACAAGTCTTTACCTATTTCGCCCTTCTTAGGAAAATCGGTTTCTAAGAATGTGACATCTCGTTTCAAACTCATGTGATCTACCACTTTCTTGTTCTCCTATGAAGACATATCCCTTTGAATGTTCTGAATATCTTATAAAGATACATTTCTTCCCCCTTGGACCTAGTTTTCCATATTTATGAAGGTCATGAACATAGGCAGCACATCCCCTGGCTTTAGAGAACTCAAATCGGGTTTCCGATTGTCCATAACTCATATGGTGTAGTAGTAATAGATTTGGATGGTACCTCGATTGAGGATATATGTGGCAGTCAATAAGGCATCACCCAAAAGGTGATGGGCAAGTTTGTTTGTGCCATCATAGACCTCACCATCTCAAGTAGGGTTCTGTTTCTTCGTTCTGCAACACCATTTTGTTGCGGGATTCTGGAATAGTTAATTGACTTCTATTCCCATTTCATCACAAAATTTCTGAACTGATCAGATAATATTCACGTCCTCGATGTTCGTAGAACTTTTATCTTTTTATCTAATTGATTCTCAACAAGTTTTTAAACTTTTGAAAGCATTCTAAAGCTTCTGATTTTTGAGAAATCAAGAAAACATAACCATATCGATTGAAATCATCTATAAATGTGATGATAAACAGCCCCATGTCTAGCCCTCACATTCATTGGACCACTATGTCAGAATGAATTAGTTGTAATGGAACTTCAACTCTTATCGCTTTTCCAAATGGTTTTCTTGCGTTTTTTCCAGCTAGGCAATGTTCACAAGTATCAAGTCTACTTTTGTTAAGGATCCTAACAAGCCTTCTCTTGCTATATATTCATTCGTTGTTGGCCAATATGCCAAGCCTTGCATGCCATACTTCCATCATCATTATTAGAAGATTAATAAAGGAAAAACAAACATTACTATTATATAGCAACATCAAGTACTATAAAACCATCGGAAAATAACCACAACCATAGTATGTTGTGTCCAAAAATAAATGGACACCAGTACTGGAAAAATTTAAATAAAACCAAGTTTAACAAGTTCTAACACGAAATCAAATTTCGACGAATATCGGGGTGCATAACACTTCATGTAGGTATGGATTCGACCCTCCACCATGACAATTTGCATGTGCCATCCCTTTACTTCCACTTTTGAATTGTTACCTACATATATCCATTTTGTTTCCCGTGGTATTCGTCGAAATTCCACGAAAGCACTCCTGTCTTTCGCTATTGTGTCTGTTGCTGCTGAATCTACAGTCCCAAAAGGTGAGACTCGGAGAAAACAGAACTGAAACATTTATACTTACTTGTGCAAACAGTAATTTACCTTCTTCGGCTCGCTACAATCGCGAGCAAAATGTCCCTTTTTACCACTTATAGCATTTCACCTTTGCCATATTCCTCTTCCTGGCAGGATGCTTTCCTTTTCCGTGTTTGAAGAACTTTCTCTTCTTCCCTTGAGCCTTTTCAGTATTGCCTTTTCTTTGGGATCCCCTTGGAATTTGTTTAAATCCCTTCCCACCATGTGAACTGGAACCACCATATCACATCAGTATTTGCCTTACTCGCATTAAGGCATCTTCTTCTAGTTCCAAATGGCGTATGGCATCTCTAAATTTCTGATGCCCTCATTGTGGGTAAGGTGTATTTTCATATGTTCCAATTTTAGGCAATGATCTTATGACAGCTTGAACCTGTTGTTCATCTGTTAGGACATGACCTGCATCTCTTAACTCACTTATCATGTTTGACAAATGCCGTAAATGTACTCTCATATATGTTCAGCTTTTTCTTATATGTGTCAAACTTGATAGTGAGTGACCGGAGTTTGGTAATGGACGTACCGCCAAACTTTGTAGCAAGTGCGGACCACATGTCCTTTGCAATTCATAATCCCGTACTTCTTCATGAGATCATTGTCCATTGCTCAACAAAGTAATGCAGCATGTAATTCTTCTTCTTCCATATGTCATAAGCGGCACGGTCTCGTCTATGTTGAGTCGTGACTCCCTCTTCAGGCTCTTCCATGGTTTGTAGTAAGAGCTTCTAAACCTCTGTTCTTCCAAAACATATTGATTTTCATGCTCCATATCTACTAATTATCGCCGTTAAATTTTTCTCCTTTGTTAAGTTCGGCGACAATGTTCTTAGATGCAGATGCCATTTCTAAACAAAATTACACTTGATAATGCATGTTATTCAATGCTCGGAACATACATGTTCATTTAATTAATTAACCAATAATGATTGTATATTAGATTTGGAATCAAAAGTTAACAATGTCAACAATCACATCCAAAATTTCCAATTTCCAATTATCATAGATATAATAATTGCAATTCTAAAAATAATTTAGACACAATTATATAATATAAACAACATTAATTCACTAAAATTTTAAATTTTAATAAACAAATTAATTACATTATGTAAATAGAATTCACTGTAATAAAATTAAAACAAACAAATTCCAAACACCACACAAAAAAAACAAAAAAAATTAAGTGTACAGCCACATTCCTAAAACTGGGAAGGATCTGATAATCCTTATCCTAAGGTCTTTACTAACTTGTAATTAACCCTAGGTAGAGAACTCCCCGTTTCTTGTGATGTCCTTTACGAGTGGAGACTCCTATAGATGCCCAGCTGTCCTTTTGCACCCAATCTATGTACTCCTTGTATAGTTGTTGCACCAACGTCTATAATTTTTATTGTCATCTTTAAAGTTTGAACTTTCAGCTTGGTCCAACCATATCAGAGACCAACGAGATTAGGTAACCAAAGTCTCTCTTAGAACTTGGAATTTTGACTCATCTTCCTTTAATCCCCCTATCCAGATAATTTCCTGAATCTTTTCATTCACTGAATGAAATGATTTACGAGTTGCACCAACTCATCCTCTGTGTCTCTTAAAATCAATGTGTGAGTTTGTAGAGTTCTAATCATGTTCATAACCCTTTCCCTTTGAGCGGGTGTTCTAGCAACCATTGCACGTCTATAACGTACATTTTTCTGTAACAAATACAAAAAAACTATTTATTTATCAAATAAAGGTTGACTATATTTGATAAATAATATACGTGTTTATGTTTCAATAACAAATTAGACTCATAAAATAAACCAAGTATGCATTTTTTCTTTACAGCAAAAGAAAAAAAAAATTACAATACTTCACGCGCCCCCCCGCGCCGGCAGAAGCTGTCACGCGCCCACGCGTCGCCCAAGCGGCAACGCGCCGACAGATACCCACGCGCCGGGAGGACTTCCACGCCGCGTCACTTGCTCACACACAATACGGTCGTGTCAACCCGTTCCACACTAAACTGTCTATCACTTCACGGTCTTTTGTAGAGTTAATCCGACCCTTGACTTTTCGGATCGGGTCTTTGACTGGGTTTGATTGACCCGGTGACTTTTTTGGTCGGTGTTTGACCGGGTTTGACTGACCCGTTTGACTTTACAGGTCGGGTTTGACTCATTACCGGGTTTGACTGACCCGTTTGGTCATATGGGTCGGGTCCACGGGTCACTTGACCCATATATTTATATATTATGGTTTGGCCGGATAGGAATAAATGGGTTTGTGAATATGGTTAACACCAAAACAACAAGCCCAATGGTTAGAGTATTGGGCTTTCCACCATGGAGACTTGGGTTCAAGTCTTACCACCCACGGCTATTTCAATTTTTTTCAAAAAAACTCAGGATAAAAACGACATGTCATTCATAAGGGTGGATAAAAAACGACGTGTCGGTTTGTGTCGTCTTCAACCTCTGTCCGGGTCTGCAACTGGATACCCGACCCGGAAATCAACCCAATCGAAACCCGAAACTTCAAAGGCATATCTAAGTCATTTAACTCATTTTTTTATGATTCAAAAACCATTTTCTTCATAATTTCATAAGGATTTAATGGACTAGATCATCTTACCAAAACAACACTTTTACGTACAAAATTTGAAAAAATCAGAACTGCATTTGACAAACCAATAACATGCTTCAACATACAGTATGAATTTCAAACAATATGAACCACGGCTCTGATACCAATGTTGAAATTTTATAAATAACATATATCCTAACATAATCCCAAGATCATAGTCACCATTGCAATCACATTTTCACATAAATGAACTACAATGAATTTACACAGCATAAATACTTTCACTCCTTAACTCTGAAGCAATCAAGTTAATCTGGAAGAAAGCCACGAATCGTTTTCTGTTTTCCAAATTTTTTTTAGAGAGAGAGAGCGTACTTTTCCTTGCGTTTTTCTTTGAATAACAGTGTTCGTTTTATTTCTAAAAGGAAAAGGTTTTCCTTTTATATGGCAGCGGTTGGAGAGAAACTACATTTGGCAGTTTCTCTCACACACGTCGCTTGGGGTAACCCATCATGGGTTTACCCCTTATCCAATAGTTAGGACAAGGGTAAAAAGGGGGTAAAAGAAAAAGGAATTTGATAAAACCAATAATAAAATAACCACCTATAAGGAATCTTTCCATAAAAGGAACCTAGTATCTTATTCTTACCATTGAGGTAATTTCAGGATGATAAGTTACCATCCGTAGGTTCGTTGTTTGGGTCGAGACAAAGTATTAGTAAAAAAAGATAAAGAGCAGAAGTGGAGAAAGAAGTTGGCCATGTTTGTCGTGTTGAAATGAATCCAAAAGTGCATTATTCTCCATAAACCGATAAGAACAGATGTAGAAAGAAAAAGGGCATTTATCGTGTTGTATCCAAATCTATGTAAACTCCCACTACCGGTCTCCAAACTTTATGGATTACAGATACACTTCAAATTCTTGTTTTCTTTTAATAATAACAATAAGTAGGTTCTTTTTTTTTTTTTTTTTTTGGTTTAGCAAAGAGAAAGATAATTAGACGTTTTATGTATTTTGTTATCTTATAGAACTTTACAAACCTCTTCCCTCGCAGGGGCCGGTTTATACTTTACTCTTATAATTAGCTCTTTTAAAATAATAATAATAATAATAATAATAAATAATTTATAAGATTATGAATGGCTGCAGGCTTCCTTTGTTCTTATATCACTGTATTAGGAAACAATATATAAAAAATAAATGCTAAAGAAAGAAATAGCCTAGCTATGGAGAGAATGTTGCACGTGTACAATATTCAAATTTACTGTATCATATATATCCATGCAATGAGACTCGTTTATATGCAATATTACATCAATATGGCACCAATAGGGCTGTATAAGAGCCGAGCCGAGCCGAACACTACGGTGTTCGAGCTTGGCTCGTGAAAATTTAACGAGCTCGAGCTCCAGTTCGATGAGCTCTGAAAACCAGGCTTGAAGCTCGAGTTCGTTAAATATTTTGAGTTCGAATTTAGCTCGTGAATCGCTCATTTATAAGTCTTCAATCCAAAGCAATCCATCAACAATCCTTCAAAATAGCTCCAATACAAAGCCAACCTACTAATCATCACCAACCATCATCAGATCCAAAGCCAAATAGCCACAAATATTTGACTCAAAATTCCATAGACTCAAAATTCCATAGACTGTGAGAGATAGAAGAAAAGAGAAGATGATAAGTTACCATCCGATGATAAGTAGGCTCGTTGTTTGGGTCGAGACAAAGTACTAGTTAAAAAGGACAAAGAGCAGAAGTAGGCCATGTTTTATCGAAAAGTGCATCATTCTCCATTTGTCGGTTATTCATTAGTTGATTCAACTGCAACAGTCGTTATTGTCTGTTCTATTTTAGACCACATAGACTACTAGGAATTCCGTACACTTTTTAATTTCATTTTTCATTGTCTTTTTTTTCAATCAATGGAACCGCCTTTTCCATTCGCTCTGGCAAACCCGTGCTACAGTTTCTATATAGACCAGGGCCACCAGGCACGGTACTATTTCTTTTGTCCCCGATATTTAGTTTATGCCCCTCCAGTCTAGTAGAATTTTTTAGTTAAATTTTAATCCCTGTTACTAATGTTACGTGCAAGTTTTTTTTTTCCCTGCAATTGAGATGGCTAAATCGGTTTATGCGTATTTTATTTAATCTTTAAAATATATTAAATATCATATAAACTCAAAAAATCAAGTAAATCATAATATTATTGTGATAAATAACTTTAAAATTTAAATGTAAAAACTTAAGAAATAAAACAAATTTCTTTGACGTAAAAACTTAAGAAATAGAACAAACCTATTTGACTGCACCATGACTGGTATTAGGTTACAGGGATTAAAACGTTATTATAGAATTATATTGAACTACAGGTAGTTAAGAATTAAGATGAATATTAGGGGGAAAATTTTATTAATTACTGCAGCAGTATGGGCAGTACGGCTACTACAGAATTTGTTTTTGTTTTTTAGTTATCGTTTTCACATTTTTACCCCTATCTCTTTTCTCCTTTGGATTTGCCAGTTGTCGTTGCGTGCAAATCTGGGTGTTTGGAATTTGGATTGGACCAATCGAGTATATCATTTTTTATTTATTTTTCTAGTATTTTTTAGTAATGTTTTAATCCCTGTTGGTACTGTTACTTACGAGGATTAAAACGTAAATACAGAATTATACAGAATTCTCTCTCACAAACACTACATGTGTCTCATTACAATTTAAATTCATCAATTTATCTTTTACTTTTTTATTTACCCTAGACTTAAGAGAAAAGAAAAATACTTTTTAAGAACTAGATCCCTATGAAATTTAGTTTTTTTCTTGAATTTCTTACTTGAGTTTGATTTTTCTCAAGATCTTTTGAATTTTTTTCTATTATATAGGGATCTATAACCTTTTGGATTTATTTTTTGGGTTAAATTCAGGTTTTTTGTTGAATTTTTGATATATATATATATATATATTTGTTTAATTCTTCTCAAAATCACTTTGTTTGCTCCCACCATATATGATATACCGAAATCATTCTTTTACTTTACATTTAATGTAATATTTTCCTTGGTTTTCGCTTAGGACCCCAGGCGGAGTCACTGTTCACATTAATTAATTAGAGTTCTCAAGATCTTTTGAATTTTTTCTATTATATAGCAATCTATCATTTTTTATTTTGGGGAATGAGGGGTTTTGTTTCGTACCCCAATTTAGTGTTTATTTATTGTTTTTTCTCCTTTGATTAACCATGTTTTTTTTTTTTTTTTTTTAATATTATTAAGTGTGTCTTAGAGTACCAATTTAAGGAAGGGTGAGGTCAAAGAGAGAGAGAGAGAGAGAGATTACCCTATATTATTGCTGTACGTATTAAAGCTAAATAAAAACCCCCATTTCAATGCCCCTTGTTTCTGAAATACCCTTCAATGGAGGGTCAGGTCATAAAAGAGACTAAGAGAGAGAGATTTGAACAGTGTACCAAACAGGCAAACAGGGGGGTAGTTACTTACCACCTGCCCTTTTAGGGTTCGGTTTATTCAAATCCAGGCTTATGGAAATAGAAATTACCGAAGTGAATCTTCTCTTAATATAGAACCTGTTTGGTAGATTATTTAAAAAATGTTATTCTAAAAAAGTGTTTTAAGTTAAATTGAGTTGGATTAAACTGAATATGATCAAGTTCAAAGTTGGATAAAATATTGGAATAATTGTTTGGTACATTTTTTTGAAAAATAATTTTAAGACAGAATTGTCGTTTAGTACAGTTTTTGAAAATATTTATTATTATATTTAATTTCTTATATTTGTTAATTTAGCTAAACACCGTTACAATAAAAATTTAAAAATTACTAAAACACCATAGCCACCTAAGAGGATAGCTGACCAGCACCGTTGAACGACAGTCGATAGTAACCGAAATAGCACACGACCAATTGGATCTGGTCGATTGTGCGCCAATATGACCATTTTTTTGCCAAATCTACAGCCAAAGATTTGGTTGTTGATGGTCAGATAAGCACATAACCAGCCAAATCTGACTAGTTGTGCGCTGTTCCAACCACGTCGGCTGGCAGTGGTTGTTGGCATGCGGTGGTGGTCTTGGATAGATTAATTTTTGGATTTAAATGAGAGAAAAATAAGAAGAAGAGAAAGAAAAAAAATGTTTTCAGTTGAATAGAGTTGGATAAAAAAATGTTTTGAGTTGACTAATCTAAAAACAAATCCCCCTCTCTTTAGTCTTTTTGTTTTTAGACAAAAAAATATTATTTGATTTGAATAAACTTTCAGAATAATAATCTTAATAAGTAAACAAACACTTATTCTATTTTTTAATCTAAATAGGATAACAAAACAATGATTCAAAATAGTGTAACAAATTTTTATGAAGAAATTGTTGGTTGTTTAGTTAGATACAAATAAAAGAGCTTTAATGCTTTATAAATTGTTAAACTGGGTGATCAAGTTCTGTTCTTCAGGGTCATTCATGCTAATGGGGAAGTCACATCTAAGATCAGACCTTTCTATAATTTTATGAAGGTCTGAGCTTTGTTGCATTTCCTACTTTTATTTTCCTAGTATTAATGAAGTTTCCAAACTAGAGTGAGTTTCCTTTTTATTTGCAAGCGTGAGGGCTTTGTTTTGTTACAATGCTGTGTACCTCTTTGCACCATTGTGAGCGTGTGTTAGGGTTTCGTATTTTGTGAGAATAAGAAAATAAGTAGTAAGCTTGAGAGCATGATGAATTGTACCTGTTCGTATGCAATGAATCTGAGTGTGTTGTTTTAACTATCATATTTATTTGTTTCGACCATAAAGCTCTTTGATCTCAAGTTTGTGAAAATATACATAGCTTTAAAAAAGCTAGTCCAAAGAAAGAGTGTTATTATACAGATAACTGGTAAAGGATATAACTATGCAAACGAAAAAAATAGATGTGGTCAGTCTAACTTACAAAGTATTACAAAAATATTTTTATTTATCATTATTATTATTCTTATGATAATAAACTACTTTGACCTTTGTATTCTTATGATAATAAACTGATCAACTAGGCATGCGTGGGGAGAGATTCACTAATACTTTATGTCTCGATCTGCGAATAAAATGTTTGAATTGCATATTCCAAATGTCAATTAAAGTTAATACCAAATTATCATTATAATTAATTTGTAATTAATTTCCAACCTTTTAATTTGTACTCTATCAGAAAGCATATCACAATTAATTTTTTTTTTTTATTATTCCATAATGATATAATATTGCATATAAACAAGCATCATTGCATAAGCTATAAAGTGTTAGATACTAAGGTACTATTTATGGAAAGATACCACGATTCCTTTTCGGTTGAATTTTTGTTCAACCTTAAAAAGGTTGAATTATGTTTCACCCTCTAAAAAGAATGAAATAAAGGGGGCCAGAATGTTGTCTAATATAGGCCATGGAAAAACATACGCAACTTCTTGTTCAACCCTAATTGATATCATAAGACACCACTCTTCTCAATTCCACTACCACTGACAACTGTCTACGTGTTTCTACTAGTGTAGGGACAAAATGAATCATAACCACCAACTGTCTTTTCTACTAATGTTAATGTATAGGGGGAATGAAACTCAACTTCCACTCACAACTGTTTGTTTGCATTTGTGTTGTGTAATTTGTTTGACTAGTGGTCTCTAGATCAAATCTCTACTTTTAAGGTTGTGTTTGATATTATTAAGAATATTGAATTATTAGAAAGTTAGATTATTTTGAAGATTATTAAAAATCTTTATGAAAATATGTTTGATTAGTTAGAATAAATTTATGAGTATATTATATTAATATGTTTCATTAGAAAAAAAAAAAAATTGATGAGTATGTTATTTAAATTATTAAATTATACTCTTTTTAAATATTAATATAATATTATTTTTATTATTAGTTATATAAATAGTTCTGTGTTTTATTTTCTATATTTTTAAGTTTAACAGGTATAGATTTTTTTATTGTTGGTACAGACGTGGAACTCTCCCGATCATGGTCCCAAATTTTCTTGTGAAAACTATCAATTTTTCTCTTTAGGTTGTGCACGGTTAAGGATTAAAGTTTTTATCAATAATAGAAGTGCAGAATGAATGGTCCAGTACAGCTCAGCATCAAGTCCTCTCAACATCAACATTCAATGGCTTATGTAAGAAATTCAGTAGTTTTGACAGCTCAGGGCTCATATACAGGTTGAGCGGCACCAGTGTTTGTGTGTTTTTGTAATTAGCAGTCAAGATTATAGGCTAAGTAAGCTTTTTTGTCTCCTTTCATAATCAGTATTGATCATCGAAATTCCAGTAATTCCCAATTATTATTATTATTATTATTATTATTCATTTGCTTTAGTAAAAGTTACATGGTAATCTTTTATTTGTACATATTGAAACTATTATTGTACGTGCTGAAGAAACCTTTGTTTGAAGCTAAAATGTTACAGGGTGATCTTTGACAAAGAAAAAATTCAGAGAAGTATTAGCGGACGTGAAGGCTTTTATGAATTGGGATTTCAGACATGAACTCATGAAGTATTACCCTCATTATTCAATTGCGGGTGAGCATAAAAGCCTTCAATGTCCGCTAACATTAGTAGAAGAGGAAATGACAAGAATAACCTCTTCCATACATTAGGGTAATACTACATTTATAACCTAATTTCATAAACTTTATCTCATAACTCTAACTTAGCAGTTCACAATTGGGTAGACATAACTTATTGCGAGCTATCACGTCAGGTTGTGAGAGAAAGTTTATAAGATTTAATTGTGAGTCAATCTTTATCCTTAATATAATTGTAACCCCACAAAGTTTGCAAATTGTTACAATTCTACAAACTTTGTGGGTTATTAGTAGAATAGTAATGCTAGGTTTACAACCCAATCTTACAACTTTTTTTCATAACCCCCGATATGACAGTTCGTAATTGGTTAAGTAGGTGGGACCCATAGCAAGTAGACGGGACTCATTTATGAGTTAACTAATTACAAGCTGTCATGTCAGAGGTTGTGAGATTGGATTGTGGACCTAGTATTTTTCCAATTAGAATTGGTTAACTCTTCCTAATTATAACTCTCAATTGGTCACCACACATTTGGTCAGGCAGGACTCATCGTTGGGCAAACGGAACCCATTGTGAGCTGACCAATTGCGAGTTGACATATTGTGTTTGTAAGAGAAAATTAGTGAGCAGGGTTTTTCAGAGTAATATTAGCCGTTAGACAAAATATGCATCAAAGTGAAGCAAATTTGCATTTGTTTGATTGGTGGTCTTTAGATCAACTCCCTACTTCCAATTATAATGCTTAGCAGTTTATTAAGCTTTTACTTCTTTTATGCGCAATGATTCAATTTCTGAGATTGGGCTTAAAGCCCAAAGGGAGAGTTCTTCTTAATTAATATCATGATTGGGCCAAAGCTCAAAGGGACAGTTCTTCCTAATTAATATCATAGGTGGGCAAAGCCCAAAGGGAGATTTCCTCCTAATTAATATCCAGCTTTGGATGCTTTCTAGTTTCCATCAAAGATATCTCCTCTGCATGTTACTGAATTACTAATTAATTTAATTCATTAACTCTGTAATTAAAAAAATTTAACCTCCACTTTATCAGGTTAAATTTTGTACCTGATTGTTCGATTTTTCACAGGCTTACTCGGTGGTGCACTTGCTAACATTTCTGATGCCGAAACTAATATTAGGTAGTTTTTTTGTGCTGTGATTCTGAAAGTCTAGGTGCATATTTGATATCTTGTTTGACTTTGGCAGGGCATGGTTCAATTTCCACGAGGAATTCTTCTTCCTCATTTATTTGAGGCAATGTCATTGGAAGAGTCTTCTTCAATGGATTCTTGACCTAGCCAAAACTTTGTCACTTTCATCTGATCTGATGTCTCGCAGGCCGAAAGTTTCCATACAATTGCCTCATCACTCATCATTCTATTCATGGTATGAGCAAGTGTGAGAGAGACAACTAAAGATAAGCCTTTTGGGTTTGCTGCTTAACAAATGGCACAGTGGACTCAGCAAGAGATGCAATTGACTTCAATGCATCATCAAATCAGTTTTACTACCATTAAACTCCTTCCCACGCGGACATGCCTACTCTTCCAATGAAGGAGCTTCTTCTGTCAACCCGAGCTTGTAATGGAGTTCTTTCATTGGATTCATCATCGCATATGGAACTCAACGTTTTACCCCATGCAGTGTAATTGGTAAGCACAAAAACTATTACAACCAAAAGGAGAACTACAGATATAAGCCCACCTTCATACCAACCTTCTTCCACCCCGTGTTGTTTGATCCGAAGACCGCGAGACACAGTAGACCATACGAAGAGGAAAACTACGGCGGCGTCTTTGAATGCATCTATAAGGAAATGCAAAAACTTTTTGCAGGTAGCTTATGCTAAGTGTTGGTAACGTTGTTGCCGCTGATTCCATTACTAATACCGGGATTTGTTCCGGAGGCCGAGGCCACACCTTCATCTCCTCCAAACATACGGACATATTCCAAGCCAGTTTGCTGCACCATTTCTGTTAGTGTTTGGCGCACAAAAGGGATCGATGGAATCTCCATAACAATCATTTGGAAAAGCTGAGAGCGACTCAGTAGTATCATCATTCAAAGTGAAAGTCACCGGAAAGCAATCCCATTCCGGGGAACTTCGGCCCGCTGCTGCGAATAGCATCTGAAGCATTGCAATTGCCTTATCTAAAGACCTGACATGTATCCAAAATAGCCATACCAAAAACCACATTAATTAGTTAAAACTTAATCCAAATTAGAAACAAGCCAAGTTGAAATATTATTAAGCAGATTGTTTTTACTCAATGAACTACTCCATCATGGGTTTTCACTTTTTATAACCTCATTTTGGTAAAACACTTGTAAACATGAGTGGATAAACAATTGCAAGTCCTAAAACACTTGTTAACTCGATTAAATTGAAAAAATTCACTTCAAGTCTTAAAACACTTGATTTGTGAAATGTGGAAAACAATGGAGGATATTCGGCTCAAGCAAGTTCCAATGAGGGAGAGAGTCCAAATATTTCGACCCAAACCACTCCAAGTCCTAACACAACAAGGGAAGTTCAATTGTATTAAGAAAGAAGTCCAAGAATTGAAAAAGCTCAATTCAGCCCAAGTTACATTCCAAAGGGAAAGATCCACATGATCCCTTATTGGATCTATTTACATGATTCTCAAGACCTAAATTCTTACACTCTTAGTAGTATACTTAATTAGGATTATTGATTAGTTTTGATCTAATGGAAGTAAACTTAGACAACTAATGAGGTGATTAAAGACATAGATTCTAAAATTAGGGAATTGTGTCTCTTTTGCATTAAATAGGCATGACCTTACTTTTTGAATGAATGGTTTGTAATATTTAGCCAATTTTATTTTATTTTCTTATATTTGTAAATTACTTGGTCATCCTTGTATTTGCCTATATAAGAGTAACTATTTCATTATATCATTTAGTTTTTGAAAATATATGAAATTGGTTTATCCATTTAAGAGAACTTTTGTGTTCTTTGATTGTACATTCTTTATCCAAATCTTGACAAGGGGATTTGGTAATGAATCAATTCAAGTTGGTGAAACAATTCTTTATGCTTGAAGTGTTTCTATTTGTCTTGGTCCGAATTAATAAGTAAGTGTGAGTTTGTTCTTGTTTTATGTTTGTCCGAATTTCAACTTGGTTTTATAGTATGTTTTGTTGTTAAATTGGTTGGATATGGATCACACTCGTAGTATCCTTATCTAGTTTAAGATTCTGTAAAAAATAATAGCTAATTATACTAACAAACCCAATTACACGAAATTAGAGAACTTTAGAGAAGTAGAGAAACCAGCAGGAGAGAATGACGAAGTGTTGATAGTGAAAAGAGAGAGCTTGTCAACTTTACAGAGCCACCAAGCAGAGACGATGAGCCAGAGTGAGAACGAAAATTATGCAGCGCTTTTTTCTTTCATATCAAAACTGACACTAAACGTTGTAATTTTAGTATTATACTGAACTAATATCTTTCTAATATTTTATAATCCTTAATAGTTTCATCACGTCACAGAAAAATACCCTACTAATATCTTATAACGCCCAGTTACCTTGAAATACTTACATTTTTACCTTCAAATTTTTACTTATTTTAAAAAAAAAAAAAAAAATTTAATTACAATGAGTATACCCATGGGCAGTAAAAGATAGAACTCTCATGCAACGATCGTCAATGGTATCAGGTACCTCAAAATGCTTGGGCTTTTGTTTCTTTTGGTATGAAATTGTTTTCTGAGTTCTTGGCATCAGGTACCAGAAAATTACTGTTTTGGATTTGTTTCTTTTGGTATGTGATTCTTTTCTAAGTCTTTTTCCTATCAGTTTCAGGTACCTCTAATTTATATTTTGAGTCAATATGAAGATAAGCATGCACAACTCCTAGATTAAAAATTAGGAATATCAATCTCCATCAAGATATGTAAGAAAAAGTGCCAATGGAAATAGTACGTACCAACGAAATTTTCGTAGCAAAGGACTAATTACAAATGCTGATTATAACTGACCCCTGGGAGAATGATATCCGTTGTATGTGCATGCAATACCTAATGGCTATATTAAAGCTTAAAACAAGTTAATTACTTGATAACTTTTTCTTATACCTTACTTTCTACTTATCAATTTGTACACATATCCATTCACAAAAAGCTAAAACACTTAGAAATCAGCTCATTTAATGGCTGAGATTAAAGTTTAAATAAATTAATTACTTGATAATTAACTTCGTTTTGCTTTTTCTTGATTTATACATGTAGATACACAAGTAGTTTAATTAAGACTTTAGAAATCAACTCTCTCTCTCCCAGTCTCCCACTTTCTCTACTTAATTTCTACATACCTTGCAATTCGATTAGCAATGTCAATTTTCAAAATTTTCTCAAAGAAACTCACCAAGACAGATGTTGAAAATAGATTGTCAGTGACAACCAAAAGCCTCAGTTCCTTCCCTCCATTCGGAGAACACCAGAATTATCTGAAAATCTTGGAGGACGATGATGAAGGCCAAAAGAGGCCATTTCGCTTGGTCGTCCGCAGGGGCCGGTATGGAAAGCCTGTTCTTTCAGTGGGTTGGCTTCATTTTGTTCGGACTAAGCAACTCCAAAGTGGTTTCTAGGTGAAACTTTAGGGGGAAGAAGATGAAGTTACAATCAAGATCAAATACAAGGTTAAACTGAAGAAGCCCTATATTGTATTCAAAGCTAAGCTTGATTATGTATCTCTGTACCCTGCTGCTTAAAGGCAACGTATCTTTCCTTCTTTTTAACCACGAATGCATGCAGCGTTTCCCATGCAATTGTCAAATGTACTCTAGTTTTCTTAGTGTTATGTTTGAGTGTATACTCTTTTTTTATGGCTATTTGCTTTCAAGTTTCAGGTTTGGTGACTTTGGTGAATGTAGCTGATGGTGCGTCTCTTTTTGTTGTTTAATATTTACTATGATATAGTGAAATATGGTTCCAATATTTTCATTTATTTGATTCTCCACTTTAATCCAATTTAACTACATTATATAAATCTATCGTTGTAGCCCACGTATATCGGCTATGTCTTGTATGCTTGTAATGGGGAAGGATTTTGAGTATCCAATGTAAATTGGTGTCAAAGGTTAATAAAACACATGTATTCTGCTTAGTAGCTTAGAGGAATGGTCGTTCATGAAGGTGAAATGAGCGTGCTAGATTTACCCTAAAAATCTCTGATTTTCCATAACAGGGAACGGGCACAAGAAATCGAGTCGTTCTTGTCATGAACAACTTGAGGATAGACAAATTGTAGTTCATTGTCTTGGAACGGTTGTTCCTCCCCAAATCCTCCAATGGACAGAATGATGAATGACTTGCGTGAACAAGCCGTTCCATATGGAACAACATGTCTAGGAGTTTTCCTTAGTTTGGGCAGAAGCATGAACGATTTAGTGGAACAATGTTGTTCATGCCTGGAATGGGCCGGTGAGCGCCCTCCTGTCGACCTCTCCAATCGCCGGCTGATTCCAAAAAAATTATAGATTCGTATATTTAAAATTTCATGACATTTGTAGGCAATTTTATAACCAAATCCGTACGTAGTTATACGACAATCAGTAGACATACATGCCTATTAAAAATAGTGTTGCATGATGATGGTCTCCAATTGCTAGACAAAATATGCTTCAAAGTGAAGCAAAAATTTGCATTTGTATTGAGTAATTTGTTTGATTAGTGGTCTTTAGATCAAGTCCCTACTTCTAATTATAATGCTTAGTAGTTTATTAAACTTCCTAAACAAGCTTGTACTTATTTATGCACAATGGATTCAATTTCTGAGATTGGGCCAAAGCCCAAAAGAGAGTTTGTCCTAATTAATATCATTATTGGGCCAAAGCCCAAATGGACAGCTCCTCCTAATTAATATCGAGCTTTGGATGCTTTCCAGTTTCCATCTATAAGTCCTCTGCATGTTACCGAATTACTAATTAATTCATTAAATCTGTAATTAACGATCATCACTCCGCTAATTAAGTTTGTTTTTTTTGGGATTGATTGTAATTTGTAAAGGTTATTATTTGGCTAGATTTAGAAACTGAAGAGGAGCAAAGTGTAATTTTTAAAAACTAATATAGAGGTTAATAAATAGTGGACAGTTTAGGGATGCATTAGAAATAACTGTAATTTACTAAATGGCGCAAGAGTCAAACGCGAAACAAAGAGAATCAGAACAAGTTGAAGAAGAAGAATTTGACGATAGAAATCGAACATAAAAGAAAAGAGAGCAAGTTTCAAAATTAACAAATCAATCTTCGTCGATTAGTCATGCAGGTAATGGAATTGCATTCCACGAGTATGGAGGCATTGCATATATCTCCGGCCGACGATCCGCGAGGAAGTCCAGGTAAAGAGCAGCAAGCAGCCGGAGTCGGCATACTCCTTCAGATCATGATCTTGTTCTCTCTTTCGTTCTCGGCCACGTTTCTCCGTCGTCATCGCTTCTATTATCTCCCTGAAGCCAGCGCTTCTCTTCTCATAGTTTTTAATTTATTTCATTTTTATTCCATTTTGAACCTCCCCACTTAGTTTAGGTTAAATTTTGTACCTGATTGTTCGATTTTTCACAGGTTTACTCGTTGGTGCACTTGCTAACATTTCTGATACCGAACTAATATTAGGTATTTTATTTTTTTAGTTTTTGTGATGTGATTCTGAAAGCCTAGGTGCTTATGTCATATCTTGTTTGTTTGGCAGGACATGGTTCAATTTCCACGAGGAATTCTTCTTCCTGTTTTTGTTGCCTCCGATCATATTATATCCTAACTAAACTTGGATTTTTGTGACTCATTTCTTGACATTTACTTTTTCGTTTAATAATTGCATATGGATGTTTTTTTATTTTATTTTATTTTATTTTGTGTATGTATGCATGTACATTACATACTACTTTTATACTGAATTGGCTCTTCAAGTTCTGTTTTTCTTGACCCTTTTTGTGCACTCAGTCAGGCTTCAGCTTGGCACCTGTAAGTATTTGTCATTGTTTCTCAATATAATCTATGATTAATGCATGCATTGCGTTTTTGCCTTGAGTTGATTGCCTGATTGTTTATTGTTTATTTTTTTGTTTTGGCAGAAACCATTCTTTCTAACTTTGGAGCCATTGTAACATTTGCTATACTGGGAACTTTTATATCTTCAATGGTTACGGGTATCCTAGTGTAAGTGCTTCTCTATTTAGAAACTGCTATATTTATCTTTGTGTACGAGTAGTTGATTCATTATCTTTTCTTTGTGGCTTTCTGTTACAGTTACCTTGGTGGCGTTATTTACCTCATGTACAGGCTTCCACTTGTTGAATGTCTTATGTTTGGTGCTCTTATATCAGCAACAGATCCTGTCACTGTGTTGTCTAATTTCAGGTGCTGTGCTTTCTTATTTTTATTTAGTACTTAAATTTATGTGCTAGTAAGCTTCAGGTATGTGAAACTTCAATTTTTAGATTTACTATGAGGTAATATTATACTTATGCTTTATCTTCTGTGATGTGTCTTATATTTTTTGTTATTGGACATAAATTCAATTTTTTTCCTGAATTACCTAATCAGGTGCTAGCTATTGTGAAGGATAAGGCCTACCATCTATGTTTTTTTTAACCTTTTTTTTTAAATTATCTTACTTTATTCTCTTAGGTCGGTTTACATGTGATGATCCTAATTGCAGGAACTTGGCACAGATACGAACCTGTATGCCTTGGTTTTTGGAGAATCTGTTTTAAATGATGCGGTAAGTTTCTGTTGTATGTTATCAAGTGCCTTTTTTTCTGTTTAAGCAAATCTTTTGTTTAATCCTCAAGACTATTTACTCCACAAATTATTTGTTTGCATGTTGCAACCGATGGTAGATGGCAATATCCTTGTACAGGTTTGTAAAGTATTTGCATCGAATATAAACTGTTAGAACATGTTTAAGGTTCGGTGTTAAATCAACCAGTACTTGGTATACAGGACAATGTCTCTAGTGAGAAGTCATGCGCCATCTGGGGAAAATTTCTTTCTGGTGGTCGTCAGGTTTCTTGAGACCTTTGTTGGCTCAATGTCTGCAGGTAGTTCTTCAATTGCTTCTTCTGCTGTCTTACTAAAAGCTATTATATTAATCTTTGATTTATGATTGACAGCTATAGTTTTGAAACTTTGAACCTGATATTGGTGTGTCTGTTGATATTATTGGGTAAAAGTTTTATCACTGTGAGAATCTCCTGCTTTCTCATGTCTATCGGTGTAACAAATTATATCTGATTCTTTGGAGTTTCAGAAGTGTTTTGTGGTAGATGCTTTGAGTGAGACTAAAGCAGGATATTTTGAAATACAAGATTTGCTTGAGTTTGTTGAAATATGAGATTAGAGTTTGAGTTTGTGGAAGACTCTATATGGTTAATGTCTGAATAACAGGGCTACAGAAATTAAGCTAGATAATTAAATGTGATTTCAGAATTTATTTTTACAGTTGAGAAAGGTTGTTTGAAGGAGATTGAGAACTTATACCCGGTTAAGGGCCATTATGTTGATATTTTAGCTTATCGTTTATGCTTTTCTTCCTGAGGTTGCTAAGAGTGTTTTACATATTGCTTTGCAGGTGTTGGAGTTGGATTTACTTCTGCTTTGATATCCTTTTCAATCAAGTCCTTTTATTATCCAGTTGTTTACTGCATGAACTTTTAGCCTTTAGAATGTATTGTTGAAACCTTAATTCCCTGAACCTTTTCAAGTATGCTGGTCTGGATATTGATAAGTGAGTAAATCATATATATTATCTTCATCAAATTTCTTCAGATATATAATATTATATGAAGATTCCTGATTAAAACATTCTGTTGTTCTCCATTCAGCCTGCAGAACTTGGAGTGCTGTCTCGTTGTTCTTTTTCCCTATTTCTCGTAAGCAGTTTCCTGGGCCATTCATTATAATGTTCTGAAACATCTTAGGTTCTTTGTCGCTTAATGTTGCAAATTTAATATAAAAATTATCTCTTTTAGGTACATGCTTGCAGAAGGCCTTGGGCTCTCTGGTATTGTATCAATATTGTTCACTGGAATTGTAAGTAGACATATATGATTTTAATGTTGAATGATGATCACCTATCACGTGTTGAAGCCGTGTAACAGAAATGTTGTTCTGTTTTAGGTCATGAAGCGTTATACATACTCAAATTTGTCAGAAAATTCTCAGCGATTTGTATCGGCATTTTTCCACTTGATATCATCATTGGCCGAGACATTTGTGTGAGTGCACTTTATTGTTTTTATTAAGTATCAAGGAATTAAAAAGATTTCTTTTATGTATGCAACTAATTCACCTTTCTTGATGTTTCCCCTGTTCAATTTTCAGATTTATTTACATGGGCTTCGATATTGCCATGGAGCAGCATAGTTGGTCTCATGTTGGATTCATCTTTTTCTCAATTGTATCCTTGGGTCCTGCATCAGAAAGTTTATGTTTAATTTTTATTTTTATTGAAGATTTTATTATTATTCCTTAACTGCTCTATGTTGATCTCAGTTATTCATTATAGTTGCAAGGTACAGAAGCTGCATTGTGAATATTGTGAACAGTTTATCAGGCCGTTTCAATGTTTACTATTGTTCTTTACAAATTTTTATTAGGGAATCATTAATCAGGTTGTGCAATCATCTTGTGCAGGGCAGTAAATGTTTTTTCTTGTGCATATTTGGTTAATTTGGTTCGACCTGCGCACAGAAAAATTCCTGTGAAACATCAAAAAGCTCTTTGGTATAGTGGTAAGAAGAGCAGAAGTCTGACAGTTTGGGGTTTACTTTATGTATTTCTGACCTCAATTAATTTTCAGATTGAGGCATCTTTTGTTGTGTTCATTTTTTGTGTTGCCAAATCCTAATGAATTATGGGCTTGTAGGACTTCGTGGTGCTATGGCGTTTGCTCTTGCTTTGCAGTCAGTTCATGATCTCCCAGAAGGACATGGCCAGACTATATTCACAGCCACCACTGCCATAGTTGTTTTGACGGTATGTAGATTGCCCCTGAACATTATATTACTACACAGATTTTTTTTTTTTTTTTGTTCTGTCATGATTGACAAACTATTACATAAGGCGCCCTTACGTTTATTATACGAAGTAGTATGAAGTAGTTATCTACATCAGAGTAATTCAAGACTTTGTCCTTTTAGTCTGACTTTTCATGTGCTTTATGTGCTATACTTTGGGCATTTGTTGATGCCTCATCTTTATTAACGAAGTATCTATTTTTGAATGTGTTGCAAGTTCACATATGACACTTATTCTTTTACACCTAAGCTTCCAATCAATTTTTCAGGTATTACTAATTGGAGGTTCAACTGGTACCATGTTGGAAGCTTTACAAGTTGTAGGTGATGGCCATGATATCCCTATGGGTGAAGTAAGTGCTGCCAAAATTAATTTAGTACCTTGTTTAATGTACATCAGAATTTCCATGAACTGGTCAGGTTGACAGGAACCAAATAGCTGAATTAGGATACTGCTGCTTGTATTTTGGCGACTAGTAAATCTGCAAAAGTTTGTGATTTACTAATCTACTATTTGTTTCAGAACTACGAGGGTAATAACGGTTATGTTGCTCCTACTTTTGATGATGATTCTTTTAATGAGGGATCATCATCAGGGAACCGGTTCAAGATGAAACTTAAAGAATTCCACAAGAGGTAGCATCTAAATGTTTATCTTATCATGTGACTTTTGTCATTTACATTATAATTGTTATTTGTTTAATGAACTTTTGTCCTGCAGCGCGGCATCATTCACAGCATTAGATAGGAATTATCTGACCCCCTTCTTTACAAGTCAAAATGGAGATGAAGATGAAGATGGTGAGAAAGACTATTCACATCCTATAAAATAAGATAGGGTTTATGGAGTGTGGTGCTTGAGAAATGTTTTACTGTTATATTTGCTCAAAATGAATGGAGTTTTTTGGATGGTTTGCAGATGAGTCAACGCCCATTGCTAGAAGCAGCAGCTTCCGTGGCTAAGTTGAAGAAGAATTATACTAGTATGAAACAAGACGGGCTAACTGTGTAGATAACATAGGGGATGATTGTGGTACAATGCGACTTGCTAATTGGTAGAAAAGTAGTTTGAAAGCTTGAATTAGAGCTACGCACATATTACTGTGGAGGCAAAGTCCATGCTCGACTACATTGCCAAAATACATTCACTTGGTCAGTCATACAAGTTCCATGTCCAAGTACTACCACACTGAGATTATTGTACAAGATCTAGTAAATATACAATATTATTTTTGCCTACTATATTCACCCACACGATGTAACACATATAAAGAGGTTCCATTGTCTGCATTTTATGTTTTTAATTGCCGCTGTGTTCCTTTTAATTATATCATGTACTTTTAATATTCAATTTGTTTGCCATCTGCGAAAAAAGGGCCTTCATTGCTTTTGTTATTTAATCAAGAAAAATAATGATTTAAGGACATAGCAATCCCATGGAGATGGTGAGGGAAGGAAGTCAGGAAACCTCTTGCATCTACTGATCTACAGTCTCCTGCGTTCTATTATCACATGCACCAGAATTCTCAGGTTCAAGAGCGGTTTTTCATTCAAACTTCCCTTTTTATTTTCCTTCTCTACCCTTGCATTAGGCACGGGCACATTTGTGTCTTACCTCACTCTATTAGAAATTTCTCCTAAAGTGTGTTGGGTGGCTTGATGGTAAGGCTTTAGTTATTTGAGTAGGTTATCCGAGGTACTTCTATTCAAGTCTTATAAAGTGATCATCTATCACATTTGTATCTTACTTCATTGGACATGTAAGTTGAGTTTTTAGAGTGTTCAATAAAACTGAAAGATTAGTTGAGGTATGTGTAAGTAGAGTGTTTAACGGAATCTGAAAGATTATTTGGAGAGTCTCAATTAATTGAGGTGTACGATAACTTAGTTTAGACACTTGATTATTATAAATAAAATAAAAAAAAAAAAATTGGTTAGGAGAGCCAAAATGAGAATTAATAAACGAAAAGGTCCCTGTGTTTTCCCCGGTGGACACAATTATAAGTCTTAGGTGAAAGTATGAAACCCTTTTCATCTTTTTTGACCTTCCTTTTACCAAAGACAAGTCCAATCGGGTTCGGGTAATAATCTTAAATAGCATTTCAAAAGGAATATGACATGACGGGTCTACCATTAAAGAAATACGGGTAAAAGATTCCAACTAAAACCTTCATTTGAAAATAATAGAACCGTTACCACTTGATCCTCCCTCCTAACGGCTAGTTTTTTTCTCCCTGATTCCTTTTACAAGAAAACAGTGAGCTTAGCTCTCCTCTCTGTCTCCTCCGTCCAAGTCCTACACATTCCCAATTCCCAATCGCAGCCACGGACCCTTTCCTATCCTGTTGTCGTATCATCCTCCAGATACGATTTTGATTTCATTTTGTTAATCGAAGAAACGGATCAATCATGAGCCAAGTTATGTCGCTACAAGTTGAGCAGGCTGCCTCAACTACTACTACCAACTCCACTGCCACTACTGCGGTGGCCGTGGCTCCTCCTCCTCCTCCTCCCCCAACTCATCGCCGTCCCAGAGTCAGAGAGGTCAGTTCCAGGTTCATGTCTCCCGTTGCATCTTCATCTTCATCTTCATCGTCGCCGAATCACAAACTACATCAGCAGCAGAGACACAGACGGCATCAAGATAATAGTCACGGGGAAGGCACATCTTCCGCCGACGAGAATCACCGTCCCATCGAAACCGCTCGGAGCTTGGAGTCGCCGTTTCAATTCCAACGGCCTGTTAGACATCAACAACATCCGCATCAACGGAGATCTGGTAACTCCCTGAGACCAGATACTCCTACTGTGATGACGTCATCTTTACAATCATCGACAAGACCTAGACTCATCCAACGGACCAGCAGCGGCGTTGCTACGGCTGCTACAAAACTTTTACAGTCCTTATCATCTCAAGAAGACACGTCATCAATCGCTTCTGATGATAACTCTTCACAATTATCAGAGTCCGATATGTTGCCAACAGTTTCGAATCGATTACTGGGCGAGAGAAACATCAACAGGGTTAATTCTTCGCTTAATCTTCCTCTATCTACTGCTTCCGTGAAAGGAAGTGAAAAGGCAACACCAGCTGTATCGAGGTCTTATACCAACTCCGGGAAACTTGGGGGCTTTTCTTTGCCTCCGGTTGCGCCACCGCAAACAAAGGCGGGGACTGAAGCCAGGAAGGGGAAGAAAGTTTCGAGCCATCAGGAAGACATATATTCTCTCAAATTGCTTCACAATCATTATCTGCAGTGGAGGTTTGCTAATGCTAAGGGTGAGGCCTTTATGCAAGCTCAGAGAAGAGAAACCGAGGTTAGTGTTAAAATTGAATATGGAATGATCCTTTTGTTAATTGAACTTATTTGTGGTTGATGAAATGTTGCAATTTTGTTTCCTTGTAGCGAACACTTTACTGTTGTGGGGTTAAAATAGAGGAAATGTATGATTCGGTGAAAAGGAAACGCATTGAACTAGGGATTCTGCGGAGAACAAAAATGTTATCAACAATTCTTGAAGCTCAGGTAAAGCTGCTGCTAGCTTGATGAATGACTTTATGTTATGAATCATATCTCTCAAATCAAGCCATTGACATTTCTAACCATTTCTTAAAGATGAGGGCTGATGTTACTTATCTTCGTATTTTTTATAGTTGTAATCTGTAAGTTGCACTTGCATATATACATACTGTTTAATTTAGCCAAGTTTCTTTTGTTAATTGACACACATTTTCTTCTGTTATGTTTTTATATTTGCATTTAGTTTACTCAAATTCTCTGATGTTCTTCTTCTAAACCAAATTAAAAAGTAATGTACTTGAAACTACCATTCTTGAAAGTTAGATTGGTCATTGGAATAATTAAAAAGTATTCAATCAGTAAAAGAAGGTATACAGTAGTTCATGGCTTTTATGCATGTTAAACCTGAGAATTTACATTACTTTTCTGCAACCAAATTCAGATGCCATATCTGGACGAATGGGGTGCTTTGGAAGGTGATTATTCGAATTCTTTGTCAGAAGAAATTAAAGCTTTGGTGAATGCCTCACTTCAACTTCCAATCGGTGGGAATATTAGGGTATGATTTTTTGTCCATTGCCTCTATAATTGAAGAAATGTCTCTTTTTTTTTTTTTTTTTTTTTTCTATATTGCTTTGACTTTGGTGCTCTCTACACTTTACACTGACAATGGGATATTGTCATGGCAGGCTGATGTTAGAGAGGTGGGCGGGGCACTCACTCTTCTGTGAAGTTGATGGAAACTATAATTCTCAATGTTCAAAGCTATATGCCAAAGGTGGGATATTGATTGAAACTTTCCTTGGATAATCTTGGGAGAGAAATGAAGATTTACCTAAGTTCAGAGTAAATTCATTGTTGAACAATAAAAAAAAAAAAAAAAATGCATAATGTTGTACTTCAATGGG
The DNA here is from genome assembly GCF_008641045.1 of Pistacia vera. Lineage (NCBI taxonomy): Eukaryota > Viridiplantae > Streptophyta > Magnoliopsida > Sapindales > Anacardiaceae > Pistacia > Pistacia vera. Next base: position 454,821 of record NW_022196196.1, read on the forward strand.
ATACCTGATTGAATGTGGTTGGATATTCACTTTTTTGAGTAGGCAGAACTAGAATCAATTAGCTGCTTCATCTCCCTCTTCTCCACATGATGTAGATTTGTTATGTCTAAACAAAGTCGAAACATGATTAAACTTTTCTGGGAAGCTGAATTATGCTTGTCGATGCAGGCGGAAGAAGTGGAATTTTTGATATCAGAACTAGCTAAGGTGACTGGTGGGGAAAGAGCTCTTATTGAAGAATGTGGAGGTCTATTGTCCAAGACACATGCATATCAGGTTTGATTTCAAACAAGTTTGTCTGTCTCCTATCAAGTTCCTTCTTGAAAAACATACCAGAATCACTTTTCCATTGTAAATCTTATCTGAATTGCATATATTTCTTGCAGGTAGAAGAGTGCAGCTTAAGAGGCGAGTTCATGCAACTGCATAAGAGGCTTCCTGCTAAATTACAGGAAGAAGAAAACAAGAATTCATCACTCAGTGCTGTTCATATGAGATAAAGACTTGAGGCTTTTTATATTTTTGGAATTTCTTCTTCTCTGGAGGAGGAGGTGGAGGTGGAGGGGAAAGTAATCAAAATTTCATATTCCTTTACAGTTAAAATCAGGCCATAGAGTGAATGACCAGGCAAGATTGATTGATTTGTTCTTCAATAATTGTAAGGCCTGCAAATTTTGTGGCCTATTATTGCATATTTAACATATGAGTGTACATATATTATGATATCAACTTTCTTTTTGTGCAAATAATAATTAAATTATTCACAAGAAATTTGAAGGAATTTTTTTTTTTTTTTTTTTAATAACTGAGGTATTCGGACACAATTGCTAGCCAAGTCCACCTAATCTTCAATGCCACGGAACAAATAAGGAAATGGTAATGCACTTGATTATCAAATGGATAATGTTATATCTTACAATTCGTACGATGACACAACACTAATTCAATTATTTTTATATTATTTGTTATCTTATTTTACTTTGTGTAAATATTGATTTTAATATAAATAACAGCTATATATATTTTTTATTTTTTCGGATAAAGCAAAAAATATATTTTAAATTTCCAATTTTGAACAAAAAAATAATAATGCGGGTGATAATGAAAAAAAATAAAAGTAGTTGGGAAAATTTGAAATTATCAGAAATTGAGAGACATATTGTAATTATAAAAAGCAAAGTGCCGCCTTAGAAAGACGAAGAAGGGGGTTGGAATTTGAGTCTTGACAGGGAGATTTGGGAAAAGAAAAGAAAAGGAAAAAAAAATTAAAACTTGTAATCAATCATTCATCGATCGGATTTGATAATTCATAGAAACAAAGGGAGAAGATGGCGTTGAAGTTTCTGAATAAGAAGGGATGGCACACGGGAAGCTTAAGAAACATAGAGAACGTGTGGAAAGCGGAGCAGAAGCACGATGCGGAGGAGAAGAAATTAGACGAATTGCGTAAGCAGATCCAAGAAGAGAGAGAACGAAGTGAGTTTCGCCTTCTTCAAGAACAGGCTGGGCTCGTTCCGTACGTTTCTTATCCAGTTTATTCTCTTTTTATTAATTGGTTAGAGGTAGGATTCGGATTCGGATTCGGATTAGGGTTAGGGTTAGGGTTTTTAGTTGTTGAACAGATGATTATATCCAAATTAATTTGCTTTGAGCTAATCTGTGTTTTGGCTTAGGGTTTTTGTTTGTAGAATTAATGAATTTTATTCTTTATTTACAGGAGGCAGGAGCGGTTGGATTTTCTTTATGATTCGGGTTTAGCGGTTGGGAAGAGTGATGGAGGAGGGGCGAGTGGAAGTGGGAGTGGATTCAAGGCTCTTGAACAACCCTCTACTACCTCCTCCTCTGCCACGGCGAAGCAGCAGTCGTCTGCTCCAGGTGCTTTATTTGAGGATGATAAACCTCACTCTGCTGGTGATGCCTGGCGTAAACTTCATTCCGATCCTTTGCTTTTGATTCGCCAGCGTGAACAAGAAGCACTTGCCCGTGTCAAGAACAATCCTGTCAAGATGGCCCTCATACGTAAATCTGTATGTTCTTTTCAATTCTCTATGCTTATTACTTCTCAAATTACATATTTGATGTTTTACTTCTACTGTGTTGTAGTTGTAATTATTAGCTGTGTTCTCATTATTTTGTTGCAGACAAGAATTCAACTGAAAAAACTAGCCCAATACTATGCTGATCTTTTGCTGTCTATTTTTGGTAGGTGGAAGAGACAAAACACAAGGATAAGCCTCGTGACAAGAAAAAACATAAGAAGAAGCATCGTTCTAGTTCAAAGTATCAGAAGCATTCATCATCCGGACACCAATCTGATTCTGAGGATTCAACTTCTTCAGAAGGGGAAAGACCGGGGAAAAGTAGGAGTCACAAGAGCTCAAACCATGCGGACCACTACCACAGCAAACGAGTGGATTCGAGAGATGAATTAAGTGAAAGGAGAAGTAATGAGAAGAATCATCACAGCAAACGAGTGGATTCGGGAGATGGATTAAATGAAAGGAGAAGTAATGGGAAGAATCGTTACAAAGACTCAAGATACAGAGAACAGTCACCCAGTGACCTTCCAGAACCAAGAACCAGAAGAAATGATGATCGAGATTCTGTGAGGAGGAATCATGATAAGTCAAAGCATGAAAGATATTCTTCTGATGGTCGGACAAATTTGGATGCTGACAAAAAGGGAAGGGAAAACAGAAGTTCTTACGAACCAAGCTCCTATGGTTCTTCTGCTGCTGCAAATAGGAGTGAATTACAATCACACCATAAACGCCGTAATGTTGCTCCTAAGCTTTCTGAAGAAGAGCTGGCTGCTAGGTTGCGTGAGATGCAAGAGAATGCTGAATTGCATGAAGAACATAGATGGAAAAGATTGAGGAAAGCTGAGGAAAATGATGCAAGGGAAGCTACCCGGGATGGGATATCTAATGGCAAGAACTTCTTGGATGCTGCTCAAAAAAGTGTGTATGGTGCTGAGAAGGGGGGAAGCTCAACCATAGAGGAGAGGGTACGTCGCCGAACATATTATTCACAAGGCCGGTCTGAGGCTAGTGAAGGCAATGCTTTTAGGCGGTGATGCCCTTCTACATCCTTTTTATGGAACCTTATAATCCAGGCGTGCTTCTCTGTTTTTCCCTTACAAGAGTGTATATTTCCTGTACCAGCCTATGTCCTTACTGTAAGGATGAGCTACTGAATGTTAGGCAGGATGATCCGAATGTAATTCATTTTCACCTCAAATAGGCCAGAATATTTCAGTTTAGAATCTTAATACTTTTTGAGTACTCAAATGGATAATTTTTTTTTTTTTTTCCACAAATGCTGCAGATATCATATTCTGGTAATAGTTATATGACATGTTGCTTTGTTACTTCTTCTTCGTTTTCTCTGATATGAATGTATTCATTTGCGAGGTGCTCAATTGGGGTGCAAGTATACCCTCTGATCATTGCTTAAGGTTTCTAGATTGGTTTTCCCACTTTTTGTTGTGATCCGGCTCAATTAACATAAAATTTTGAACATTTTAAGGGCGGGCCGTATCCCGTCGGTACATAGGCCTAGCCTGTACAGTAGCAAGCTCTTGAATTGCTAGATTTATCGTTTGTCTCACATAACTGCCTTATTTCATCCTAGTCTGGAGTAGGATGAGGTTCTTTGCACATTATAAGATTATTTATCATTCCACTCAGACTATACGCAATTTCTCACCCAAGTTGAGCGAAATCCCAAGTAATACTCTTGTTTCATTTACTCCACATACCCACCCTTAAATTAACATCATTTCATTTATTTAACAGTAAAGGGCAAATTGGTTTTTCTATTTTTCTTTTAACTCTTCCCTTCTCATTTCTTCCCAGTACGCCTCCTCCTCTCATCTTCTTCTTTTTCGCTCCACACCTCCTCCTCCCCGACACCTCACCATCCAACCCCTACCCCCCCCCCCCCCCCGACCACCTTGACTCCCCTTTTCGCCGTCACCCTTCACCTCAAGTGTCGCACTCCACCAACTTCTTTCCGGCAGCCCCATCCCCAAAAATCTTCATCAAACCCACCATTTAACTCATCAAAGAGCCCTCTCCAATAACCCCATGCTTTCTGTCCCCGATTTCTCACCTTTCAATACCGATTTAAGCCCCCTCTCCCTAGGGTTTCTATTTTGTTTTTTGCTTTTGCTTTTGTATTTTGTTTTATGTTTTTTTGTTTTTCTTATTGAAATGGTGTGATTTTTGGTGGTTGATATTGAGCTTGGAATGGGGTGATTTGGCCGACTGTGGTGGTGGTTGGGACGCTGTGTTGGTTTTGGGATGGGGTGGTTTGGAATGGGATGTGGTGGTGGTGGTTTGGCTGGATGTGGGATTTGGAATGGGGTAGTTTTGATGGCTATGGTGGTGGTTAGAGATGGGATGGTTTGGGATGGGTTGTGGTGATGGTTTGGCTGGCTATGGTGGTGCCGTGGTGGTTTGGAATGGGGTGAATTAATTTAATGTTAATTTAAGGATGGATATTTAGAATAAAACAATAAAACTATACTTACTCACCATCTTACTAATCATCTTATTATATATAATGTTATAATATGAGTATTATGCATATAGTATCCGTATTATATCGTTATATTTTTTAAGATGATAAAATGATTACTCATCATCTTACTAATTATCTTATTATATATAATGTTATAATATGAATATTATGCATATAATATCCATATTATATCGTTATATTTTGTAAGATGATAAAATAATTAATAACATCTAAATAAGTATAACATTACCTATATTAACTTAAGCTTTAGCTGAACCTTGGGTGGGAATTTTTCATTCACTCTTCTATTCAATTCTATTTCTATGATTACTTGTTATGAGGAACCGATCTTTTGTGAATTCAACGGTTACGTGGCAGATAGGTCAACCAAAAAAAACCATTTCTCTCAACACACCACCGTTGACTGCCCTCCCATTTCCTTTTCTTTTTCTTCTTCTCCTCTCTCTCCCTCCTTTGTCTCTCATATTCCGTTAACCACCTACCATCACTCTACCACTGCCACCTCTTCTTTTTCTTCCACCCATTTTTTTTTTCTTTTTCTTCCACCCATTTTTTTTTTTCTTCTTCTTCTTCTTCTTCTTCTTCTCTCTTTTCTTCTTTTCTTCCTCCTACCCTCTTTCTTCTTTCCTTTTCTCCCTTGTCAGAATAGGCTCCGAGGCGGCTGGATTTGGCCGTCGTAAGGCCATCACGTTGTGGCTAGATTTGGATTGCCGCTTTTTCCTTCTTCTCTCAACAAAACCTCAGTTTCATTTCTCTCTCCCAGGTAAACTCCCGCGTTTCCAATCTGAGTTTTTAGGTGGGTTTGTGGCTGAGTTTGTGGTGGTTTTTGGGTAGGTTTGTGGCTCGGTTTGTGGTGGTTTTTGGAGGAATTTAGAGCTGAGTTTGTGGTGGTTTTGGGGGCGGGTTTGCAACTGAATTTGTGAGTGATTTTGTGTTGGATTTTGGGTGGGTTTGAGCAGAGCTGGGCATTTGGGACCGGGCCCAAAAGCCCAGCTCCAAAAACCGGGCCTAGGACCGGTCCTTGGGAGGACCGGTCCTAGGAGGCTTGGTCCCAAAACGGGACCAGGCCTAAGGAGGAGGGCCCGGGCCCTCCACCGGGCCCTCCTCCAAGGCCCGGGCCTGGGCCCAAAAGTTTATTTGTCTTTTATCAATTTAATCCTTTGTAAAATTATTTAAACCCCCTAAAATCAGTATAAATTCAAGGACTAAAATGATATTTTATAAAATTTATTAAAAAAAAAAAAATAACCGTTGCAGCCAACGGTTACATTTATTATTTATATAATATAAGTTTTTTTTTTTTTCATTTTCCCCCTACAACTACACTATAAAACCCTAAAACCTTTAATTTTTTTCACACCAATCTCTCAATCTCTCTTCTTTCATTCTCTCAATCTCCTCCAAATCTCCAATCATTTCTCATTCAATTTATATTTATAATTTATTTATATTATTCAAATTTTTTTCTATTTTTCAATATATCATAATTTCATATTATTATTTAATTTCTTTTCATTTTAATTATTTATTATTTTATCATAAATTTAAATGTCTTCCCCAAATGAGTTTTACGTTCCATCCACCGAAGAAATTGAAGCCTTCGATCCATTTCATCATTTCCTCCAGAGGATGGAGCTGTATTCCACACCACATTCGCCGGACGAGGGTGTAGCCAAACACATGTGAGTGCGAGCGCAAGGGCACGGACATAGCCAACCCCCCGACCGTCAAAAAGGGTCGTGTCCGATGTCTGGCGATACTTCACCAAATCAAAACGGCCAAGGACAAATGGGGAGGGGAAGAATCGTGTGGGATATGTAATTTATGCGGAACCATTATTGGGGCTGAGAAGGGGACTTCGACGATGCGACGACACGTAGAGAAGAGCATCCCCAAATAAGTGCATCTTCAAGCAGATCAGGTAGACAAATTCAAACTCAACTTAATTTTAATCCACAATTCTCAACTCTCTCAACATGGCAATACAATACACATGTTGCACGAGAGGAAATAGCAAGATATGTTGCTACAGACTCTCCCATTTGTTTATCTGAAAATTTTTTTTTTTAATATGGTTAAAACTGCATTTTGTCCCGCATATACCCCTGTTAGTAGAACTACAGTAGAAGAGATATACTAAAACTTTATAACAAAATAAATAATAAACTTAAAAACGAATTTCAAAATTTTAGGAATATATTATTGCACTTACATCAGACATATGGGCTTGTAGATCAAAAACCGTTTTTTAACTGTTACAGTACATTTCTTAGATCATAATTGGAGTTTACAACAAAAATTGATAGGTTTTAAACCATTATAGAAAAACATAGTGCTGAAAATTATTTTACGATTCTTGAAGTTTTGCAAGAATATTTATTAACTAGAGTTGTAGCGAACGCTTGATAATGCAGCTGCTAACACCGCGGCATATCTTTATTTGAAAAGAATGGATCCGTTGATGAAGGCAATTTTATCACCAGAGATGTGCTTGTCATCATCAATTTGATAGTTAAAGCAGGTTTAGATACTATACATTCAAGGATTGAGAGGGTGCGTAGAGCTATCGGATTATCGTCGGCGGTAGCAATAAAAGATGGCAGGAGTACGTCAAATATTGTAACCAGAGGACCATCGGTTCGACCTTTGAAGTTATGTACAGACATGCCTATCCGTTGGAACTCTACCTACTTGATGTTGGAAAAAGCTTTGCCAAACGCGAAACAAATTACAGATTTCGTCAACGGAAGACCTATCCAGAGGAAGTTGTCGATTATGATGATTGGGGGTTTGTGAACTTTTATTCATTTCTTAAAATTTTTTATCATGCTACTAATACATTAAGTGGTATTTATTATCCAACTACTATTTAGTGTTAGATATTTTAGTTCAAATTGCTAAAACTTTTTATCAATATAGACATGATGACATTTTTAGTGAATTGTTTCAAGTATGGAAGAAAAATATAGGATATGGTTAGATATTCCATTCTATATGGATTAGGCCTTTTTCTAGATCCTAGGTTTAAATTATCGTGGTTAACGGTGTAATTACTGAGCTAGGCCATTATTTAGAATATGATTATACGTCTTATTTGACTGACTTTAAAAACAATTGGATAGGCTTTTTTTTTATATGAGAACATACAATGCAGTGGAAGTGGAAGTGGAACATCTGGGAGAGGCGATCAGGACCTTGATGTAGCCCCCAATGGTCGAGCAAGTGGGCGTATGTGGGACGTAGCGGAAGCTCCAACTCTAGCTCCAGCGTACATACATAGACCAATGAGATGACTCACTACCTACAGGTGGACTTGAATTTTATACGTGAAGGAGCAACTTGACATGGATATTCTTCAATGGTGGAACCAACAAGAAAGTCAATTCCCCATTATATCCCAAATGGCACGTGACATTTTATCTGTGCCGGTTTCTACAATTGCATCCGAGTCAACATTTTCAACGAGTGGTCGGATTGTTGAAGACAGAAGATGTTCTTTAACCGATGAGATGATTGAAGTGATAACGTGTTTACGGGATTGGACTCATGGAGAAAGAAGACTACAACAGCACCTTGAAGATCCCGAACTACTCGAACTCTTTAGGAATACATATTTGAATAATGTAACTAGTGTTGACGATGAAAATGAAGATGAATAATTTAATAAAAAAATTATTTAATTGTTTATTTGTGAAGCGTGAATGTGTGAATGTGTGAAATGTGAATATTATATTTATGTTAAAAATTAAAATTAACTATTAATTTATTATTTTTTAAAATTAATTAAATTTTTAGAAACTTACTAATCAACCCCTAAAAAATACTAAAAACCCCCTATAAAATTTTATTTTGCCCCCAAAATATAAAAAAATTTTCCAAACCCTATGGGACCGGTCCTAGGACCGGTCCTGGGCCCATGGGACCAGTCCGGACCAGGCCTAAGGCCTGGTCCGGGTCCTGATTTTTCTCATGGGCCTGGGACCGGTCCCAGGCCCATGAGAGACTGGTCCCATTTGGGACAAGTCCCAAGGGACCGGTCCCTTGCCCAGGTATAGGTTTGAGGCTGAATTTGTGAGTGATTTGGTGGTGGATTTGGGGTGGGTTTGCGGCTGAATTTGTGAGTGATTTGGTGGTGGTTTTTGGGTGGGTTTGCGGCTGAATTTGTTATTTATTTGGTGGTGGTTTCTGCTTGGGTTTGTGGCTGAATTTGTGAGTGATTTGGTGGTGGTTTTTGGATGGGTTTGTGGCTGGATTTATGAGTGATCTGGTGATGGTTTTTGGGTTGGTTTGTGGCGGAATGTGTGAGTGATTTGGTGGTGGTTGTTTGGCGGCGGGGCTTTGGGGTTTAGAGGGATTGCGATGGTGGTGGATGAGTGGAAAGGTGGTGGGTAGTGGTGAGGACTTCGGGGGGGTTTCGATCATAATGGTGTTGAAAGGTGGTGGTGGGAGAGAGGAGCGTGGTTGTGGCTGTGGCTGTGGCTGTGGGAGGGAGAGAAGCGGCAGAAGAGAAGAAGGGGGAGATGAAGAAGAAGACGAAGATGGGAGGGTAGTTTGGTAATTGCCGTCTTCCGAATCTAACAGTGACTAACCACGTTAGCTTAAGGATGAGAATCTGGAAAATGATTAGTTTAAGGGTGAGAATCTGGAATTAATGAAAGGGTATTACTGTTGGATTTCGTCGAACCTCGGATGGGAACGTATCGTTTACTCATTAATTAATATGGCCGGTGACTGAAACTGGGTTCGCAGCGGAAACCCATAAAAATGTTACACTAAATCTAAAGGAATATAAAGGATTTCAAATATATGTATAAAAATATATATATTTTGAGAAGAATTATATATATATAACCCAAAAAAGAAATCGAAAAGAAAAAAAAACTAGATCTAGCTACTAAAAAGTGGAAAGAAATAGATTTCCATATGAAATAGAAAGAATTCAACTGATTTTGAAAAGATCAAACAAATTATATAAAAAAATATAACCCCAGTTTTGTCATACAAAATTTAGAGAAAAAATATCATAATTTTGTTCCAAAAAAAATAAAAATAAATAAAGATACTGTGCTTTTTAAGACCTAAAACGGAAAGAAAGGAAAACAAAATGAAAATACATAAAGATACTGTGCGGTGGAGCCCGCCATGTCGTACTTATTTTTCTTTTGAAAACGAGCGGCTTCTGAACAAATTCTTTCTTCATCAGTCTGAGTCTCACAGCCGAGTCACAGGTAATAAACTCCTCTTCATCCAGTCCCAAACTATGTTATCTTCTCCTCATTTATGTATTTTTATTGCATAATAACAAATAAATTGAGAGAGAATTTCAATATTGACAGTGGAGCGAAGAGCTGAACAACGTTAAAACTAAACAAACAGAACTGCATCACCAAATAAAAAGGAAACTATATTAATACTAAGAAATGCAACAAAGCTCAGTACCCCATAAAATTACGGAAAGGTCTCATCTTATAGGTGAGTTTTCCATTACGGAACTCAGATATTTTAATAATAGGCACTGGCGCAAAGAGCTGGACAGCGTAATTAAAACTAAACAAGCAGAACTGCATCAATGAAAATGTAGAACAGGCTTATCACCAGATAAAAAGGAAACTATTTTAATACTGGGACATGCAACAAATCTCAGTACCCCAGAAAATTACGAAAAGGTTTCATTTTGTAGGTGCGTTGTCCATTGGCATCAATGACCATGTAGAACATCACTTCATCTCCAACTCGAAGCTGCTTCCTCCTCACAAAATCTTTCCACTGGCCTTGAAAAACAGGTTGTTTCCCATTATCTTGCACGTAAAACCTAAGATTCCACAGAACCCCTTGCTCTTCCATATCCTCAACAATCAAATTTTGGAAGCGATTGCTGCCCACAAAAGGAGGGAGTTGGTCAAGTTTATCGATGGGGATGCACAGCCTTTTAGCAATAGCTGTTTTAGATAATGGCTTTGAGAAAATTAATTCATCCATTATCATGAACTTCAAGAAGAAAAACGAGAGAGTAATATGGATTATGGAATACCAGAAAAGAAGCAAAGGAAGATGTTAGTGGGTGAGTGATGAAGTTGTGCCTTGTGTTCTTTTATAAGGAAAGCAAATAAATTAAGGCTTGATTGTGAAGACCTCTCTATTTTGCGTCTCCATTTTTGCGTCTCCATTTTTGCGTCCGCCGCTTTTTTGCGTCCGCCGCTTTTTTGCGTCCTCTATCTTTTGCGTCTCTCTCTTTTGCGTCCTATCTTTTTTGCGTCCTCTATCTTTTGCATCTCTCTCTTTTGCGTCCTCTATCAATGATAAAAGTTTATAAATTGATAAAAACACATATTCTTGATAGCCGACCACCAACTACGAACATTTAATGGGTGGGTGAGGCCATGAGGGTATTTTTATTAATTTTAAAACTTTTATTATAAGAGTGTTTAACTAAATTAACAAATATATGGGACTAAAAAATAATTTTATCAAACACATTTTTAAATTCAAATCCTATCCTTTAATAATAATCTAACTCAACTTTTTCAAAAATATTACTCAAAATAATAAAACAAAATTACCTTTTCATTCTCCTGTCCTTATAAACAAGTTTGAACCTAAAAAAAATTCTAAGAAACAAGGTAAGTTTCGAGAACAAACCAAACATAGGGATTAACGAAAACTATTAAAACGAATTTGGACCTAAAAGAGAACTTTTGGCAAACTTTGTGCTCTTCTAGTTTCTACGTAAATTTCAAAAGTAAAAAGAGTTATTCTTCCCGTCATTCCTTTTAATTTATCTTTCTGTCTGCTTGAGAGTCAGGCGGTTTGAGTGTAGGGAGTAGGGACATCACTTTACTCGCTTCAATTCATTAAGACGTGTAATTAATACACCTAAAATTCATAATTAAATAAGGAATTATATGAAATCTTAGATTATTATATAATAAAAATTAAATTTGAAATGCATAAATTAAAAACTTTTAAGATCGCCAAAGTAATCACAACCACCCAAAAGTTAAATCTAATGGCGTGTAAATGTAATTGATGCAAGAAATTTTATAAAAATATTGTGTTTGTTTTAGTATTTTGGATAGTATTTTTGAAATATTATTAGTAAGTAGAATCGGGTGATTATTATGAAGTAGAATTTAAAAATTAACAAAAAAACCTCTGGGTTTACTAATTTACTAAACACCTCAATATATAAAACTTTTGTAAAATGACAAAAACATTCTCATCAACCCGTAGTTGCTAGATTCAGGCCACTACCGTCGAAATCTGGCGTCACAACGTACTACCAGTCGGATCTGATTGGTAGTGCATCAATCTGACATTTTCCAGCTAGATATAACTGTCAACGACGGCTAAAGATATGACTGTTGTTAATCAACATACATAGGATTGATTCTTCTTCAATATCAACCAACATAAACATACAAATATCTAATTTCTCTTTATGGCCTTAATTTAAAGAGCTAGCTAGCACACCTCCATGGACAATGACTACCATTACATCATGTGCGATGTCCTCTAAATTTCTTTCATACAGACAAATATAATATAAAAAATACATCCCAGAAACCAGATGTTTTTGAAGCCACCAAAAAATGGGAATTGACAGCTAATGCTGAAAAAGAGGAGGAAGAAAAACAAGTGGAACATGCACCTTCATTGCTTCCTAAACTTAAAGAATCCACTGGTGCTGCTGATCTAACTCGAGGGTCCAAGAGTTGTCATTGGTTTGAAGAAAAGCATGAGATGTTCTCTCTCGTAACAGAAGGATACTATGGGAACAATAAGGGTATTACTCGTGCTTGAAGTAGGAGCTTCCACACAGTAGAGGAATATGATGCACTGGTTGAAAAAATCCGCTCATCCAGGGCAATGGCAGATGCATAGCAAATAAGGTTTAGTGGCAAGGAAAAGAGTTCTCTGCAACTTCACCATTCTAAGCAATCACAATCTGAGGATGAAAGCTCAAGTAGAAGAAAAGGTTGTCCTCTTTAGCTCAGGAGCAGAAACCACAGTAGCTGGGACAAGAGAAGAACCAAATGTTGAAAATGCTGAAACAAGCATCTTTAAGGGGACAAAGAGAAAGCTGATTGCAAATGGGCTAGAGTCGCCAGAAATCCCAACTACCATTGAATTTCCAAGAGTTGCAAGCCTTAGGAATGGGTACATGTTGGAGGACAAGTTTATTCTCCAGGAGCTTATTGTTACTCCAAAATTTGGTAGCTATACTTTACCAATATCGGAACCAAGGGGGTAACATTATCCCACCGGTACCTGAATAATCCTCTNCAATAGCTACACTGTCCACTATTTTTGATAACTTTTACAAATGATACCTTACTTTGTATAAAGAATGATTATATGTATTAAAAGAAAATTTTGAGCCCATTTACTTTTGCTAATATAAATGCATTTTACTTTATGTATTTCTATGAGTAACCTAGTATGAAGTAGTTATTACAATGGGCCGCTTTATTTCATTCTTTTTTAAGGTTGAACAAAAATTCAACCGCAAAGGAATCTTTCCACAAAAATTCAACCGAAAAGGAATCTTTCCACAAAAGTTACCTTAGTATGTTAACACTTTATAGTTTATGCAATGAGGCTCATTTATATGCAATATTATATCATTATGGAAGAAAAGAAAACTAATTGTGATACGCTTTTTCTGATAAAGAGTACAAGTTAAAAGGTTGGGAATTAATTACCAATTAATTATAATGATAATTGACATTTGGAATATGCAATTCAAACATTATATTTGCAGATCGAGACATAAAGTATTACTGAATCTCTCTCCACTCATGTCTAGGTGATCATAACAAATTAAGAATACAAAGGTCAAAGTAGTTTATTAAATAAAAATATTATTAGCAAGTATCGAAAGTACGTATTTGACCATAAACTAACGGACTTCATAACACAGTTCTTTCATAGGCTCACGTGCTTTTGCTGATAAATTAATGTCGGGTATATGTGACCTTTGGGGTTTCATAGACTCCAATTAGGATTAGGATTAGGGTTAGGGTTAGGGTTAGGGTTAGGGTTAGGGTTAGGGTTTTTAGTTGTTGAACAGACGATTATATCCAAATTAATTTGCTTTGAGTTAATTTCTGTTTTGGCTTAGGGTTTTTGTTTGTAGAATTAATGAATTTTATTCTTTATTTACAGGAGGCAGGAGCGGTTGGATTTTCTTTATGATTCGGGTTTAGCGGTTGGGAAGAGTGATGGAGGAGGGGCGAGTGGAGGTGGGAGTGGATTCAAGGCTCTTGAACAACCCTCTACTACCTCCTCCTCTGCCACGGAAAAGCAGCAGTCGTCTGCTCCAGGTGCTTTATTTGAGGATGATAAACCTCACGCTGCTGGTGATGCCTGGCGTAAACTTCATTCCGATCCTTTGGTTTTGATTCGCCAGCGTGAACAGGAAGCACTTGCCCTTGTCAAGAACAATCCTGTCAAGATGGCCCTCATACGTAAATCTGTGTGTTCCTTTCAATTCTCTATGCTTATTACTTCTCAAATTACATATTTGATGTTTTACTTCTACTGTGTTGTAGTTGTAATTATTAGCTGTGTTCTCATTATTTTGTTGCAGACAAGAATTCAACTGAAAAAACTAGACCAATACTATGCTGATCTTTTGCTGTCTGTTTTTGGTAGGTGGAAGAGACAAAACACAAGGATAAGCCTCGTGACAAGAAAAAACATAAGAAGAAGCATCGTTCTAGTTCAAAGCATCGGAAGCATTCATCATCCAGACAACAATCTGATTCTGAGGATTCGACTTCTTCAGAAGGGGAAAGACCGAGGAAAAGTAGGAGTCACAAGAGCTCAAACCATGAGGACCACCACCACAGCAAACGAGCGGATTTGGGAGATGAATTAAGTGAAAGGAGAAGTAATGAGAAGAATCATCACAGCAAACGAGTGGATTCGGGAGATGGATTAAATGAAAGGAGAAGTAATGGGAAGAATCGTTACAAAGACTCAAGATACAGAGAACGGTCACCCAGTGACCTTCCAGAACCAAGAACCAGAAGAAATGATGATTGAGATTCTGTGAGGAGGAATCATGATAAGTCAAAGCATGAAAGATATTCTTCTGATGATCGGACAAATTTGGATGCTGACAACAAGGGAAGGGAAAACAAAAGTTCTTACGAACCAAGCTCCTATGGTTCTTCTGCTGCTGCAAATAGGAGTGAATTACAATCACACCATAAACGCCGTAATGCTGCTCCTAAGCTTTCTGAAGAAGAGCTGGCTGCTAGGTTGCGTGAGATGCAAGAGAATGCTGAATTGCATGAAGAACATAGATGGAAAAGATTGAGGAAAGCTGAGGAAAATGATGCAAGGGAAGCTACCCGGGATGGGATATCTAATGGCAAGAACTTCTTGGATGCTGCTCAAAAAAGTGTGTATGGTGCTGAGAAGGGGGGAAGCTCAACAATAGAGGAGAGGGTACGTCGCCGAACATATTATTCACAAGGCCGGTCTGAGGCTAGTGAAGGCAATGCTTTTAGGCGGTGATGCTCTTCTACATCCTTTTTATGGAACCTTATAATCCAGGCGTGCTTCTCTGTTTTTCCCTTACAAGAGTGTATATTTCCTGTACCAGCCTATGTCCTTACTGTAAGGATGAGCTACTGAATGTTAGGCAGGATGATCACGAATGTAATTCATTTTCACCTCAAATAGGCCAGAATATTTCAGTTTAGAATCTTAATATAACTTTTTGAGTAACTCAAATGGGATAATTTTTTTTTTTTTTTTTTTTTCACAAATGCTGCAGATATCATATTCGGGTAACAGTTTATGACATGTGTTTCTTTTGTTACTTCATCTCGTTTCTTCTGATATGAATGTATTCATTTGCGAGGTGCTCAAATTGGGGTGCAATTTCACCCTCTATCATTGCTTAATATTTCTAGATTGGTTTTCCCACTTTTAGATGTGATCCGCTCATAACATAAAAGTTTGACACTGTTAAGGGTGGCCCGTACCCCGCCGTACATAGGCCTAGCCTGTAACTAGTAGCAAGCTCTTGAAATCACGAGATTTATCGTACTGTCTTACATAACTGTCTTATTTATCCTAGTCTGGAGTAATGATGTTTTGTACATATGAAGATTATTCAAAATCTCCCCTTAAATTAACATCATTTCATTTGTTTTAACAGTGAAGGAGCAAATTGGTCTTTCTGTTATTTTTCTTTTTCCTCTTCCCTTCCCATTTCTTCCCCAGTACCCTCCTCCCCTTCTTCTTCCTCCTCTCTTTCCCTTTCTGTCCTTATCTCCGCCTCCTCCTCTCATCTTCTTCTTTTTCCCTCCACACCTCCTCCTCCATCCCCGACACCCACACCATCCCACCCATACAACCCCAACCCCTGACTCCCCTTTTCGTCGTCAACCATTCACCTCAAGTGTCGCACTCCGCCAACTTCTTTCCGGCAGTCCCATCACCAAAAATCTTCATCAAGCCCACCATTTAACTCTCCATAACCCTATGCTTTCTGTCCCCGATTTCTCACCTTTCAACATGATTTAACCCCCTCCCCTAGGTTTTCTATTTTGTTTTTTGCTTTTGCTTTTGCTTTTTGATTTTGTTTTATGTTTTATGTTTTTTTTTTTTTTTTTTTTTTGTTTTTCTTATTGAAATGGTGTGATTGTTTGGTGGTTCTTTGGGTTTGGAATGGGTGATTTGACCGACTGTGGTGGTGGTTTTTGGGATGGGGTGGTTTGGAAATGGAATGTGGTGGTGGTGGTTTGGCCGCGCTGTGGGATTTGGAATGGAGTATGGATGCTAGGTGGTGGTTTGGCTGGCTATGGTGGTGTCCGTGGTGGTTTGGAACGGGTGAAGGGTTTGTTTGGTAATGCATCCGTCAAACCCAACAGTCACTAACTGTGTTAATAAGGGTGGGTATTTGGAATAATGAAAAACAGGAGTATTACCTGACTTTAGCTACACCTTGGGTGGAATATGTTTACTCTTCTACTCACGATCATTTATTTCTATGTTAGGTTCTTGTTCTGAGGACTTCCATCTTTTGTGAATTCAACGGCTACGTGGCAATAGGTCACAAAAAAGCCAAACACAGAAATCGAAAGAAAAAAACTAGGTCTAGCTATTAAAAAGTCGAAAAAATAGATTTTCATATAAAATAGAAGAATTCCAAAGATGGGTCCCTCTAACAAGCCAGCCATATCGTCCTTATTTTGCTTGAACCAATTTTTTATTGTCCTAATACTATAATTATATTTATTAGGGCAATAAAAATATATATAAACTCCTCTTCTCCAGTCCCAAACTATGTTATCTTCTCCATTTATGTATTTTATTGTCCTAATACAAATAAATTGAGAGAGAATTTTCAATATGCAGTGGAACATATCTAATACTGAGAAATGCAACACAGCTCAGTGCCCCATCAATTACGAAAGGTCTAATCTTATAGGTAAGTTTTCCCTTTGATGAACTCGATATTTAGTAATAACACTGGCGCAAAGAGCTGACAACGTAATTCAAAATTTAAAACTAAACAAACAGAACTGCATCAATGAAATGTAGAACAGACGTTATCACCAGATAAAAAGGAACTATTATTATCTGGGACATGCAACAAATCTCAGTACCCCATAAAATTACGGAAAGGTTTCATCTTGTAGGTGAGTTCTCCATTGGCATCAATGACCATGTAGAACATCACTTCATCGCCAACTCGAAGCTGCTTCCTCTTCACAAAATCAACCCACTGGCCTTGAAAAACAGGTTGTTTCCCATTATCTTTCACGTAAAACCTAAGATTCCACAGAACCCCTTGCTCTTCCATATCCTCAACAATCAAATTTTGGAAGCGATTGCTGCCCACAAAAGGAGGGAGTTGGTCAAGTTTATCGATGGGGATGCACAGCCTTTTAGCAATAGCTGTTTCAGATAATGGCTTTGAGAAAATTAATACCTCCATTATCATGCACTCCAAGAAGGAGAACGAGAGAGTAATATGGAATACCAGAATAGAAGCAAAGGAAGATGTTACTGGGTGAGACATGAAGCTGTGTCTTGTGTTTTCTTTTATTGGAAAAGACCGAATCGTACTTTATTCTGCGATTAAGCAGATTCTTGTTTTGAGTGATGAAGTTGTGGCTTGTGCTTTCTTTTATTCTGAGAGATCGAATCGTACTTTGTTTTTTGAGTTAGCAGATTTGTGTTTTGTAACTTTTGTTCACTTTTGTAGTTTTATATGTATTATGAGGACTACTAACAATTTGTTGGCATATGTAATTTTGTACCTGCAACTAATTCTGAATTTCGCTATTAGATTCATAGAAAACCTGGTAAATTTGTGGGTTATTAGTAGTCCCGACATTGGATACATTTGCCAAGAAAAGTGACAACCACCCAACTTTTCCTATATTTGCGCTTTTTCTTTACTGTTTTTCTTATGTGGAACTCTCAACTTTTCCTTTGCATCTAAGATCACCAAAGTAATCAGAACCACCCAAAGTTAAATCTAATGGCGTGTAAACGTAATTGATGCAAGAAATTTCATAAAAATATTGTGTTTGTTTTAGTATTTTGGGTAGTATTTTTGAAATATTATTGGTAAGTAGAGTGGGGTGATTATTACGAGATAGAATTTAAAAATTAACCAAAAAAAAAAAAAAAAAAACCATTAATTTACTAATTTATTAAATACCTCAATATATAAAATTTTTGTAAAATGATAAAAACATTCTTACTCACCTACAGTTGCCAGATTCTGGCTACCACCATTGGAATCTAGCGTCACAGCGCACTGCAGACGGAATCTGGCTGTTAGCGCACCAATTTGACTTTTTTCGGCCAGATATGACCATCAGCGACGGCTAAAGATATGGTTGTTGTTGATGGTCAACGAAGGCCAGATTTGATCTTTTTCGATTAGATCGGCGTAATATCGGTCAGTTTTAGTTGGTAGTACGTCGTTGTGATAGATTTTGACCACCTTTCAATGGTGGTGGTCGAAATTTGGCAAATGTGGATGATGAAGGTGTTTTTGTCAATCTCTAATTTTTTTTACGGAGTGTTTAATTAAATTAACAAACTTAAGGAATTTAAAAAATAATTGAATAAAATATAATAATATTTCTAGAATAAAAATATAAATATGTATTTTATAAATGATAGGAATAGAACGGAAAAAGAATATTGAAACAAACGGATAGCATCTCAGGTACTGTATAGTAAGATCGTACGGTGATAAACACTTTATAAGTTGCTGTCTCTTCTACTAATGTGAATGTGAATGTGTAGGAGAATGAATCTCAAACACCACTCACAACTGTCTAATCATTGGAGAGAGAAACTCAAACTCAATTTTCTCTGCCCACATGGAATTTCAAACAACAACAAAAAAAATTGTTGACTGGTAAACTAGTAGGTTTATAAGAACATTTTTGAGCTGGTTCTACGTGTAAAGTTCTCACTCTAAACTTATTTTTGCGCAAGAGAAAACTTCGAACCAAAGCTATGATTCATGATTCTCCAGTATCGCAAACTAAAGAAGGCAAAAAACTCGATACCAAAGTGCCTCTTCAGCACTATATTTAAGGCAAATCTGCCTTCCCACTTCAAAATCGAATGGAAAAAGCATTAACTCGATTATTCTACAATTCTGTTGAGATTAATTTGATCCACATGGTAACACAGAACCAGAACAAAATATATGAAAAACAAAAGAAGAAAGAGAAGAGGTGAGAAAAGAGGAGAATATGGAAGAAGTAAAAAAGAAATTGAAGAGGAGGTGAGAAAAGAGGAGAATATGGAAGAAGTAAAGAAGAAAGAGAAGAGACGGCGAGCAAGAGAGGGAAAAAAAAAAAAACAAAATGTAGAGAAGAAGAAAAGAAAGATGAGGTGACAGTTGAAAGGAAGAAAGAAAAGATGATGAAATGACATTTTGAAAATATATAATATAAAGAAGGAGATGACAGAAGTCAGAAAGAAAGAGAGTGGAAAAAAAGCGAAGTAGAAATGAAGAAAGAGAAAGACTAAATGATATGTTAGAAAACAACAAAGCTACGGACACCGAAAATTTTACATCGAAAATGTGTACCGACCTACGTGTAACACAACTTTGATTTTTTTAAGAATTTTTTTCTAGTGAACGGCCGTCCATCAAATTTGGACGGCCGTTCACTCACATGGACGCCCGTCCATATTATATGGACGGGCGTCCATATACAAGGGACGGGCGTCCCTATTTAAAAGACGCCCGTCTATAAATAAAATATAAAAATTAAAAAAAAAAACTTGGGGACGGCCGTCCATAAATTTTGGACGGCCGTCCCTTATGTTTGGACGGGCGTCCATTAGGAATGGACGCCCGTCCATACTTAAAAAAAAAAAAAAAAA